>NC_088685.1:160355688-160687336 GCF_028017835.1 Emys orbicularis | reverse complement strand
ACCCACTAGCCTGAGGACTGAGCCTATTAGCCACTGTGAGAAATACTTGCAGCCTTCTCCCGCTTCCCAAGAGGCACCGATACACTTCTAGTTGTTTCCATTAGATATGCATATCTTTTTTTGTTCCCATAGTAGGGATATTTGTATTTATTTAGCGCTGTAAAATACAAAACCTCAATTTATTAAACTTCCTTTGCATTCTTCTTCCTTCCTTTCCCCTTCACTCCTCTTCTTTCACTCCTACCACAATAGAGCTTGGTATCTTTTCCACCATCTCTTTTGATGTTTGCTCTGTTTCCTCTCTTGCCCCCAATTTATAGCATTCCTTTCTCATTTTCCGCCATTGTTTGATGTACTCCCTACTTCCTCCATGTTGTTTTTCAATCTTTCCCTCTTATTCTCCCCACTGTACTCTCAGCTTCCTACCATATGCATGTAACTTATTCACCGGTGCCTCATTCCGCTCCCCCTCCTCTGCAGCAAAAGATTCCTGCTTCCCCTTCAGTAAAACAATGATTAGAGCCCTGCTCCTCAGCAGCTCTTCCAGAGTCCCATCTCCTTCACAGCTCCCCAGCCTGGGCATCTTCTGGTTCCTGCACTTGTAGGGTCCCTGCTCTTGAGCAGCCCCATATTTTCCTTCCTAGCTCTTCCATCAGCCTGGGAGAGAGGGAGGCAGGCATTTATGCTGCTCTGTGCCCATGCAGCCTGGTCAGGTGCCCCATCTAGAACTTGCACCCTGGACCAAGTGAGCTTTTTATCCTGTGCATTAGAGTGGTGCTACAATAGGAACTTTTGTGGTTCATTCAAGAAGGGCTGCATTGAGGTGGGGTGTGCAACGAGCCCTAAGATTTCATTTCCCTTCATCTTCAGAATGGAAACTGCATATAACTCTGTGCTTCAGTCTGAGCCCACCTGTGATTAGATCACACTTGTGACATCTCCAGATGTTATGCAAATCCTCAGTGTATCCTATGAGACGTGCCCGTTACTTAGCTTTCCCTTCCTGCTGAAGGGAACAGTCTGAGTGAGAAATGAAAGGAATTTAGGGAGGAGAACCAAGTCAATATCAGCATCAGCACTTCTGCAATTGCAAGAAGTTCCTTAACATCTTAAACAACCATAACAGGACAGAATCTTAATTGCACATCCAATCCACGAATAGCAGCTCCAGAGCACTACACCTCATACCAACATGATACAGGTTGGTTCACAGGCCTAGAAAACATGAATTACGAGGGAAGATTGAAAAAATTGGGTTTATTTAGTCTGGAGAAGAGAACACTGAGAGGAACGTAGCAGTTTTCAAGTACATAAAAGGTTGTTACAAGGAGGAGGGAGGTAAACTGTTCTCGTTAACCTCTGAGGATAGGACAAGAAGCAATGGACTTAAATAGCAGCAAGGTTGGTTTCGGCTGGACATTAGGAAAAACTTCCTAACTGTCAGAGTGGTTAAGCACTGGAATAAATTGCCTAGGGAGGTTGTGGAATCTCAGTCACTGGAGATTTTTAAGAGCAGGTTAGACAAACTCCTGTCAGGGATGGTCTAGGATAATACTTAGTCCTGCCATGAGTGCAGGGGACTGGACTAGATGTCCTCGCGAGGTCCCTTCCAGTCCTACAATTCTGATTCCTAACTCACGTACAGAAGCACTCACTGATTCATGGACTTCTACAGTGGTTCCTTAGAGGACCTCCTGTTTAAGCACTGACCTGGCCTGACCCTGCTTGGCAATCAGACAGTTTGTCTGGCTGAAAGTAAGAGAGACACAACAGTTGATTAAGAAAAAAAAATCCACAGTGATTATAATATGACTGCTATGGATGATATAAAAATAGTGACATCAAGAAGAGAGCTCTATGTCCCCTGTAGAGATGGGAGGGGAATTCACTACTTTTAATGCCAGGAGGGAGTTGTGTAGAACAAGTGGAAAGAGGGAACAGAGTCTGTTTGATGATGAAGACAGGGACAATGGGAGTCAGGAGTCCTAGGTTCTATTCCTGACTCTACCACTAATTCACCATGTAGCTTTAACTTCGGTGCCCCAAGAGGAAAACAGTGGCTCTTCTTTACTATACCGGTTCTGCGACATCTGTAAAAGGGTAATGAAACACATTCTCTCTCTCTCTCTCTCTCCCCCCCCCCCCCCCTCTCCACACATACAGCATGAAAAGTCCTACGGACAGTAAATGGAAAGCATTACTGAGCAGATATTGATGTGTAGTCTTACGGCTTTAATTGGAAATTAAAGCTAATGTTTGCAGAGGAATGAGACACGGTGCTTCTCAGATGTAAACCTCTCAAGTTAGGGATTACCTCCCAAAGATCACATGTCCATTTTGCATATTGAAAACCAACGGGCACCATTACCTAAAAGTGAGAGATCACACTCTCCTCTTCCTGAGGCTGCAAATATTGCCAAAGCATCCTCTTCAGTACTTAGCAGGGGACCCTACGGTGCTTAACAGTGCTGCTCTGGCAGAGTGTGGGGTAAAACCAAAGGGCTCTGAGATGGAGCCCTCTTTTTCAAATGCAAAATAATTCTGGGAGTGAAGGAGTGACATAAGGGAGCTGGGTTGAAACCTCAAGGCACCCCTGGAAAAAGGAAAAGCTTCACACCAGTCAGTGACAATCTGAAGTATACTTCTTATCTGAATACACTGTATGCATACAAAGTACTCCCCATTCACCTACCCCTGCACCCAGTTAACCCGCTAAGAAGCTTGGAAAAACAGGACCCTCAGTCACTTTATGGGCCCATATGCAGTTAAGGCCGGTTGTAACCTCCCAGCTAAAATTAAGATCTCCCTGTTCATGGAGAGCTTGTTTTCAGATGGCTCTGCTGAACACTCCCCCAGGTGCTGTTTCTCACTCAGAATGGTGCAGTCATGATTCTGTCAATGTTTTGTTTTGAGTAATGTGGGAAAGGGAAGAAAGAAGATTAAGAACTAGTTGTAACATGGGTGAAGTTCTCCCTCTGTGAAGCCCCCTTGTGACCCTGCTCTTAGCTTAGGTCAGTGGTATTAGTGGTACTGCCATAGGATTCTGAATTCTTGTGCCTTGTCCTAAATCCCTGCATGTGGTTAGAAAGAAAGTGACGTTTTTCCTTTTGGTTATATCTGAATTTTCTCACCTCATCCTAATGTTGCTTTCTTCCTAGTCACCCATGTTCGATGGTAAAGTCCCCCACTGGCATCATTATACTTGTTTCTGGAAGCGCGCCCGACTCGTGTCCCATGCAGATGTTGATGGATTCCCTGAGCTCCGATGGGAAGATCAGGAGAAAATCAAAAAAGCAATTGAAACTGGAGGAGTCGCAGCAGGTAAGTAAAGCAAAAGTGATGTTTACGGAGATTCAAGATGCCATGTCCATTTAGAACCATCCTATTTATACTTGAAAGGATGTGATTATGGGTACTGGGTTTTTTGCTCACTGGCTGTGATGTCCCTTCAGATGGCGAAATCAGAACAATCACTGGAACTTTCCTGATTCTCGATAATGACTAGGAGATTGACTGTATACTGAACCCTGTGAAATAGTTAGAAACAGGCTAAAAAGCAAGGACATAGCATCACTAAATATGCTTTATTCACTTACTTGACTAGTGTAGTTTAGCTTCAATTAGCTGATACTAGTAAATGATCTGTAATACACTATGGAAAAGTAGTGATGTAGTAACCTGAGACCTACTGTGAAATCATCACACCTACCAATATATCAGATCCAGAAAACATTAGTAAGGATTGTATAAGCACTGTATTAAGAGTTCAGTGCAATTAACTAAATGGTCAGGGAAATGATCAGATCCAGATTGGAAGTGGTTGGGTATGTATAGGGTTCCTAGGTGATACAGTAATACAAATAATTAATAATAGAGCAGACTGAAGCCATCAATGTCCGTACAACACAGGAATTGTGGGAGGTTTGTAGGTTGAAGTCAGCCTCTCTGGCATATAACATCATATCAAAGAAATGCATCTTGTATATGGAAAGGGGAGTTCTGTTTGAGGTGTGGCTATTTGGTTGACTCCAGTTCTGGTCAGGTCTTCAATAGCAGTATTTATTTTATTTTATTTTATTTTATTTTATTTTATTTTATACTACTTCTAGAACAGACAGACAATGAAGCAATGAATTCGCACTGTGGTTCTTTTGGGTAATGTTGATCACTAATTTGGCTCCTGGACCACTGAGGTCTGAGTATCACTGTTCTAAAATATACAGTTACATAAGCAGACTTCCACAGTTCCTCCTTGCACACGTACAGAACACTTGACTTTTTCCAAGTGCTTTTTAAACATTAACTGGTTAATCCTCACAGTATGCATGTGAGCTATAGTTAAGCCATATCCCCTCTTGACATATGGGGATACTGAAGCACAAAGGTGGTTATTTACCTCAGAGCAGCATATCAGCTCAGTGACAGAGCTGGAATTAGAGCTTGAGTCCTCACTTTACTCCTTTGGCAGGTCAGGCTTGTGTTCTTCAGAGTAGAAAGTTCATCTCTCATAGGGGTTGTTTTGTAAATGTGAAGTTGCAGGGACTAGTGTTGTTGCAGCATTATATGCTTCTTGACAAGTGCAGGTGAGAGACTAAGATTGTCTTCCCCAGTAGTGAAGCCTGAGGTATAGGTGAGTAACATTAGAAGTTTATTATGAGTCTGCAGAGTTCCTAATGCTTCCTGTAGAATTCTGAATTGCAGAGAGTGTTGTGGGTTTTGTAAAAAGCGACAGAGTCCTGTGGCACCTTATAGGCTAACAGACATATTGGAGCATAAGCTTTCGTGGGTGAATACCTACTTTGTCAGATGCATGTAGTGGACTACATGCATCTGACGAAGTGGGTATTTGCCCACGAAAGCTCATGCTCCAATATGTCTGTTAGCCTGTAAGGTGCCACAGGACTCTTTGTCGCTTTTTACAGATCCAGATTAACACGGCTACCCCTCTCATACTTGTGGGTTTTGTCACTGTACTTATTTCTCTAAATGTACTGGGCTGTGGCTGATTTGGCTTTGTTTCACGGCTAGTCTCTCACTATGTTTGTGTTGATTTTGGGGGGATGATAAACAGTTGGGGAGACTTTTTTAAAGAAATAAAATGTACTTTAGAAGTTTAATAGTGTTTTTGCCTCTGTTCTCCAGGTAAAGGGACTGACCAGGAGGGAGGTGGCAAGGCTGAGAAGAGTTTAAATGACTTTGCTGCAGAATATGCCAAGTCTAACAGAAGTACCTGCAAAGGTTGTGAACAGAAAATAGAAAAGGTAGAGACACGCAGCTATTGGGTTTTTTTCCCCTTCCAGTCCAGGGCAACACAGTTAATTCCATGAGTTCTGAACTATTGTTCTTTCTGTTGTTCTCCTTTTATATTATGGGTTAAAAGTTGCATTACTTTATCAGAAGAAATGCTCTGTTCTGAACAATTTGTCAACCCAAAGCTCTTCCACTGCAGTAAGGTCTCAAATGTGACCTCTTCAGAGCCTGGGATTTAGACCTGCTGACTCTTCCTTCTGTAAAGGAAAGAAAGCATTTAATTGGTCCAGGCATTGGAGCTGATTGGCAGATTACTGCTGGTGTTCCTGCAGAGGAAGAGCCTGGAGAGAAGCTTTGGCGTACTGTAAATGTGTTTTTGTTGAGGAAGGCCAGTGGGTACTGCAGCTCTCCACTGACCCATCCCATCACTGTTTTGTAGGGTATGTCCTGTTCTTCCATATACAGGTATTTAAGAAATACTGGCGAAATAAGGTTCTGAACCTGCAAGTACTTGTTAATGTGAATAATCCCACTGATTACTCATATGCATAAATTTTCACGTGTGTTTGCAGGATTGGAGTCCAAATTTGCTTTTGAAATGAGGATATCTGAGTGCTTGTTTTGAATAGTATAGGCTGAACTGTAATTCAGAATACGATCTGGTTAGAAATCAAGCTGACTCTGGGTCAGACTTCATTAGTCCTCACACATTAATTTCTGGAGAACCAAAGTTTTATAATTTAAAATTCCTTGCATGGAGCCTGATCCTGCAGGATTTGCTTGCTTGACCTCTGTAGGGCTACTTGCATGAGTAAAGGTTGTTGGATTGGATCCAAAATGTGGTTAGCTATTTTTGAGTTATTACTGAGCAAAAATTACTTGACTGAATTTTATTCTTTGTTCAGACTGGTTATGGGATTTCCCACCATTTTTTTAAGAAGTAGTAAGTATGGCCTGAGACTAAAAGTGAAAAGTTTAACTCAAAAAGGGAATTTTCAGAGTATGGGAAACCAGGGGGATTAGAATGAAAGTAATGATGTAAATTTCAGCATGTGACTGCTAGCAGGCGATTGGTGGAACAGTTTTTGCTACTCTGCTATTTAAGAAGCATTACTTCCATTATAAAATCACCAACCTATTTCTCTGAATTAACATTCAAGTCCTTCCCAGAGCGGCATCACACCACGCTTGTACTGTTGGTTTTTCTCTGCTTCAGGGCCAGATCAGAATTTCCAAGAAGATGGTGCATCCTGAAAAGCCCCAGCTGGGAATGATAGATAATTGGTACCATCCTGACTGCTTTGTGAGCCACCGAGCAGAACTGGGCTTTCTCCCTGCATTTGGAGCCAGTCAGCTCCAGGGCTTTGGGATGTTGAAAGCAGAAGATAAAGAAGCTCTGAAAAAGCAGCTGCCTGCCATGAAGAGTGAAGGGTATGTGGGGGATGTAAGAGAGCCTGCTGGCTAGAAGATCCATGAAGACACACTGCATGTCTTGACAAATTCCATGTTTTATATAGATAGGACTTTTTAACCTCTGTCATACCATTTATTGTTTGTATAGCAGTAGTGCCTAGAGGCCATAATCAGGGGGATTTAGAGCCCTGTTGCACTAGGCACTGTGCACAGATAAAACAAGACCCACCCTTGCCCTTAGGAGCTTGCAATCTAAGTATCTCCCTTGGACATACAGAGAGAGTGCAACCAAGCAACCATGACTTTGAAAATTGATCTAATATTTTGTGCCATAAACTAGCAATCATGGGAATGAGTGACAGGGACTGGATCACTTGATGATTACCTGTTCTGTTCAATCCCTCTGGGGTACCTGGTATTGCTCACTGTCGGAAGACAGGATACTGGACTAGATGGACCTTTGGTCTGACCCAGTATGACCGTTCTTATGTTCTCATGAGTTCAGTTGTAAAGACTGTGCTGCACTGTCTGGTGGTGGTGGTGTTAATGTTAATGTTGTTCTCTTTATTTCTGATCTGTTGATTGAGAAGTGATTCCTTAAACTTTTGTTCCTCCTGTGCCACTGACCCATTGGGCTGTCCAGTTCCTCCGTTGATTAGTCACTCACTAGCTGTGGTACTTTTCAGGTGATGCCAGCGCATTCAGTATCTTCTGTCACTGTCATATACCTGTTCTTCCTTGGCCTTCCTCCCTTAGGCACCCACTTCAGTGCTTGCTTAGCATGTCTCCCATCTTCCATAGGGTGTATGTGTCCCAACCACCTGAGCTTTCTTTGATATTTTCTAATGTGCCCTGCTCTGTCAGCTCCCTTGCTCTCGCATTTGTTGTTTTGTCTTTCATGAAATGTGTAGTATCTTCCTCAGCTCTCTCTGATGGGCAGCCTCCAATCTCTTCTTAATAGCCGCTGTCATTGGCCAAGTCTCTGCACCATACAGTAGCGTGCTCAGTACAGTCACATGGTATAATCTGACCTTTAGTTTGGTATGGAGACCTCTGTTTGACCAGATGTTGTTTCACCTTTCAAAAGTGGTGTTTGCTTTTCCTAATCTTGTATGAATATCTTTATTGCACCTACCTTCAAATATATTCAGACTTCCAGGTGACGGAACTCTTCTACCCATTGGACTTCTTTTCCGTCCACATAGGCCTTTGCATCTGCTGTCCACTTTCCTACCTTCATAATCTGATTTTTCTCTGCATTTACTTTCAATTCAATTGTTGCTCCTTCCTGTTCTACCTCTGGTATAAGGCAGTCATTCCGTTCCACATCTTATTTATTAAAGCAATGTTACTGGGAAAGTGACGGTCATGTAACTCATCTCTGCTAACCCATTTTACACCTCCTGCAATGTCTTTTGTTACCTGCTTCATCACCCAACCTATGGCTAATGCAAACAGGATTGGTGATAACGCGTACCCTTGCCTAACTCCAGTCACAATATCAAAAGCTTTCTTGAAGTCGATAAAGTTAAGATGGATTTTTGCCAAGCAGTAATTTTTTCAGTGATCTGTTGAAGAGTGAATATCTGTTCACAGCATGATCTACCTGGATGGAATCCAGTCTGTTCTCCTGGTAATATTTTATCCACTACCTTCTTCATTCTGTTCAGCATAACAGTAGCCAATACTTTGCACTGTTATCAATCCCAGGCAATAACTTTGCCAGTTCATGCACTGAGTAAGATCACCTTTTTTGGCAATGCCATGCTGATACCATTTTTCCAGTCTTGCGGCACTTGTTCTTTCACTCATATTTCGTTACAGAGTTTTGTTAGCTGCTCAGTCAGAATTTCACCTCCCACCTGTAATTCCTCTGCTTGAATTCTGTCAACCCCAGGATCTTACCACTATTTGAGGCCTTAGATGGTTGCTTTAATTTCATCAGGTGTGTTTGGTCCTGTAGCGAGGCGGTGGGATACCCCACAGCCCCGCTGAGGGCCGAACCTCCCCTAACACCAACGTGGGCGGAGCCACTGGGTCAGGCGCCCGCTCCTCAGAGGTCACGGTGCCGACCCGGAAGTATAAAAGCCCGCCCTCAGAGCTCAGTGGAGAACAAGCCGCTGGAGAGAGCAGACGTCTGTGGCCGAGCTCCTGCTTGGGAGACAGCAGCAGGCCGCGACCGGCCTCAGGACTCACCAGGCCAGCCAAGCCTACCCCTCACCCGTTACCCCGAGGAGGACTGGCCGAGCCTGCCCCTTTCCAGCTACCCCGAGGAGGACTGGCCGAGCCTGCCCCTTCGCTACCTACCCAGAGGAACCGATGCCGGTGGAGACCACCGAGGACACTAGTACGGCCCAGGTACCCTACGAGGGGGAGTCTGGAAGTCGCCCGGGGGCAGCCGACCCCAGTCTGGCTGCAACACTGCCAGAGCCTTTGTCAGTGTGTTGCGGCCAGGATCCCCACTGACAGCAGCGAGTTTCTGCCGCTGCTAGGGCCCCGGGCTGGGACGCAGTGGAGTGGGAGGGCCTGCGTCCCCCCTGCCACCCACCTCTTGGGTGGCAGACTCCCCCTTTCCCTGGCCTAGAGAGGCTGGGACCTCTCGCTCATTGACTCAGCCCCTGCTTAAGGGCCTGAGTTCCTGACTATTTGATTGCTGCCCTGCCCTGACCTAGGGCCTGGGCCGCTACAAACTCATTGGCTCAGCCCCTGCTTAAGGACCTGAGTTCCTGACTATTTGATTGCTGCCCCGCCCTGACCTAGGGCCTGGGCCGCTACAAACTCATTGGCTCAGCCCCTGCTTAAGGACCTGAGTTCCTGACTATTTGATTGCTGCCCCGCCCTGACCTAGGGCCTGGGCCGCTACAAACTCATTGGCTCAGCCCCTGCTTAAGGACCTGAGCCCCTAACCGTGTGTTTGCTGTCCCACACTACCGCCGGACCAGGACTGACGGTGGACCAGAGCGAGGCGGTGGGATACCCCACAGCCCTGCTGAGGGCCGAACCTCGGCCGAGACTTCTACAGGTCCCTTTTCCATTTTTAACTTAGCATTGGCATTTCTCTTGACCCTGTGCATGGTCGTTGGCCCTGGAGAATTTAATATGGAATGAAAATGTTCCTTCTGCCGTCTGGCTTGTTCTTGATGTGTTTTCAACATCTGTCTATCAGAATCTCTGCGATGGTTGGGTTCTTCGAGAGGTCTTTCATTATTCTACAAAGCTGCTTGAAATCTCCTCTCTGTGCTGCATCTTCTGCTTCTGCAGCCTTCTCCTGAACCCAGGCTTCTCTGTCTTGCCTGCATCTCGTCTTTTTTGTCCTTTTCTTTGTTTCTTGCATCTGCCTCTAAGAGTTCTGCCTGTGTCTTGCACTGTTCCTTTTTTGCCTTAGATCTTTCTGCTTCTCAGTCGCTGCCCATGTTCCAGGTGTAAACCATGCATCTTTCTTCCATCCTCTCCAGTAGTCCACTACTTCCTCTGCTGTCTCAACTACCATCTTCTTCCACTTTGACCATCTATCTTCCGGACTTTCATCAGCCCGGTCCTGTAAAACACTAGAATGGTTGCTAAATTCAGTCTGGAGTCTGATCTGAGTTTTTGTCTTTGAACATCTCTATTGCTGTAACACTCTTTATCCATCTTCCTGATCTTTTTGAGTTTAAGCTGTAATGTGGCCACTAAAAGATAATGGTCTGAGCCAACATCTGCTCTTCTGACATCCCTCAAAGAAGGTGTCCATTTCTTAGATATACACACGGTCTATCTGGTTGACAGTCGCATTGTCTGGTGATTTTCATGTAAGCTTATGAATCCTCTTGTGCTGGATATGACTGCCTCCTGTTTTAGGGTGTTTGTGCCAGAGAGATTCAAGAGCTTTTTTGCCATTATTAGTTCAGATGCCTTCTGCTACTATGGCCTTGACTTCTTCCCAGACAGTAGTGTTGCCAATTTATGCATCAAAGTTGCCTGTCATCAACTTGGAAGTGCCTAGCTATGACATCAAGACTTACATTCTACAAGCAGGTGCAGCATCCTTTTCACTGTCACCTGCTCATTTTGTTGGTGCATGTTCTTGGATTATTGTACACTTGACATGTCTTGTTTGCAGCCTGGCTGTTGTTGTTCTGTCATTCACTGGCTTCCATGCCAACAGTCTTCGCTGTGATTTTATCCAGCACAATTCCTACACCTCTTTCATGTGTTGCTTCTCCTGAGTATAAGATTGTAGCACTATCAGACGCAATCTTGCTACTCCCTGCCCATCTCATCTCACTGACACCAAGTATGTTCAGGTGGTATTTTTTCATTCTTATTTCTTGTGTAACCTGTGCCAGCTTTCCCATGCAAGGGGACATTCATTCCACATGCCTACTCTTGTTACAGATTTGGTTGTCAGGATTTGAGATCTCAAAATCTCCGCTTCCTTCCAGCTTTCATTGAGATCTGTCATACTTGTGTCTTGGGCTCCATCTACACCGACTGCCCTCAAGTTTTGGTTTCACTGAACTGTTTCTGTTGTGGATAGGTTTTACTGAGGGGGTCACAAACTCAACTGCAGAACCCCCTCCTCTTTTACTGGGCTTGGAGTCATCACTGTTGCCAACAGAGGCAGAGTAGGAATTGATTGTCAGTCTTTTTTTTTTTTCCTTGATCACTGATCTGTGTGACAAAAATTGAATCTCATTAAATTTTAACTTACCTTGGGTAATCTGGCATGATTAGACACATCTTTTTTTACTTACTTCAATCTTACCACTGAAGAGTATTATTACTCAGTATTCAGCATTCCAGCACAATACATATACAAGATACCTTTTGAAAACTGATATCTAAAGGCAGAGCACCTGCCATTCCTAACCGCAGCATTTGTGAGGAATGGAGGAGGAGAAATAACCTTATCTTACAGGTCAGCGGTGGACAACCTGCGGCTCACGGGCTGCATATGACCCACAGGTTGCCCACCACTGCTACATGTAGTTCATAGGGATGGCTTGGCAGCACTAGGCAATCTTATGTCTTTGTTACTGAAGATTTTGGATAGTTAAATTGATTAGGAATATGCTGTATGACAGGGGTTCTCAAACTGGGGGTCACGAGGTTATTACATGGGGGCTCGTGAGCTGTCAGCCTCCACCCCAAACCCCGCTTTGCCTCCAGCATTTATAATGGTATTAAATATATTTAAAAGTGTTTTTAATTTGTAAGGGGGGTTGCACTCAGAGGCTTGCTATGTGAAAGGGTCACCAGTACAAGTTTGAGAAACACTGGTCTGTGCTATACATTACTTAAGTCCCTCTTATACCAGTCTGCTCACCTTCCTAACGAACGCTTTCCCAGATGCAGTGAATTCTCAGAATATCTGAGTTACAGCAGTTACAGTTCATCGATTGTGACGAACACAATTATTGCTAGGTAGTGCCAGGGAATTGGCCATCTTTACCCTTATGAGCTTTTACCATTCTCAGGTGCAGAGAGCTGAAAGTCTACATTTGCATGCAGTTTTCAGGTAGGCTTTGTGCTGTGGTATGTGTTCTGCTTTGCACAGAGTAACACATCAATCTAGTTGGATCAGTATATGACGGGTTTGCTTAGTACCTTTGGCAGAGCATAAAAAGTTTCACTGTGTAAATGTTTGCTCTTGTCTGCTTTGGCTCTCCTTTCCAGGGGATTTTGGTGATTCTACTTGAACTGTGAAGCATTTACACTCCGAGGCCATGGATTTGTTTGCCAAGTTGCTGTATAAATAAAACATGAACCTAGAATCACAATGGAAAATAATTTAGCCTGGTGATGTAGGGTGCAGCAAACTGAGGTCCCATACCAAGGTTTCTGACCCTGTAGTCTTTGTTCATGTAGAGGTTGGACAGCAGCAAACGCTGTGGGCATGAAGGTGCCAAATCCAGCTAGTGTGCCAGCTAGTCTTTCAACTCTAGTACCTTTTATCCTGCTGTTCATCCTAGGTGGTCAAGCCACGGGTTCTAAGGATCAGCCAAGAAAGTAGCTGTGCATGTAGAAAAGGAGTCTAGCAAGCATTGGGAGTAATGTAGAATTCCCTTGCTTTCTCGCTGCTGGCCTTTTGCAAAGAGATAGGAAGAAATTCTCTTGAAGCCCAAAACTGGCGTGATTGACTGGAGAAGCTAATGTCCCAGAAGACTTGCCTCACACATTAGTTCATGCAGGAGAAATGAACTGAACATCTTTGTCTCTGATGCACCTTTTATTAAACCAGATGAGATTTTAACAATGAAGCCTTTGGCTTCCCTTTTCAGAGCTCTGTTTGGACCCAAATGTTGTGTCTGTGACTGGAATACTGCACGCATCCTTTGCGCTTCCATCACACCCTCCATTGAGGAGCTCAAGGAGCATTGCACACATTCTGGAACTAAGTCTTGCAGCACTTCTTGTGAGGGACACAATTACAGATTGTCTGCATATTACAGATTGTGGGGTGGGGGACTGAGGCACAGAGTTTATAGCAAGAGCTGGCTGGTAGTCTTCTATCTAAATAAAATGTGTATCAAAATGGGAGGAAAACTTTATGCAACTGTTCCCTGTCTTTCTGGTCTGCTGTAGTTGAAGCTTTCCCATGGTCACACAATGATTCAGTGGCAGAGTTGGTGCTGGAACCCAGATCTTCTGAGTCCCAGCCCAATACAATCTAAGCACAACACCCGATTTTCCTGTATGTGCTCTGGGTTTTCATTTCTAGTCTTAGGGGTGTAAAGTAGGTAGATGGATTTGCTGGACACTTTGCCTGACAATACCACATTGCAACAGCACAAGAAAAAGGTTGTGGCTGTGTGCTAAAAGGTTCACCTTGTAGGGAGCACTGATGCTTAGTGCTGAGGGCTACATTGGCGGGCTGCACCTCATTTGAATATCAGCTAGCGTATGTTCTAAATATATAAAGAGTAAATGCCCATAGCCCTAGAATTCTCTTGTACATTTATCTTTGTAGAGTAGAAATTGCTGTTTGTTTGAGGCAGCTTTTACTGGGGAAAGAGAGGCTGCCTTCCAGATGCCACTGGGCAGGGTTGGTTTAATTGCAGTGTTATATTAACCACTCACACAAGGAACAAGAACAATCAGTAGATGCTTTGAAGAGGGCAGACTGAGGTGATGGTCTTTGCATTTCTCCCTTTTCAAACTGGCTGCTGGTTTTGCCCCAGAATCTCCACTGCTGTTAGTATTTTTCATATGTTCTTCTCTCTGCAAGGAAGGTCTGAGCTTGGATGGCTGATGTGGTGATCAGAAGAGCCAGGATACAGTATGCCAGTCCTTCTCAGCCCTCTTCCTCCATCAGCTTTCCAAAAGTTTAAATAAACCCCTTGTATCCGGTAGGAAGGTGAGGAGAAAGTGGAACATTTCTGGCGGTGGCTTATGTCAGTTGGTCATAGGCGCCAGTCTTTTTAAGCAAGCC
Organism: Emys orbicularis; assembly: GCF_028017835.1. NCBI lineage: Eukaryota > Metazoa > Chordata > Testudines > Emydidae > Emys > Emys orbicularis. Next base: position 160,673,259 of record NC_088685.1, on the reverse strand, counting down.
TCTTGCTATCTGCTGTCCAGATGTTAACTTTTGACCTACATTAATTCCTGTACCAGGAGAGAGTAATCCAGTGCTGCATATGACTGAGGAGAACCATCCAAAGACTTCATGAGCTGATGGAATGTGTGGGCACAGTGCCTTGACTGCAGTGCCTTTCAGTGGTGTATTCGGCTTCTGGCTATTCATGTGCTGACTCTGATTGCGGGGGAAAGTCTGATTACTACATAAGAGTGTTGCTTAACTTTCCCCTTGCCAAAAAGGAGACATTTTAGATATTAACCTGCTGATTCAACAAAGCACTTGAGCATGTCCCTGAAAGTTCAACACATACACCTCTAGCCCGATATAACGCTGTCCTCGGGAGCCAAAAAATCTTACCACGTTATAGGTGAAACCGCGTTATATCGAACTTGCTTTGATCCGCCGGAGCACGCAGCCCCGCCCCCCCAGAGCGCTGCTTTACCGCGTTATATCCAAATTCGTGTTATATCGGGGTAGAGGTGTACTTCTTCCCTAGTCAAAGAATGTAATGAGCTGAAGCACAAAGTGCTTTGCTGAACTGGGCCTGAGCTGATAACTTTTTGCACAGGCTAGGTTTGGTGCAGGTGACAATTTTGCAGAACTTCCAAAAGACTTTAATCTTTGCAGCTAGTACATAAAACCTACTGCCCCATGTAGGAGGTCACCAGATAGGTTCCTGGCTTGGCTCACTTGGTGAAGGGACTGGATGAACTCATTCACTCTGGTGGCAGTTGAAGGCCAGGTTTTCTCTTAGTTTGTGCTTTTCTTGATATTTCAGCTATCCAGGTGAGTGAGTTGCAGGGATGTTGGAAGGAGCATGTGGCTTTTTTTGTGAAACAAGTGATCTCCAGAATGTGGTGCAGCTTTTCTGCCTCATTCTGGGCCTCCCAGCTGGAGGTGATGGTTGGTGTGCAGGCATTTTACTGTGTAGCCATCTGAGGCCAACAAACCCCAGTCAAACTAATGTCCTCACTTATCTGAACATGCGACTCAATTGGAGAGAGATTGAGAGGAAGTGAATGCTTTCACGTGCTAATTTGGTAGATGGTGTTGAGGGCTCTGGGGATTAGCCATTTCCCCCACAAGTGTGATTCCTAATTAGTAACAGATGCTTTTTAAAGGGCTGCTGCAGAGTCACAGTAAGTGAAACCTAAGTTTGGCTAAACTCTAGACCCTTGACCGGTTTTATAAAGTCTAAATGCAATGGAAATATTTCTATGAATCTTTGAATTTTCATAAAAATGGATCCTTTAATATAAACATTTCCCTGCATTATTTACACCCCAAACACTTCAAGATTGGGCTAGTTTATTTCCATTGTCAAAGCTGACAGAAGTGCAAAAAGAGTAAACCATGTAAAATGGTGATAAGTAGTTTCATAGAGAATGTTATTTTTACAATCTAAGGTGGTGGTACAAACCCAGGTACAGTCACTTTGTTCTTAAAAATACAACAAACATGGCCTTGAATGATAGGGGACCTGGAAGAATTAAACCAGAGGTCAAAAGTACTGGTATATGCATCCTATCTTGAGCTCTGGGTTATTGTGGGTCCATCTCCCTTGAGCTGTGTGAAATTCCCCCTTTCTCCCCAAAAGAGCGAAAACACTCTGAATTTTGGAACATATGTCAAGTCCACTGTGGCCAAGAAAATGACATGCCTGGATCTGGAAATTTGTAAATTGTCTTCTGTGGGGCCCCTTGTCCTTTTTGAAGTCCCCCAAGTCCTTTATTGGCTTTCTGAGCTAACATTTTATACTAGAATTCCCAACAGCCACTGCAGCTCCAGCCAACTTCAGTTAAACTGTTTGTGCAGAATTGTCATAACACTGTGAGAATAGTGTCAGCTTAAAACCAGGGGGCCGATATAAACTTTTTTCCTGTCTGATACTACATGGGTTTTAATTGAGGCCTTTGAAAGAAAACTGGCCTACCAAGGTCATTGTGTTTGCCACCCATGACACTTTAAATTCATACAGAGTCTAAAATGAAAAGCCAGGTATTGGTGATAAATTATCCACTAATGTCCCTACTGTAAGGAGTTGTATCTGTGCCAGCTATTACATTGATCTGAGAAAATGTATTGATTCCTACTGACTTTTTATTTTTTAAGTGAAGATGTTTCAAATAGTTAATACAGCCCCAGATTAATATCTCCTGAGGCTCTTGGGTGATGCAATTTAATTTTTTTATATGTACTTTTGCCAGTCTGTACAGGTCTCCAGTGGAAAACTGTTTTAAGCAGGCATAGTCTGGTCATGATTTTCCATTGTGGAGTCTAGAATTTTTCAGCAGATAATACATTTATATTGCATTTAAGATCTAGCAGGAAGGAAAAATGAACTAGCGTTGCACCAATCAAAAAGTTAGTCTGTACGAAGTGTTCAGTTTCAATTCACTGTGATCAGACTGAGCTCTGGTAGTTGCTGCCAAACACTTATGAATGACTTCCCTTTGTGTGTGTTTCTCCATTAGAAAGAGAAAAGGAGATGAGGTGGATGGAAATGTGACCTCAAAAAAGAAACAGAAAAAAGAAAAAGACAGAGAATCCAAGCAGGAGAAGCTGTTGAAGGTTTGTTGTTTGAGCTAGCCCAAACTTCTAAAACTTTCTTTCCAAAAGGGAATGTAATGCTGTTGAAGGGTGTTGGGTTGAATGGTGACAGCCATGGCATGTAGAGTCCTATTTATTCACAGCTACAGGATCTAGAGTCTTATTTATTCACACAAGTAGAGTGTGAACCGCAGCAATGCAAGCGTCCCTCATGCTGTCCTGTTAGTATGCTTCATCTGTGAAGTGGTGAGATGCTAGTTCACTATGCAAGCCCATTCAGACCGTGGCCCCTCAGAGATATAAAGACACTTGTGCTGTGGAGCCCTTTTTGCTCCTGATAAGAGAGCACATCATTCCATACGGGTCACCAAAAGGGTACTGGATGGTAGCGCTTTAGGTCCTCACTGTTGGTGGCTGGATTTGAACGGGTGACCTAGAGGTGAAAGTCTCATCGTTGAGAACTTGTTTTAGTCCTTTCTATGCCACTTTCTGGCTCCAGGGATGCTATTAAAACTGAATGTTGTTGCCTAAAATCTTGGAGCGTATAAAATGTGAGAAGTTGAACAGAGACAAGGTGTTGGAACTAGGTCAATGAAAAATAATATCACTTGCTCAGTTGCACACTTTTGTTACTCATCTATTCAATGCTTCAGTATAAACTTTGATAAATCATAGCTTTGTGTATTTGGTTTACGAAAGACAGTGGAAAGAATTTCTGATTTAGTTTCAAGAATTTTATAGACATTAAAAGTTTGGCATAGATATCTTTCAAGAAAAAATTACCAGCAGCTTTTCCTGAAATTGAAGTCTTAATAGTATGGCCATAACACAGCTTACACAGAGCAAAAAGGCCTTTTAGTTTTCTGCTGCTTTATTTTGCAATTATAACTTATTACATCCTTAGCAGAGCACACTGTTTTGCAATCTACAGACCAGGAAGGTTTTAACTGCTACAATTCAGCATTCTGAGAATCAGGGTTGGTTTTGGGTTAAACTCTTAATTTCATCATGTTTTTTTTTCTTAGTATGATGAACTCATTTGTCTTTTTTACTGAAACTAGAAATTATTTAACGTACGTATCTCCTACCCATTATCACCATGGCACAGAGAAAACCACACCTAAACACACAGACGACAAATACATGTGCATTATTAGAAATGTCTCAAGTGATATTTTAGTGTCCAACATTCTGTCATTATCCATCCCTTTTCTCCCTCTCAATGGAAAGTCCCAAAAGAAGAGTTTCTAGATTTTTCCCTTATTGCCTGGATGACTGATCTTTATAGTCCCTTTTTATAGGGGAGTGTGTGTATGTGGTCTCGTAGCTTAAAACGGGCAGTACAAGTCAGGATTTGTGGGCTCTACTTCTATCATGTGACCTGTTGTATTCATTTAGATGGAATATGTGGGCCTAAAGAGTCAGTGGTGTTTAACATGACCCCGTCACTGTCCAACATTAAACAGAGTTAAACAAGGTTCAGGATTTGGTTTGCAGAGACCTCCGCCTGCTCAGTACTGCTGCAAACATCATAAACATCTTTTTGACTTTTTATTAAAGATACAGAAAAGAAGGAAAAACAATTAAAGCATTTGAAATGTGAAGTATTAAGTAAGATTTTCATGTGAACATTTATTGTTCCCTTTCCCTCCAGCTGGATTTTTAAAAGGACTCCCCTAAACTCCCAATTTGACAATCTCTTAGATGGTATTAAAGTTGGTGGTAACTGTCCTTCTGAGGAAAAGAGAAGTTAGTTGAGATGGGCTGGAGCAGTTGTTGTTAAAGTCTGATCCCATTTCCTAGAAACAAAACAAGACACACACACACACACACCAGGGGAGAGAAAAGCACAGCAGAGGGAGAAAATGCATCTTGTCTCTCTGGTGCTGACTTTCACTTGCAGCCTCACAGCTGGAAAAACACAGGCACAGCGCACAATCTCATCAGTCACACCGAAACCTGACAACTTGTAACCGCATCGGGCTGTTTGCGGGTGTTCCTTTTAGTTGCCTCTTTCTGGTTTGTTGAAAGCCTGACAGTAGCCTGCTTCTTCAGGATTGCTCTTCTTGGACAGTGATTGCAAATATCCAAGCTGCCAGGTTTTCCTCAACAGGAGCAGACAGAGTTGATTTGGAGCATCAAAGACGAGCTGAGGAAAGTCTGTTCCACTAATGACCTGAAAGAGCTGCTGATAGCCAACAAACAGGAAGTGCCTTCTGGGGAATCTGCTGTGAGTTGGGGTTTTATTTTCTTTATGAATGTGACTGTCTGTCTGAATCCGTGAGGTTCATTCAGAGCCATTTTGCTAATGACAGCCAAAGGTCTGAAGCGAAAGCCTATTGTAAAATCTCAAGAACAGAAAAATCAGTTGGATTGAACACATGGCAGAGGTTTGTAAACTGCTCCATGCCCTGCTGGTGGTCTGTGGGGAGCAGGCTGGGCATGTGGCATCAGATCTACTCTTTCTTCCCAGCAGTTTAATTACACTAAAAGAAGCTAAAACTACATTTAAGACTTTCCTAATGTTACTTATTCAGATAAGTAATTACTGTAGTTGCCACACAATGTTGTGAATGGGATAGGAAGTGGCATTTGCAATCTGCGCTGGAAGGTGTGAGCCATCTCTAACTTGGAATATTTACATTTCCTAAAACAGTGCTAAAGCCTCAAGGGTGCTGCGGAGGACAGGGGGATCAGGGATGGGATGGGGTGGGATGGCTACAGTAGGTCTCTAGGATTAAAATGGTCAAGGACCATTTTCCAAGGAGGAAAACTGGATTATTATGGATTATGCATTGACAGCCAAATACTGTGTAACCAAATGTAACACCCATCTTCCAGCAACATTTTTAGTTTATTCCAGTGGAAGCATGCTTAGCACTTTACAATAAACAAGCTGTCTCAGACACAGGGCAGAAGCCTTGTCCTGAGGAGATGACCGTCCAAAGGCACAAATGGGTGCCTGTGTGTGGGCAGGCAAACTTAGTGACATGTGGTCAAGGCTTTGTGCCACAAGTAGTTTTGAGGAATGTGCTTTTATTTATAAGCTAGTTATAGATTCAACAAGTAACACTGTTTGTCTTCAGGCCAAGGTATTCAGATGTGTGCGAGTTTGCTGGATTCTCTGACACAGTATGCTGTGTGTGCTTCCACTGTTATCCTGGCATGATTTGTTTGCTTCTGTGTTGCTTTAGATCTTGGACCGAGTAGCAGATGGGATGGCATTCGGAGCTCTGCTTCCCTGTGAGGAGTGCAAGGGGCAGTTTGTGTTCAAGAGTGATGCATACTACTGCTCAGGGGACATCACTGCCTGGACTAAATGTGTTGCCAAAACACAGACCCCCAACAGGAAGGAATGGATAATCCCAAAGGTAGATGCAGCAAACTTGACTATCTAAAACTTGGACTTTTAATTCTTAAATTACTCTATTGCTCGTGGAAGGGAAGAATAAATATTAATGCCCACAGCTTGGTATTAGAGGGCAGGACATACTGCAGCTTCTGTGAGCCTCTGAGAATGGGAAGAGCTGCTCATAGCTAATGCACAGGGGAGATTGTTTTACAGTAGCAGTGGGATGGAGAGATGTTATTTCTTCCATTCCAGAACTTTGGGCCTCTCCAATTTGTCCTGCTGCTGCAAGAGTGACTTGTGGTTTGTGTCTGTGATTTTTAGTGTAATTCCTAATGACTGGCTCATTTTGCTGTTTCAATTTTTCCTTTCTAACTGAGGCAAGCGATTCTAATTCTGCGCTCTCAGAATTTCAGATGCTAATGTCTGAATTCCAGAACACTGTAAGCAATTATCGTCTTAAAACAAACGGCTATGCAGTTTCGTCTGCTTTCCCTCTGAATTGGGAAAAGCATTTTCAGAGACCGTGTTCATGACTTTTAATGATGAGTGCTTTAAAAAAAAAAAAAAAAAAAAAACTACAAATCCTGCAGCAGAAATGTTGGTGAAATATCAACTGAAAAAAATCAAGGTTTTTCCTCCACTTTTGTTTTAAACACTACACTGAGGAGAAAGAGCAAATGTGGCTGGGGAATTAGGTTCTTGTATAATGGGAAGCAGTGTTCTCTAATAGTTAGGGAAGGGGTTGGGGAAGTGCTAGGACTCCTTATTCTATTCCTGACTGTCACTAAATTGCTGTTTTGACCTTGAGCAAGTCACTTAACCTTTCTGTGCCTGAGTTTCCCAATCAGTAAAATGGGATAATTACCTACCTCGCATGGGAGGTTGTGTGGCTTATGTAATTAATTGATTGTGAACCACGTTGAGATCCATGTAAGAATCTTTCAGTAGTAAATGCCAAGATCTGACCAATACTGAATTTAGTCTTTTAACTTCGTGACAGTATTAGTAGGTTTTAAAGTCTTCTTATGATGCTGCCCCCCAGGAGTTCCGGGAAATCTCCTACCTGAAGAAATTTAAGTGTAAAAAGCAAGACAGAGCATTCCCTCCAGAGGCTGTGGCTGTGAACGCAGTGCTTCCAGCAGCAGCTTCTGCTCCTTTGACAGAGAAGGCGTCTGTGCCAGCAGGTAAATGACTCGCTAGGCAGTGTTCAGAGCCAGGAGAGACTGGTTTGAATGGGAATATGTGTCTACCCAGTTGTTGGAGCCAAACAACATTCACTTTATGCTTTCTCTAGTGTGGCAGTGGGGAGGGGAATGGCAGGTGTCAGTGCTGCCTACGGGATTTCTCCTGGCATGCCACTGGCAAGGAGGCTTTGATTGGTCTTTTGAGAAGCCATGGCTTCAGTGTGTGACCTGCTCACTCTGCAAAGCTCCTTCCTGTTGCTCTGCTCAGTCACTTGTCTGCTGGACTGCACTTCAGGAGCGGGAACGTGGATGGCCAATCACATGGTGTCCCTGAAGTGCTGTGCAATATACTGTACCCTCCTTCTGCTCCAACTTCAGGCTGAATCGCCATGGTGAGAAGCAGAGGCAGCCTCTTCTGTTCCTCACCCTGATGTGGATAGATCCCAGCTTCAGTCTGTGGACAAACACATTTGAGATCCAGGTTGTGCTTTGACAAGTCACTTAGGAGTTTTAAACGTTGGACTGCCCCTGGGGATCCCCTTTCCCTACCACGTTTATAACGGTGTTTGTGCAGAGCTTATCCAACTCCTTGGGCAGTGTGACTAGGGTTCAAATGAAACATTTAATGAGGAGGCTTCTTGCTTGGTTTTGTGAGGAACATCCATAGACCTTAGAATCACATGTTCCACATCCAACATTAAACTGTTAGGGCGGTAGCTTGTTTGAAATAATTTATTTGCACTTGGCTTACCAGTCATTGGCTTCTCTCACTTAATGGTTATTTCCTCTATCCTCTTGATCCCAGACTCCTCCAACATTCCCCATCTACCTATCAGTAGGAGCTACTTTGATTTATTCAGCCCTCAGCACTTGTAACAGTCTTCAGTATTACTGTGATGTGTTTCAGCATTTGTGGCTGTCTAGACTGCAAAACCTATTACAGGTGTGTTTGATCTGTAACATGATTGTGCTAGAGCTGTGTTACCACTTTGATCCTGAGTGGTTACAGGGCTAAGGCAGCTCAGTACCATATCTGCTTCACAGTCTGGTCCCATCTCGACATCCTGCCTCTCCAATTCCCCCAAAGCAGCTTTTCAATGAAGGAGGTGCCCTTTGTGGCTTAAATGTTACCTTTAGGTTTCTCTTGGGTCCTCCCTTTGCTGTACATGGAAAAGGGAAACTGTGTTAGCACTTCATAGCCAACAGTGTGCAAGCAGTGTCTGCTTCCAGTATAGTCATGTCCTCAGTCTAAAACCCTTTTCATTTCTCCACCCCTCTTCCCAGGAAACTTACTGTACATTGGGTTATGCTGGCTTGTATGTTCTCTGTACTAGGGGAGGATGAACAGTTGTGACAATCGCTCAGAGCAGTATCAGATTCAGGATCTGTGGGTTTAGTGCTCAATGCTCTTTATTTACGTGATGTTTTTATTTCTGAACAACTAGATAAGCCATTATCCAGCATGAAGATTTTGACCCTTGGAAAATTATCCAGGAACAAGGAAGAAGTGAAGGCTATGATTGAGGACCTGGGCGGAAAGGTGACAGGGACAGCGAACAAGGCTACCCTGTGCATCAGCACACAAAGTGAGGAACAATGCTATATCAACAGCAACCTTGGGACTTGGGAGTTAGGAGATTATAAAGGCCATAGTTAAATTCCTATGTAAAGGCTGGAAGTGACATTCTGTTGAGCCATGTTTGGATAGTGGGTTTTTTTCATATTCTTGGAAAAGTGAATAAAAATATATTTTGTAAGCAAGACTTTCTACAGTGCTGTTAGTTCTGAGTGATCTCCTGGTGTTTTCCTGACTGCAGTAGAGCTGATGTCAGGAATAGGTATATTTCCTGTTGTGGATTTTAAAGGACTAGACTGTGTTTTAATTGTGAGGTGGCTTCTTTTATGTAACGGGTAGCTGAGGTTGATGTAGGTATCTACGTGTCAAATGCGGGGTGAGGCGTAACTATTTAATAGCATTCATTCATGGCCTCGTTGTGACTATTTCAATGTAAGGTCCTGCTCCCACTGAAGTAACAGCAAAACTCCTGTTGACTTCAAAGGTGCAGTATCAGGCCCTTATGGTGTAGGGGAGAAATGTCCCTGATAGACAGTTGGCCTGGAGGGTGCTGCCACGGGCCTCATCAGAGCAGCTCCCACCAAGCCCCTGGCTCAGTTGGGAGGTGAGGCAAGGTTTGAAATCTAGAAAGTCACTATGCAACAGGTAACTTTGTTTTAGCCTAGACCAGGCTGTTGGGGATTTTGTTTTGGGCAGGATGTAGCACATGCAAAACGCCTCCTTAAAACATTACAAAGCCTGCACCAGCACAGCAGGGCTAGAATCAGAGCCTTTCGGAAGAGCTCTGCACTATCTTTGTCACTGTAACGTTTGCTCCAGTAAACTTGGATTACAGCTTCCCTGACTCTTATCCCCCTCCTTGCAGAGGAAGTTGAGAAAATGACCAAGAAGATGGAAGAAGTGAAGGAGGCCAAAGTCCGGGTGGTCTCAGAGGAGTTTCTGCAGGACGTGAAATCCTCCCGCAAGGGCTTCCAGGAGCTCCTGTCGCTGCATGCGCTCTCGCCTTGGGGTGCAGAGGTGAAGCAGGAGCACACGGAGACGTCCCTGGGAGGAAAGTCCAGCGGGCTCCCAAATATGAAGAGTGCTGGGAAGGTCAAGGAAGAACAAGGTAAAAAACACAATGGCTCTTGTCTCCACAGGAGTGTTCGTTACCATGTGCTTAAGCATTGCTTTACCCTTCCATAGCATGCCTCTTGTGTGAGGGTCTGAGGGCGAATGGGTGGGCTCCTCACACAGCACAGGTGCCCTGGCTATAGTCCAAACTCACCCCTTTCCCCAAATTGGGCCCTTATTCTTTCTTCAAGTAACAAAGCCCCAAGGCCAGACCAGCCTCAATGTCCAAACTCCCTCCCGAACGGGCTGTTCGTAGAGTTTCTCTCTGCCGTACTGCCTGTCCCTCTTCTAGCTCACTCTTGCCTGGGAGAGAGAGAGACGGCCTGTTGTATTCCTTAGTTTGAAATAATGCTGGGTGAGCCAATGAAAAAACTCTGCTTCTCCTCTAGGCTTATACACTGAGACACTCTGCTGGTATAAATCCACACAGCCCTATTGGCTTCATAGAGCTGCCCCATCTTACACCAGCAGAGAATTTGGCTCTCTGTCAGAATGTTCGGTGACTTACTCAGGGTCATATTGTGAGTGGCAGAACCCAAGATTCCTGCGTTCTCAGTCCCATGCTCTACTAGACACCCAAAATATAGTGACTCTTTCAACAAAATAAATCTGTTAATACTGGTGACAGTCCCCATCTGAGCAATAGGCAAGGTCAGGTACAAACCATAGGCTTTGGTACAGGGTCCAAGATAAGTAGGTAAGTTCAGTATACATAAATTAAACTTCAGAAACAATTGCACTGAGTTCAGCCTTGTGAATTATCATTCTAGCTAATGTGTGAAAGTTGTACACACACATTGTTGAGAGCCCATGATAATGGGGCACATTTGAGACTGTTAAGGAGGCTTGTATAATGTCTGTCTAGAGACAGCCAGTGCTACACAATACCTTCCTCTTCCATCCATTTCTCTGGTGTGTGAATGTGCTGTCTCCATGGATCCTTCCAACCTTTGATTGCTCAGAGGTGAGGAACAGAGTTTGTGACCCCCAAACTTAAAATTTCCACCACATGTTGTATGTTGCATTAACAGCCTGGCCCACAGCAATAGAATCTGAATGTATCGTTCATAAACAATTGTCCAGGTTTTAATTTATGAAAGCAACTCACCAAAATTCTAGCAGGATAACTAAAACATTCCACCTGTTTGGTGTGGGGAGGGGAGAAGATGGGTGTCACCTCAGTAGACTGTCAGTCCCCAGGTTAGATCACGTAAGGTGCAGTGTAGCTGGAAGACAAAGTGCAGTGACTTCTAACATTGCTTTAGAAGAGCAGTGTGTTTTATACAGGTGGAACCTGTTAGTGTGAATCCAGACAGAATGAAAACTGCTCTCGTGCTTTTAAAGAACTTGAGCATTGACTCAAGGAGAGTTCTTCAGACAATCCTGTTTTATCAGATTAAAAATTTAAGGTCTTCCCATCTCTTTCTTCAGGAACCAGCAAGTCTGAAAAGAAAATGAAGTTAACAGTTAAAGGAGGAGCAGCAGTGGATCCTGATTCAGGTGAGTGCAGAAAACCAGCTGTGCCTCCAACCATCCTAGCCAGAGTCTGATCAGTTTGAATCCATGCGTTCTCATAGCACTCCCTGTCAGTACCCAGCCCTAACCGGGGAAGCTAATGATCCAACCAGTGGACCAAATTCTCCTCTGCAAATGAACCATGATAGCCCAAACCTAAGACGTGAGTTCTCTTTGGTTCCCATTGAGGTACCTAGGAGTTGTGGATTCTCAGCACCTTTCGCCCTGCCTCATAGAAGAAATGTTTGCTTGGTGAAATTTTAAATGCTGGTGGTCATCTTGCATATGCATAGAGATAACAATGGCTTTTCCATTGTCTCCATGCATAAGAACGTAAGAATGGCCATAATGGGTCAGACCAAAGGTCCATCTAGCCCAGTATCCTGTCTTTTTACAGTGACCAATGCCAGGTGCCCCAGAGGGAATGAACAGAACAGGGTTCTTTTTTGAACCCTGTTATAGTCTTCGCCTTCACAACATCCTCTGGCAAGGAATGCCACAGGTTGACTGTGCGTTGTGTGAAAAAATGCTTCCTTTTGTTTGTTTTAAACCTGCTGCCCATTAATTTCATTTGGTGACCCCTAGTTTTGTGTTATGAGAAGGAGTAAATAACACTCCCTTATTTACTTTCTCCACGACAGTCATGATTTTATAGACCTCTATCATATTCCCCCTTAGTTGTCTCTTTTCCAAGCTGAAAAGACCCAGTCTTATTAATCTCTCCTCATATGGAAGCCATTCCATACCCCTCATAATTTTTGTTGCCTTTTTCTGAACCTTTTCCAATTCCAATATATATTTTTTGAGATGGGGTGACCACATCTGCACGCAGTATTCAAGATGTGGGTGTGTGATGGGGTGTCGACTCACCACTGCTGGCGCCTCCCGCTGGTTGCTTCAGGAATTAGCTCTTGTCAGCTGCGGAACGCCCTCTGCATGTGGTGTCTCGCCTGTCATCTGCTCTGCTGATTTGGGACCAGCATTGCTCCCTGCTCGGCGGCGTCCTCTTCAGGACACTGCCCTCCGGCAGTGCCCACTATTCCACTCTCACCCTCAAAGTCTATCCCCTCATTTCAGGAGCAGTCTGTCTCGGCCCCACTCCTCTGTGGCCAGGTGCAGTGCAAGGGGAGAATGGGGGACCCAGGCCCACCCGCTACTTTGGGTCCCGACCCAGGGACCCTGTAGCGGCAGCCTCTCTCTGCCCTCCTTCACTCTCCTCTTGTCCGCCTATCTTCTCTGGGCTGCTTCCCCTTTGGCCCCGTGCACCTTCTCGACCCTTTTTAGCAGGGACCGCAGCCTGGCAGGTAACTGGGCCAGAGCTCTCCTCTGCTCCCCCAAGCCTGCCCAGCACTGCTCTGTCCAAGGTGCTACCTCCTTACCTCAGGAGCCAGTCCTCCTCCCTTGCTAGTCAGTGAGAGACTGCCTTCTCCTTTGCTAGGCAGCCTTTATATAGGGCCCAGCCTGGCCCTGATTGGCTCTCCACAGGCCTTTGCTGATTGGCTGCTGACCTGCACAACCTCTCTGGCCTGTTCCAGCCCTTTTTCTCAGGGCGTGGGGCAGCTGCCCCACCACAGGGTGTACCACGGATTTATATAGAGGCAGTATGATATTTTCTGTCTTATTATCTATCCTTTTCTTAATGATTCCCAACATTCTGTTTGCTTTTTTGACTGCCACTGCACATTGAGTGGATGTTTTCAGAGAACTATCCACAGTGACTCCAAGATCTCTGTCTTGAGTGGTAACAGTTAATTTAGATCCCATCATTTTATATGTATAATTGGGATTATGTTTTCCAATGTGCATTACTTTGCACTTATCACCACTGAATTTCATCTGCCATTTTGTTGCCCAGTCATCCAGTTTTGTGCCCGTGTGGGTCTTAACATCTCTTGGTTAAGTCTGCATACACAAAATTAGTCTGAATAAGGAAAGGAGATACAGAATGACTACCTCACCCTGGCTCTAATTCACTACCTTTCTTCATAGGTTTGGAGGACTCTGCTCATGTCTTTGAAAAGAGTGGTAAAATCTTCAGTGCCACGCTCGGCCTGGTAGATATCGTCAGAGGAACCAATTCCTATTACAAACTGCAGCTACTGGAGGATGACAGAGAAATCAGGTGGGTTTAATTTCCCATGGAAATGTGGGGTTTTTTACAGTACGTTTTTTTTTACAAATGCCAAGTATAAATAGAAATGTCTTCATGACTTCTTTTAAAAATTTCTGTGATGTTGTTTTGTTCTGTATGGAAATGTTCCTTTGTAGTTCTGGAAACCCAAACAGAGCAACATCCCGTAAGTGCATGAGAACATGGAAGTGAAACTGACCAATCTAGTTTCATTTTTGCTGAATAGAGTGAGGTGAAAAAAGTAAACCTACAGGATGAAATGGAAATTAGGAATTGATAAGCACCTGAGCAAGTCTGGTTTGTGCTCAATTCCACTGATAGTGAAAACATCTCAGATTGAGCAGTTGGGGTTTTTTAGATATAGAATTAGGGTTAATTAAATGATGAACCACCCAAACTATAATGTCCTGGGACCGGTGTCTCAGCATTCAAGAGCAGCAAGGCAGGATTTGGCACGAGTGTGCCCATTTTAATTTTGGGACATGGTTTATGAAGAGACGTGCAGGTTGCATTTTTTTCTCTAACTCCTGTTTGGTATGAGCTGACTGCGAAGCCTCTGGAGGCTAGCTCAGTTTCTGTGAAGCATGTAGAAACCAGTACCCTGAGGCTTGGCAAGGTGCATTGAAAAGGGCCAGGAAGCATCATGCCCAGTCTCAGCCAAGCATACCTCAGAATTGTGCACATGCTATACTATTGAGGAAGGTGCAGTCAAGAGGGCCTTGGGGAAAATTGATTCTCTTGGAGCAGAGAGACTGCACAATAACCAAGGTAAGCTAAGGGCTGCAGATAAGCTGCCTATTTCAGCTGTGGATGACTTGTACTTCAAATTGGACTCTTGTTACCAGTTCCCATATCTGGATTTGTGATTAGTATGTGATGAAATTTCAGGACTGGTATTCAGTGCTGACAAATCAAAAAAATGATTAATCGTATCTCTACAAGTCATGCAAAAACTCTTTAAGATGGTGCCAGTACCACAGCCGGACTTGTAAATGATTGTAGTTTGTCTCTCTTTTTTAAATTTAGACTAGGATTTGGAGTCTTGCCTAATTAGTGAATAGTTTAGTTTAAAGTTGTGCATGCTTAACAAGGATTTCATAGTGTCTGTTTTCAAAATGTATGACCATAATAAGTTGACATTTGCATTATTCTGTTCAGTTTCCACATTTCACAGAGCAAAAATTAGCCACAGCAGTGACTGGATATAGACAGTGGAGTTGTAGCGCCATAGAAGATGACATTGGGCAACCACACAAATGGGAATTGTGGGCTTTCCGCTTGCTCGCTTCATTCTGGATTGCTACTTTGACTATTAAATTGCCTTGTTTCTCTCCTTTTATGGTCAGACACTTTGGATCCTTTGTCTGTGCAGTCACAAGAGTTGAGGCTGTCTCTGCCTTTTCTCTCCCCCCCCCGACTCCCAAGAGCCACCAGAATTTCTCTGAATAACCATCTCCTCTGGCTCCACTATAAGCCAGTTCAGCCTTGATGTAAGCAGGCACAACTCTGACTCTCTCAAATGGAAGTTGAACCCACTTACAGTGCTGCTGCTTATGGCAAACGCTTAATGAGTAGTGGTGAAATCTGACATTTGTAGCCATGCCCCTATGTTTTTATGTGTGATATAAAGTTGGGCATTGATAACAAAAAAGCATTGAAATCCTAATTAATCTTACTCTGCAGTATTGTCTTCTTTAGCCCGCAGTAGAGCCCAAACATGTTAGTTGCTTGCAAGATAGAGGCTGGTCCCTTTCCCAAAGACATGTAATGTAAAACGACAGATGAATAAAGGGTGGGGAGAAAGGGATACAGCACACAAGCAAAGCAATCAGACTAATGTATCAATATTAAAGGTTTTCTGGTGTGTAGGTGGGAGGACTGGATGGCGCAGGTGACTAGTGATGGACCATAGAGCTGAACTGGCAGACTAGAGATGAGGTTCACGTTGGTAGTGAGCAAGAGGTGTTCTACCGTTTGGTTGCTGCTGTTGGGTGTCAATGATGAAGCAAGGTTAGTTTCAATCCAGGTCCCATAGGTAGGGCCCTACCAAATTCACCGCCATGAAAAACATGTCACAGACTGTGAAATCAGATCTCCCCCATTAAATCTAGTTATTGTAGGGGAGGGGCAGGGCTGGGGGCGCCCCAGCTGGGGTCTCCTACTGTGCACCAGGCTCTAGCTGCTAGTCCTGGCGGGGCTGGGGCAGGACGGGATTTCTTCCCCAGTACGGCCGCACTCCAGGAGAGATCAGACCTACCTCCAGGTACCTCCCTCAGCTTCAGGAAGCTCCGCGGCTGTGCTGCCTTTAGTGCCCAGATCTGAAGGCAGCGCAGAAGTCAGGGTGGCAATCCCTCGAACCCCCTACAACAGCTCTACGACCCCCTTTTGGGTCAGGACCCCCACAGTTACAACACCCTGAAATCCCACGACCCTGAAATTGACCAAAATGGACCGTGAATTTGGTAGGACCCTACCCATAGATCAAGTGCCAGCATCCCAGCCACAATGGACACCAGGTGGCAACTTAGTTGGCATCTCCTGAGATTGCAAAGGGTTGCCTGGCTCTCTGCCATAGGGCTTGTCTATACACAGAAGTGGCCCTATATTAACTATACCAATATTGCTAAAGCAGTACAACCCTCCTAGTGTGGACACCGTTATACCAGTATAAAGGCTCCT
The DNA here is from genome assembly GCF_028017835.1 of Emys orbicularis. Taxonomy (NCBI): domain Eukaryota; kingdom Metazoa; phylum Chordata; order Testudines; family Emydidae; genus Emys; species Emys orbicularis. Next base: position 160,657,138 of record NC_088685.1, on the reverse strand, counting down.
TTGTAATATAACCGTGTACTCCTTTGATTATTTCAGTAAAAAATCACCCCCAACTGAAATAGTGAAATTAGTACAAAAAACTGTGTTAGACCAGGCCTTGGGGAAGGTCCCGTCAGGTCAGAGTTGAAGCATGATGATAGGACAGTAAAAGAAAGCTTTCGCTGCTACCCTCACTTTTGCCTCCAGAGCTGTTAATCTAGTGGCCTTCAGTACTACATTCACACATCAAATTCAATATTGTTGCCTAAATAGTGTGCACGTCTTTCTGTGGCAGCCACTTTTTGGTAGCTCTAGGCATTGATGTATAAAAACTTGCCCCGTTATGTGTGTGTAGTCATTCCAAAACTAGAGAGCCTTCCATTTAATGATAACGCAGATGGATGATTCTGATACTATGCTTATGTCCACATAGTCTTTATTGCAGGATCAGATTCATTTAGAACTGAGATCCAGAGATCTTACTTGTCCCCTTTTCCTGTTTTGTTTGCTTCTAGGTATTGGGTTTTCAGATCTTGGGGTCGTGTTGGCACTGCGATTGGGAGTAACAAACTGGAGCAGATGCCATCTAAAGATGATGCCATTGAGCACTTCTTGAATTTGTATGAAGAGAAAACGGGCAACTCCTGGCATTCCAAGAACTTCACTAAATATCCCAAAAAATTCTACCCCCTGGAAATAGACTATGGACAGGTAACTCCCTAATATTCCTGTGCTGGGAAGATAATTCTTTCTTACACAAAGGAAAATGCTTATCCTGCACTATCTTATTTGCTTTTTGAATGCATTTGTTCAACAAAAGGGTAAGGTGCAGGAATCCGGATATTTTGCGTTAGGCAGAGTGCTAAAGTGCTCGGTGCTTTGCAAGTGTAAGATGATACTGTGCCTACCCCAAGTGGCTTACCATGTAGATCAGGTGCAAACAACAGTGCATTTAAATAGATAACTAGTCATGTTAGAAAAGTGTTAAAACTAAAGTTAGCTCAGATGCCTTTGAGTTGACACTGTGGGCCCACTTTTGGGACCTCTCAATTGGGGAAGTTAAAAGGACACCAATAAGTCAAAAGTAGTTTCATGTACTGCCCGGATCCCCGAGTCCCAAGCCAGTTGTATATCACAATCTCATTTTCCTAGTTTTAAGAAAGTACTTCTCTCCCCTACCGCTGTGTGAGTGACCCATCCAAACAGAGGAAACACTAAAACTGGCTCTTCCCCAGAGTTCTGTCAAATGCATATACTGAACAGACCAAAAACGAGAAATCAGCCATTGCAGAAAAGAGTCAGCTGTTTAAATAGTAAAACAAGAATTCTCCCTCTTCTGACCCCTGAGAACTTCTGTGAGTTTACTTAAAGGGATATCCTCAACTTGAATCATACTTCTGAGCGTTTTTTAAACCTACAGTTGTTGAACATAGCCCCTAAGATAACAGTGACAAAAAAATTAGAAAATATTTTCTAGCTATCACATATTCATATGGACAAATTGTTGGATGTCAACTGAAATGTTTGAATATAAAAATACGTAGCTTTAGCAAATAGTCCGCATTAATTCAGAATGTTACACTGATGAGCTGTTAATAAAATTACAACCTCAATGCACACTGAACTCTGTTTTGAAGTACAAGGCAGATGCTTTATTGATCAGGCTACAGCTTCTTTGATCTGTATCCAGGAGAGCACACAGATGGTATTGTGGTCAACAGAAGACTGTACCATGAATAGAAAAATTTACAATAGAAATGTATTGAAAATGATTAGTACAGGCTGTGAAGTTCAAACAAAGCACAGTCCCCTAGTTCAGATCAAGATCTACATACATGTTAAGTATTGTTGAAAAAGAAAATCTATTTAATATTGCCTGGGTGAAGCAGCAAAATACAAGTGTGAAGATGAAAAATATGTTCTTCTAAATTTAACTTGCATTTATATGGAGCACCTCTTGAAATTACATTTGTCAAGTTAACGATTATTCAGTTTTTTTTAATACAGACTTAATGACCCATTGCTTTGTATTCTCAGAGCAATACCTCACATTTCCCACCAAATTCAGTCATTTGTGCAATAGTGTGCCCTCTCTAACTTGGCTTTGAGTTGTTACCATGACAATCAATACATTTCCCTTATCCCTTGGTATGTTTGTATTTACTCTTTCTAGGATGAAGAAGCTGTGAGGAAACTGACAGTGAGTGCTGGGACCAAGTCAAAGCTTCCTAAGCCAGTCCAGGACCTTATTAAGATGATCTTTGATGTGGAGAGCATGAAGAAAGCCATGGTGGAATTTGAGGTACTTGCACTTTTATTTAATGTTCCTTGTTTCTAGTCACGCCTTCTCACTAGACACCATAGTTATGCTGGCAGTAGCAGGCCGTTCGCACTGTGGATCTGATCCAGCACTGTCAATGGGAATCATTCATTGACTTTGGAGGACATTGAATCAGGCCCTACGAAAAGGGTGTGCGTGTGTGTGTGTGGTCTAACCAACCTTTATCACTAGTTTAATTTAAAAAATCCCTGTAAATGACACTTCATTCATAACTATACAAATGTCATCTTGGCGCATCTCTTTCATTAGTGATGTCTGTATCGAATGTTCTCAGCTTGTAAATCTAAAGGAGACTTTTCTGTCTGCTCGTCCTGTAAGCTCAACCTAGGATCAGGAAAATCATTCTGCGTTCCTCTGTGTTATGCACATCATCACCATTGGTAGAGGTTTTGGAATCTTAACTCAGATGGCCACTGATACATGAGGCAAGAAACACCCTTCTGGGTCTGCAGCCCTGACACTAGTAAAACTATTATTAGTAAATTTAAATAACTGAGACTCTGGAGGTGCACAGAAAGCTGATATGTGCATTAAGGTGATGTTTTGATAAAGCCTATTTCCTACTCTTAGCCATGTTAAATGCCGGATTCTTGTGTAATGTTTCTAAGGGTTGCTCTACACCTCGGAATTAGGTTGACATAAGGCAGCTTATATCGACCTAACTATATCAGTGTCACATCGGCGCGAGCAAGGCTGTAGTGTAAAGTTACCCTACTACACCGACATAATAACTCCACCTCCACAAGAGGGGTAGGCCTTATGTCAGTGTAGTTAGGGCGACGCAGTGTCTGTGTACACTCTGCGTTCCTTACATTGGCTGTGAAATTGAAAAGAAAGCTGGCTCCTGGCTCCCCAGCCGGGCTGCTGCAATCCAGGCTCCCCACTTCCTGCTGCCCCTGCGGTCCCGACTCTCTTCCCCTCTCTCTCTCTCTCTCTCCGGCTGATGGGAGGCAAGAAGCCCCAAGCGGCTAGCCCCCTGCTCCCAACTGAGAGCTGCGCAGACCTGAAAGCCTTGGCTCTCAGCTTTCTCCTCCTCTCCCCCCCCAAGATGCGCACCACAAACAGAAGGAGGGTAGTAATTACTGTGGTGGCTGTAAGTGGACCTAACATAGGTCGACTTAAGATTGTAGCGTAGACCTGTGGTCAGTGGCTCACCACTCTTTCAGTTGAGGAAAAAAGTGCTGTGATCCACCCTTCTTCCCATGTCTTTAGTATAACATATAGCTATGAATCCAAACAGGTGGGGCTAAGAATGGTCTGGTAGTGCCTGCCTAAGGCCCTACTTAACTTCCAATATTGCGGAAATTGCGGATTCCACAATATTAGGCTTCCACTGCAATTTGAGAGCGGGAGCCCCGTTCTGCGCAAGGCTGACAGTGGGGGCCCCGGGCAGCCCACAGCGGAAAATCGCGGAAAAATAATAATGGGCTTTATTACCGCAAATAATAAGGTCCATTATTACTTTTCCGCAATTTTCCATGGCTCGTCCACAACTCAGCCACTATTTTTTGATAATCATCCCACAGTTCAAGTAGGGCCATATGCCTGTCTCACCCCGTGCATATAAACGTGTGTACTAACTTTCATCTGCAGTCTCCAAATCTATTTTTAATGCTGTGGGTGAACTGCTGCATGTCAGGGCATCTGTAATGTTCAACAACATTTCTCTCTTGCTTTCTTTGGTCAGCCTATAAAGGTAGTTTAATTCACCTAGCATAAAATTGCATATTGAAAGAGGTGTTGCTTGCTCTTTGTGACATACAGATTAATTTGCACACCACCTTTTCTACAGCTACACTTCAGTTTGTCATGTGCAGTGAAACGCTGTATACCTGAAGTCCTTTTAATCTGCAAGCACATTCTGAAGCATCTATGATAAGAGATTTTCCTGTATATTCTGTGGCTTTTGAAAGCAGATTTTGGATTAAAGCCTCTAAAATAAGTGCTAATGATTCTCCATTTCCAGTACTGTTTAGATCATCTGGAGAAAATTAGCTCCATTGGACCCATGCTAATTTGTGCCATTTGAGGATCTGTATGGCCCCTGGAGCTTGAATGGAGACTTGCTCTTCCCATTAGATTATGGCTTCATTATTATCCCATGCATGGGAGCAGCAGCTCTTTCCAATGAGGGAAGAATATTTGCCTCTGCTAGGGAGCCAAAAACTGTGTGCAGTCTCCCCAAGGGGTTTATTAGGTCCTTTCATCCGCCTGATTTAATGTGCTTTTATCTACTGCACCATATCCAGGCACTCCCAATGTGTGTAGATAGCTTTGGCAGCTTCAGGCTTTTTGCCGGTAGACTTGCTGTGATATAAAGGATTATTTCCATGATGGGGGTGACCTGAAGACTCTCTTCAGTTTTCTAATTCTGTAAAGACTTCCCCTCACTTAACCCTGTACTAGTCCTGTTACAATTCTTCACACCATTGCTTGTAGTAAACACCTGCTTAAATGGACTAGGACCTGAACTACCCTAGTACTGTCCATTCTCATTCCTGGATGGAGACCCTGACATCGAGCACTGGGGCGAAGTACTACATTACCCCTTCGCGAAGCATTGGTGTATTAACTGTTTTGCTGCTGGTAGTCCATGTGTCTTCAGCTTCTGTGTTGCTTTGTCCTCATGTTCCACCTGCTGCATGTGACTGCACTGGAGGTGATTCTGACAATATACCTGATGCATTTGGCAGCAGCAAAGTGGCTATATTATTGATCTAAACCTGATCCTTCATGATCTCTGTGCTGTTTTGTCCAAAGTTAAACAAATCAGATCCATGTTGCTTTGCAGCTTAAAATCATAGTTTTACATCTTGTTTGCTACTTTACTTCCTATATAGCCGTTGGAGATGGAAGTCCACTCCACCCTGGTAATGCTAATTTTAAGTGACTTGAAGAAGGGGCTTCCAGCACTTCAACCCAGACCTGGTCTCTTGGGAGGCTACATAACAGTCTAATAGATCTTGCTGTTAGGGAATGTGTATTGGTCTAGGCAGTGGCTAGCCTAAATTGTCATCACTGAGAATGTTTTGTCTGATTACGACCATCTTTGTCTTATTTCTCCTGAAAGTGCATGTGTCCCTCTACATGAATGTCCTCAAGATATCGTAAGTTGCACTCTGTCATAGCTGAGGCTGTGACTTCTATCTCTCAGTCCAGCTTGGTTTTTCTTTATAGCTGGATTTCATCACGTTATAGATGCAGCAGGAGGGGGAAGCAAATCTCTGTACCATGATACAAGGTGCAAATTATCATGCAAATTACTTCAGCACTTGGGTGGCAAGGCTCACTGGTTCAGAAGAGAATCTCAGGTTCCTTTGCAGAAGGGGTGTGCATGTGTAGATGGGAATTTTAACTTAAATTTAATGAATAAAATAGAATTTATCCAACAGTAAATGATTTGTGGAGTTTCCTAGAGGGTTCTGCCATTGAATCCTGTTTGGAACTAGCCGCTCTACAGTTTTCCTCTCTGGGATGAGGGTTTTGGACTTGGTGCCTGTCAGTGCTCTAACTACACAAATAGTACTGACCTGACAAGCTGAGGGGTGCTCTGTGAGGACTGCTAATGTCCATAGAGCATATCCATAACCTCTTGTAAAACATTCAATTAAAATGGAGCTTTGTTAAATGCTGCTGCATACTTCTTCATTACAAAGCTGGTGCATGAAAAGGTCTAGATTTAATCTATAACCCCCAAGCTCCAGCTGTTCAAAACTGCTACCAGGCCAGAGAGAGATCTGGGAAGGTCTTGAGAGGTGAACCACTAGAAGAATTAAGGTCTGGGGGGTTTAATTAGTTGGCCAAAATGTGGGGAGGATGAGATAGGTGGGGGTGCCAGGCAACATCTATTTCTAAAATAAATTAGTAAATAAAATGTGGAAAACAGAAGCATAACTTGTACTGTGAGATTACACTTTTAGTTAACATGTGCCTTGATGGGGCACTCTGTATGCAAAATACAGAATACAACTTCCTCATGCCTTACTCTGCAGTTTACAGGTGCCAAGTGCAAGTGCTGAAAATGGAGTACGCTTGGACTGTTACTGCAGTCAAAATACTGGGCACGTTATGTGATCTCCTGAAGGATATTTTATTCTGTTCAAACTGCCCTTTATATTAGTTTCTCCAGCAGTAGACCTAATTGTAAAAGGTCATGAATGCTTATGGCATTAGGTAAATATTAAACCTTATACTGAAACACTTATTTTGTTCAGCCCACGTACTGCACATGATCTTAAGTTACAGACATAACTTTGTCTCATTGGGAGATAACTTGTCCATATTCTGGCTGCACTGCTCTATTCATTCTTCAATCCGTGCAGATAAATGCCAGCTCTGAACTGTTTTAATTTTTATATAATGTATTCTGTCTGGAGACTCAGATCTTTCTGGTGGCCAGATGAGAGGAACTATGGAGGTTTCATTGTAATGGAATCCTGTTTTAATTGCTTCAACAAATCTCCTTGTTAGATTGACCTCCAGAAGATGCCACTGGGAAAGCTGAGCAAGAGGCAGATCCAGAGTGCATACTCCATCCTTAATGAAGTTCAGCAGGTAAGAACATAAGAATGGCGGTACTGGGTCAGACCAAAGGTCCATCCAGCCCAGTATCCTGACTACCGACAGTGGCCAATGCCAGGTGCCCCAGAGGGAGTGAACCTAACAGGTAATGATCAACTGATCTCTCTCCTGCCATCCATCACCCCCCTCTGACAAACAGAGGCTAGAGACACCATTCCTTACCCATCCTGGCTAATAGCCATTAATGGACTTAACCTCCATGAATTTATCCAGTTCTCTTTTAAACCCTGTTATAGTCCTAGCCTCCACAACCTCCTCAAGCAAGGAGTTCCACAGGTTGACTGCGCTTGTGTGAAGAAGAACTTCCTTATATTTGTTTTAAACCTGCTGTCCATTAATTTCATTTGGTGGCCCCTAGTTCTTATATTATGGGAACAAGTAAATAACTTTTCCTTATTCACTTTCTCCACATCACTCATGATTTTATATACCTCTATTATATCCCCCTTTAGTCTCCTCTTTTTCAATCTGAAAAGTCCTAGCCTCTTTAATCTCTCCTCATATGGGACCCATTCCAAACCCCTAATCATTTTAGTTGCCCTTCTCTGAACCTTTTCTAGTGCCAGTATATCTTTTTTGAGATGAGGAGACCACATCTGTATGCAGTATTCAAGATGTGGGTGTACCATGGATTTATATACGGGCAATCAGATATTCTCCATCTTATTCTCTATCCCCTTTTTAATGATTCCTAACATCCTGTTTGCTTTTTTGACTGCCGCTGCACACTGCGTGGACGTCTTCAGAGAACTATCCACAATGACTCCAAGATCTTTTTCCTGATTAGTTGTAGCTAAATTAGCTCCCATCATATTGTATGTATAGTTGGGGTTATTTTTTCCAATGTGCGTTACTTTACATTTATCCACATTAAATTTCATTTGCTATTTTGTTGCTCAATCACTAGTTTTGTGAGATCTTTTTGAAGTTCTTCACAGTCTGCTTTGGTCTTAACTATCTTGAGCAGTTTAGTATCATCTGTAAACTTTGCCACCTCACTTTTTACTCCTTTCTCCAGATCAGGTGAGCAAGAAACAGACTTTACAACCAGCAAGGGAATTCAGAAGTCATTCTGGGCTCAGAACGCAGCTGGATTCCTTGCTGCATTTGTACTTTATAGAGGTTACACTTGTTTTGATCAACTAAAAGTTAGTGGACGAAGGGTACATACTTTAGGCTGCAGTAAAGGGGCTACTTCATTCTTTTTGAATTAACCAGTTGCTGAGGACACTATTACTATTAATCACACCACCTGTAACTGAGGCTGTCTACACTTAAAATGCTATGGTGACACAGCTGCAGTGCTTCAGTGTAGACACTCACTACTGCAGCGGGAGGGGTTCTTCCATCACTGTAGGTAATCCACCTCCCCAAGAGGCAGTAGCTAGGTCAACAGAAGAAAATTTTTGTCTACCTTTTGCTGCCTATTAGGATTAGGTCGGAATAGCTACATCTCAGGTGTGCATTTTTCACACACACGAGACACAGCTCTGCCAATGTAAGTTTCCAGTGCAGACCAGCCCTAAGAGGGGACAACTTCAGTGTTGTAGTGTAAAAAAGACCTAAGTTGTTCTTTAGGAAGAACAGCATTTTAAGCATGTGGTAGAGGAGTATGTAAAGTTAAGCCTTGTCTACACTTAAAACTTAGGTCACCATAGCTACAGCCCTTGGGGTGTAAAAAATCCACTCTCCTAAGCACCATATCTATGCTGACCTAATCCCTGGTGTAGATGCAGCGAGGTTGACAGAAGAATGCCTCTCTCAACCTAACTGCAGTGTCTCAGGGAAGTGGAGTTCCTACAGCAATAGAAAAACCCCTTCCATCAGCATAGTCTCTGTCTACACTACAGGGTTACAAGAGGCATAGCTATGATGCCGTAGCTATGCCGCTCTAGCACCACTGGTGTAGATATGGCCTGAGACAGGACCAAATCCACTGCTGCTGGTGTAAATGGGGGATTAATCCACTGAAGTCTGTGGAGTTGCGCTAGCAGTGAGCTTGACCTAACACTCCTGTGGAGTGGCAGTTACTTCTGTTCACTGCATTCCAAGATGAGGTTCTAAGCTGGAAGGGGAGTGTGTTTGCTTAATGATATATTTAGACATGCTGTACTGCTCATCTGTTCTGGATACTATAAGGCACTGTAGCTCATGATTTGGAGCATTCCAAGGATCGCTAGTCAATATCGTTCAGAGAGCTCACAAAAGTCCTCTGTATGGTACCCAAAAGAGGCATGCAGAGGGGCACTTCCAGACTTACTGTAAATGCACATCAGCTGCATGCTGCAACAAAATGATTCATTCCACTGTTCTCTAGTTCAATCTGTGAGCATGTCTGCGCTTACGGTTTTATTGCCGTTCGTTTTGGTGTACCAGAACCTCAGGTTTCTTTCGAACAAGCTTATTCCTTTATCAGTTGTTCCTTTACGGGAAAATGATTGTATTTCTGTAGGTATTTTGATTTGGAACATGGAAAGTGATTTAACAGGACTGTCCCTTTATTCATTTAAGTGGGTTTCAGCATTAAAATCACTTTGGTTGTGCTTCTCTGTCCTTGTATTGGTAACGTTTCTTTTTACCTTGAGTGCATCTATTGTTACATAGAACTTTCCCAGAATTCGTTTCTCCTCTTCTCATTTAGGCAGTTTCTGATGGTGGCAGTGATTCTCAGATACTGGATCTCTCCAATCGCTTCTATACCCTGATACCTCATGACTTTGGGATGAAGAAACCACCTCTCTTAAATAACCTAGATCATATCCAGGTATTAATGAAACTTGTGATATTTATTGTGGAAAGCAGCTCTGGCACTTGATATTCAAATGTAGAAGGTTTGTGTTTTGTTAAGTGTGAATGAGGAAACACATTCTTCTAGGAATTTAACTAGGTCAACTTAAAAGTGACCATTGCTTCATTGTTTGGGACAGAACTGTTCGCAATCCTATTTGACACTGCAAGGCTTTGACTATTATAGTGTAGCTTTGTGTTTAAGTATGTAGGCTTCTTTCTATGCTGTTTAAGTTGGCTTAGCTGTTATCCAGAAATGTCTGAAGAATTGTCCCCTGTGCTTAGCATAGCAAAGGCTAACTAGCTCTTAACCATCACTTCACAGGCTTTGTGGCTTATATACAGCTAAAGAGATTCTGGGCCAAATTCCTCCTCAGTATAAGTGGGATAACTTTAGGTTTTCAGGCTTGAAAATGCTAGCCTGACTCCCTCCCATATTCTGTTGCATATCTTTGCCAAAGGATCAACTGATGTAAAGTTTTAAAGTAGCAAAACTGAATGGAAAGGGGAAAACCGAGGGGATTTGTTTTTAGCTTTGTGAAAGCAGAGAAAGATGTAGAGCTTGACCTTAACGTAGGAATTGCAGGTCTTAATGTAGGTTCTACACAATCCTCATGGATACTGAGCTGCTTTTGACATCACACCCTGGGATCCACTTGTCTGAGAAATTGCTTATATCCCCATGACCCTCCGCAGAAGATGAAGTCTGCCAGTTTGCTTGAGCTCTCTATTCTGGAGCTTAAACTCTCCATAGCTGGCCGCAGAACAGGGGAGGGCTTCTGAAATCTGCACCCTCCTTTGGAGCCTGGGATGGTTCACTTAAAGAGAAGTGTCAGATCCGTTTGCCCAGGTGCTGTATTGATTTTATAATAGGGATAGGTGGGTTTTTGTTAACAGAAATGTTCTATAAATAGCTTTATTGATGTGAGCCACCCAAGTGTTGTGGCAGTGGTGCACAGACATTTATAAATATCTCGTCATTAACATGCTCATAGCAACTGCAGGACAAGGTCTTAAGGCTGTAAAGACTTTCCTATGGTAAGAAAAATAACCTCTTCAAATTATCCAGGCCAAAGTGGAGATGTTAGACAACCTGCTTGATATTGAGGTCGCTTACAGCCTTCTCAGAGGTGGAAATGAAGATGGGGATAAAGACCCAATTGACATCAACTACGAAAAGCTCAAAACTAACATTAAGGTAAATGAAATAGAATAGTAGACTGTGGTCAGTGGCTATGAATATGAACTTGGCATCCATTCATATGGAGTATAAGGCACTGCTGGTAAACTAAAAATACAGCTTTCCACTCTAGCAGGAAACAAATCATGCCCCATGTTGAGCTCCCAGTATACTATTATAAATGCCTGTATTCACTCCACCATCTGTACAAAAATAATCTCTTAATTCTAATGCCCTGTTTGTGTTCCTGAAGGGTGGAATGGGGGAAAGCCCATATATCCCGGTCTCTCCAAAGCCTCCAATAACAGTTTGTGTCACCCTTCAACTCACACAGAGATGATTCTTTGATTTTGGCCAAAAAGCAACTTATGATGCCCGAGGCATGTCAGTCCTAGTGATAAATAAGAGATTTAGTGGGGGGAGCTACCAACTGCAGGATGAATTTTTCATTCCCCAAAATGACCTAACAGGATCACATTAATCTGCATTTTTAAAGGAAACCTTTTGTGTTCTGCTCTTTCCTCCCAGGTTATTGATAAAGATTCAGAAGAAGCCAAGATCATAAAGCAGTATGTGAAGAATACACATGCTTCTACCCACAATGCATATGATCTAAAAGTTGTGGATGTAAGTTTTGAAGGGGTGGGGAGTTAGGTGTGTAAAATTGGTTTATACAGCTTTGCTTTCTTCAGTGTCTCTTTTGTGTGTTGAATAACTACTGAGCTTCTGTTATAGAAAGTACTTGTTACATGAGTGAATACAACAAAATCTCAAGGCAAGGAGCTGGGGAGGAATTTGCAAATCTAAGTTTTTAGACATTTCTTGCTGTCAAGATATTTTTATTTTCATTTGTCTCTTAATAAATCCAGGGGAAAAATCACCTTTGGCCTAAGAGAAACCTGGAAAATTTCAACCCCAAAGGAGAATTATTCAGAAATTTGCGAGCAAGTAAAAATTAGAGGAGGGGGGGGGGGGGAACAGAAGTGGTGCTAGCCCACTCAGAGCCCTATGAAGGAATATTTTGGTGCCCCTTTTCCCCCAACACATACTAAAAAAGCAAATGGGGGCCCCCTTGAGTCTGCTTATGCCCAGCGCCAGCACTTAGGGGAAATAACTTGTAATGAAATGTCCTGGTGTAACCTTTGATATAGATAACTGGCAGCTGGAGTTAGATTATGACAGTATGAAGTTTGCTTCTCTTAGTATGTTAACTTTCCTAGCACAGATTAACCCATTTTCAAGATCAGACCATCTTGCCATGCACCAGTTAACTATGAGATTTTTGTTTTCCTTTCTCCCTCTTTAAAATGATAAAGATCTTCAAGATTGAACGTGAAGGAGAAAATCAGCGTTACAAACCGTTCAGACAGCTTCATAATCGCCAGCTGCTCTGGCATGGCTCCCGCGCTACCAACTTTGCTGGCATCTTCTCACAGGGTCTCCGAATAGCTCCACCTGAAGCTCCTGTGGTATGTAAAATGCTACTTGTTAAACGAGTGCATAACAATAATTGTTGTGCCACTCATCCTGTTCCTCTTGACACATTTTTCCCCCTCCATCCATCTGGTCTCCTGTGGCCGCTATCTGTAAGAGCCTAAAGAAGAGAATGTCTAGATAAGGAGGGGCCAGATGACCTCTGTGAACATGTAATGCTATTCAAGCTGTCCAGAAAGAATGGTTGCTGAGCAACATGTCTATAAGTTTGCCAATAAGTTATACCTCAGACAGAGCTTGGGGGTTGTTTTGTAGCATTACTCTTCCAGTTAATACAGAGAGAATTCCAGGCAGATGGTTTCAACATCAACTTGGTCTTTGAAGCTGGGATTTTATTTTGATAACCTTTTTCCTTTCCCACTCCCAGACTGGTTACATGTTCGGTAAAGGTATCTATTTTGCGGACATGGTGTCCAAGAGTGCCAACTACTGTCACACGTCTCAGACTGACCCAATAGGCTTAATCTTACTGGGAGAGGTTGCCCTTGGAAACATGTAAGTAACTTGTATGTTATTAACTGGCTCAGAGTTGTAGAAGGTAGCACCTAAGCTGCAAACCTCTTCATCCAAGTGACAATGAGAAGCTGTTGCAGTTTGCTTGGAAATCATTAAAAGCTTTCTTAAATCAGGACAATTTTGGAAACTCCTGAAATAAGTGAATAATTTGAGTAAAATTTGTGCTGCAGATAGAGAATATTGCCTTAAAAAGAAACAGCATTCATAGTAATAACTATAATAAGGAAGGAGAAACCACAGCTGTCTTCTAAAGGCGTAGTATGTAAAATAACTTCATAGTAATGTAACTAAATGTCTTTATTTTTCACTAAGAAAGTTCTCTTAAACTCCTCCAGAAATGTTCTTCTTTCTACTTTCTAGGCATGAGCTAAAGAATGCTTCCCACATAACTAAGTTGCCCAAGGGAAAACACAGTGTCAAAGGTAAAGCTTAGTTGAGAAATTATCAGGGTGACGATAACTGTAACAATCGTTGCTGCTTCATCCCATGACAGCTTTTGCTTGGTGAAAAAAATAGTCTAGTCTTGTGCTATGGCTGTATCTTTAAAACGGATTGGATAACGTTGCCTTCAATAATGTATTTATGTATTTTCATATGGGGAGGGGGAGGGACTCTTGTTTCATGCTTCATAGTGTGTTAGCTGGCTGTCTTAAGGTTCAGGCAGGAATTTCCCCCCAAGTGTAGCACTGAACAATAAAGTAGGTGTGTTTGTCTCTGAAGTATCTGGTATTGGGCATTGCTGGAGGTAGGATGTTACTGGATAAACCAATAGTGTAAAGGATTTTGAATAACACTTTCAAAATGTCTTTAATATTCAGGGAATAAATAGCTGTTTTTGTCTGTTGCTGATAAAAGCTGGAATTGGAACGATTGCTGTTCTTACAATGCTACTTAAGTTCCTGTTTTCTGGGGGATTTGTAGAGGGAATTAATGAATTTTGAGAATTATCCGCACAGAATTGGGGGAATAGTAACATTTGACAAATGCCCCTGATTAAACAAAGTGCAGATCTGAAAGGCATCTTTGATTTTTAAGATATAAACTCTAGTAAAGATCTGACTTAAGTGTCCATTTAAGTATACAGTACATTAGGCCCCAAATTAACTGTATGTCAAGGAGGGGCTTATACAGGAGAACAGGAATTAGTTCATTATTTTAATTTCATTTAAATTTTACAGTTTAAATGTACTCTGTATTGGGAATGGTGTGTGAGAACTGGAAAGTGAATATTGTCTGTACACTGTCCGTGTCACTTTTAAGATCTCTTGGGATATAAATCTGTAGCTTACAGCAGTGGTTCTCAACCAGGGCTCTGGGGCCCCCTGGAGGGCCGTGAGCAGGTTTCAGGGGGACCACCAAGTATGGCCAGCATTAGACTCACTAGGGCCCAGGGCAGAAAGCCAAAGTCCTGCCACGCGGGATTGCAGCCCGGGGCACTGAAGCCCATCACCCAGGGCTGAAGCCAAAGCCTGAGCAAGTTAGCTTCGTAGTGCCCTGTGGTGTGGGGCCTCAGGCAGTTTCCCTGCTTGCTACCCCCTAACGCCGGCCCTAGCTTTTATATGCAGAAAAACAATTATTGTGGCACAGCTGGGCCATGGAGTTTTTATAGCTGGGGGGAGGTTTGCTCAGAAAGAAAAAGGTTGAGAACCCCTGGCTTTTACAGTACAAGTGAGGCTGTGCTGAAGCTGAAGTGCTTGATTTCCAGTGGACATAAGTGGGAACTGGATAAGAATCCTCTGACTTCAGTGCAAGCAGAAATGGGCTCTTAATGTGCATAGGTAATCTGGCAATTGTACACAGTTTCGTTTGAAGAAATAAGAAAATTTAAACTTCATGCCAGAGGGACTGGACATACCATAGGATTCCCCAAATGTCTTTTATGGCAAGCCATTGAGAGTAGGGGTATGGTGCTTGTAATGGTCTGTAAAGTATCATACATATCTATTGCACTGTATAAATGACTGTAACACTGTCATTAGTGAGAATTTTTCTAATACTATGCGAACAAGATTTTGCCTACATTCCAAACTTACAATTAACACTGTCTTTCTTTTTCATAGGTTTGGGCAAAACTGCACCTGATCCTTCAGCCACTATCACTCTAGATGGTGTAGATATTCCTTTAGGGAATGGGATTCCATCTGGAGTTAGCGATACCTGTCTTCTATATAATGAGTATCCTTTATTATCATTCCACTTTAACTGGAAAGCATTTCTCTGTATTATAACATGCAGAATTATTAGCAAGCACCATTACAGTAGAGGAAGTTTACATACAGAAGCCTTTTCTTTTAGATCTTTTATGGAGTGGTTAATAAGCTACAATTTGCAGAGTCCCTCTAACAATTTTAGAATAATATTTAAAGAAACTGTCATTATCAACCCTGCATAAAAAGAAATAGTACACATGGTAAGTAGTTATGTTACCTACAGTACTTTGCACTTCTGTAGCACTTTCAAAGCTCTTTGTAAACCATTTAAATTTAAACTTCACAGCACTTGAGGGGGGGAATTAGCCTTTTACTATTTCTAGATGGATGGATAAAGAGACCTAGAATTCATTTGTCCGCACTCATGGTATGTCAGTGACAGAACCAGGGATAGCACCTGTGTGTCTTGATTCCCAAATAGATGATCTAACCACTAGATACACTTCCTCCCATCCTACTAATCAAATAACTTTTTAAATTAACAATCTCTAGACCTGTCAGAAACTCAGCTGACTGCTCTTGGGTGAATTGTTTCACCATAAAGCTGTCTATCTTAAGAGCTGGCAGCAGGGAGCATATGGCAGGTTTGGCTTTTAATATCGCTCCTATCTTAGTTCAGTTGACAACATGAAATGGAGTCAACTAATGTGCTACTCATTCAGCTTGTCACTATTAGTTTTAATCTACATCAGACTTAGTGAGAATTTGTTTAATCTAGTTTTAGGGCAGGTCTACTCTACAGCCTAAGTCGATATAACTTACGTTGCTCAGGGGTGTGAAAAAGTGCATCCCCCCTCCCCCCAGCGACACCAGTTTTGCACTGTCCATACCAGTGGGAGATGCTCTCCTGCCAATGTAGCTTCCACTTCTCGACAAGGGTGAAGTAATTATGCCAACAGGAGAGCGCTCTCCCATCGGCATAGCATGTCTTCACCAGACGTGTAGCGCTGTGGTGTAGACTTGCCCTTAGGAGTCATCATCTTAGAAGTAGGTTTGTAGCATTAAGAGTTGAGAAAATGAACAGACAAGGTGAACTGCCTTATTTTTCTAATGAAATTTAGTAGCATAATAACTATGATGCAGGCAGTCTCAGTCCATTTCAGCAATGCCAACAATTGCACTGTTTTTCATTTTCAATCCCCCTGTGAGGCTAGCAAGTATTCTCTATTTTTATAGATGGGGGAACTGAGACAGATTGAATGGCTTCACACTGGAAAATAGTAAGAGAGATAGGATTAGTATTCAGGAATTCCTGATCCTTAGTCTCATGTTCAGACCACACCTTTTTCTTTGTCCCTGATATTTGGACTGAGCGTGTGACTTGGCGCCATGAGGTCCTGGCAGACAAGAATGGCATTGCATAAACATAATCTTCAGCAAACGTGGTCCCTGGTCCAAGTCAGTCAGTTTGTCTCTTGAGATTCCCATCACACTTCCTTCAGTGCAGCTCCTGTCTGGTAACTCTGCCTATTCCTTTAAGCAGTTTACACAATAGACTCTGATTCAAAGTAAACATTGTTGAAGTCCAAGTGATGTTTATATTGTTATTTTATAGTAGCTGTTCCTTAACTCACTGTTTCCTTCCCAGATATATTGTCTATGATGTTGCTCAGGTAAATTTGAAGTACCTGCTGAAACTGAAGTTCAACTATAAGACATCACTCTGGTGAACCCTATTTAGAAGCCCTGTTAATGAGTTATAATGTAGTTACATTCTAGTGCTGACTTCTGACATGCTTAAGCATTGACTTCCCTTATCAAGGTATCAAAGAGCTAAGATGCAGAAGAGGTTACTAAATCCAGATTTAGTAAATCACTTTAGTAAGAGGTTTTTATATAAATATGTGGCAGCACATGGAACTGAATTCTGATGAGAATGAATACCTGGTTTTGTTTTAAGCCACTTCTAATTTTTGGGCTATCAAGTGTGTCTTTGAATTGACGGTAGACCAAAAAAAAGGAAGGGGATTTTAGCCAAATAGAGTTGGGGAGAAAAAGGAATTTATGAATGTTTACAAATAGATGCGCTATTTAAAAATAAGTTGCCCACTTGTTTAAAATATCCTCTTCCAGTTTTGATTTTGAATAAATGTTAAACGTGCATTTATTTTGAGTTAAAAATAAAAGCTAATTTCATACTAACAACTTTTATTTTTATGTTGCAAAATGATTGAATTGCTTTGTTAAATTGTTCCAATGTATTCTTTTGTAATGCTTTTAAACACGCCATGTGTCTCTAAATATAAACACTGAACATTAAAACCTGTGGACACATCTCACAATCCATGTTGGAATGAAAACTTGGACTTCCCATTGAGATTTTTTTTCCCCATGAACAGTCGGTGGTGGTAGTAGTAAGCAGTTTCTGATTAAACCAAGGCCTAATGTGGCAACTGTCCATGGAAAGCACCAACACATGTTGCTATGTTTTGTTCAGTGTTAGCCTCAACAAACCTCCTTAAATACCATTTTTTCATGTGATTTAGGGGGGGTGAAGGTCGTTCCTGTAGACTGATGTTCTTCTGATCCACAGAACAAATGTGTTGCATGGGTATAGCAGGCTTCACTTGCCCTGACCTAGGCTGAAATGCAAGTTCAGTCTCCATGGCCAATTTTGTCCTTGACCACTCTTGATAGACTGTCAATGGAAGGTGCCATTAGTTCTAAATATGGTAGTTTTTGTGATGTGGGTATTTCTCTTAAATCCAGAGAGAGACCAACTCACTTCCCATAGACCACAAAACAACCTGGGATGATTTTTGACCATGGTGACTTCGTGTTTAAATGTTCCTTACCTAATGTCCTGAGCTATCCATTTCTACATTGTTTTGATATATGCAGTGTAAAACATGGAGTAAATAACTAATAACCCTGCTTCTGTGACTCATTCACAAACTACACATGTTGAGGGCTAAAATACATACATTTTAAATGTGCTGAATCTCAACAGAGGAAAGTCCAAATTCAGGGCATCGTTCTAATATGTATATCATAATGCCTGCAGCCACAGTAATGCGAAAATGCTTGATTTTTAGAGTATGAATCAGATTTTTACATAATGAAGTTGGTGAGATTGCAGTTAGTGTTCTAAGAACAGTGGCAGTTGCTAATGCAACAAGCAAGGCAAACTATCATTTGCTGCCTCTGAATTATTGGGTTTCAGTGCACAATGGTTCTGAGTAGAATTTAAAATTGGATTGTCCACTGGGATTTTCAACTGCTTGCTGCTGGGAGATTTTTTTTCTGAAGTGTCCCATTGGGTTTGTTGCATTCCAGTTATTAGATACTTGTACTTTCTAAAGCGTGGGGTCTTTGAAAGAGGAGTTTCAAGGCTGAAGGCTGCCTACTTGGCTACTTCTGCTGCAGCTGGGACTGAATGAATAAGGGGAATGAAGAGCCAATAGAGGGAAAATTGAGAGCTGCTGTTGCTCTATGGGAAGGAAACGCCGAAGGAGCAGGTAAGTGATGTGACATAAGAGCCACTGGTACTGGAGGAGCAGAGTAGCTGGTACTGTAAGATTTTTTTGAGAGAGAAAGTGAGGAGAGTGGCCCCTGATTGGTTGCTCCTTTCAGAAAAGGAGAGGGGAGGAACAGAGCACAGGTACATGAGGAACTGGGAAGCCAAGGGCTTCCTCTCGGTGCAGCAGCAGCCTCTTCCCCCTCCCGGGGTAAGAGGAGAAATGCAAAGAGTTAAGGGAATAGGGGGGAAACTGATTCATTGGGGGTGGGAAAAAGGGAGATTATGACACAACACAGGAGTGTCCTTTAGTGTAAGTCTTTGTTGGAAATTTCATTGGACTGCAACCTGCTATTACAGAATGGAATTTGAGTTTAAAAATACTTCTCCAGTGCATTTTCTGTTTAATAATTGAAGACTTACAGTGTATCCCAACTATCATAAGCTTGAAGACAGTGTATTTTACCTTGCAACTTCCTATAGGTCAAATCAAATGAACCGAACCCCTGAACCACTGGTATGTTTCTGCTCTGAATAATTGGCTTTGTGGGGTTTCACGTTGACTGTCTTGACTCCATGCTAAAGTTGCTCAGTTCACAAGTTTAAAAATAAAAATAAAAAAATCCTAAACGTCAGCCTTGCATACCCAACCTGGAATCAGAAAATTGTCATGATTTTTGGGCTCATATCACCATCAGTGATAAAAGCTCTGTGCCTGATTCTCTCAAAAGTTCCTTTTACTCCCAGAGCAATGTGAAGGGCCTTAATGTGGGTATACATGTAATTATATTGCCAGCATGGCATAACAGTGCCTTAGTGTAAATGATAATCAGCCCCTCTTTGATGGTGTGAACCAGAGTGAATCACTTTCCTGTAACTGTATTGGCTCTGCAGGACTAATATGAGAGGAAAAACATAGTAGACCTATTTTGTCACTAAAATACCAGCTAAGATTTGGAATATATGCAGGGAACAGACTTGTTGAGTAAGTATAGGGCAGCACTTGATCGTAATACTTTCAAAGAAGGAATCGTAGAGTTAAATAAGGTTGTTTTTTGGAGGGTTAAGGAGTTTAGATCAAAATAGGAATGATTCCAATTTAAATGTGCTGGGAAGAAATTATGTAAGTGTTACCAAATGAAGAATTTTCTGAATTAGGAGAACTACAGCACAAGCAATTTAAGAATAAATCTGGTATTTATTTGTATTATGGTATTGCTAGGGGGCCCAGCTGAGATTGGTCATTGTACAGTGCCTCGCTTAAACACATGGTAAGAGATAAGAGAGAGTCTCTGCCTTTAAGAGTTTAAAATCTAAATGGACATGGCAGAAAGGGAAATGTTATGTCCCTTTTACAAATGGAAACTAGACTACAGAGGGTAAGTGACTTGCCCACATTCCCATGTGAAGTCTCCAGCTGAGCTAGGAATAGAACCCAGTTCTCTTGAGTGCTAGGCTAGTACCTTAACCACACATCCATCCTTCCACTTTAAACCACTTTAGTACTAAAGCCTGTGGACAAAGAGTTTCTTTAAAACAAAACAAAAAAAACACTGTTCACATAAATGAAACGAAAAATACTTGTGAGACAAGGCGGCCTCCAACTCTGGGTTGTTATATTTCTTTTCTACATCTTGCATCCCTTCTGCTATGTCTTTGACTATAAAGAATGATGTTTCCACTGTGATGAACTACATCGGGGTTCTCAAACTTCATTGCACTGCGACCCCCCTCCTGACAACAAAAATTACTACATGACCCCAGGAGGGGGGTGACTGAAGCCTGAGCCCACCCAAGCCCCACCACCCCTGGCAACCCAATTAAAAGGGGGTCATGACCCTCTTTGGGGTCCCAACCCATAGTTTGAGAACCCCTGGACTACATACATCTGGCCAGCAGCTAGCTTGGGTTTCTACCTTTGAACAAGTACCGGGCTACTTCCCAAAAAGTATTTCCATTTCATTCATACACTGGCATCTAGAAGACTGGTCACATAGTGAGGCTAAAATAACATTGCTATGGCAGTTTTCCTGCAGGCTGCTCTAATCTAAAAGCATGGAAAACCCATTTCACCCAAAGCCTGACCCTGCAATGTGCCAATATCACTGAAATCTATGAAACACAGAGGGTACTCTGCTTTTTGCAGGATTGGCCCCTGAAACAAATTTTTTTTTTGCATTAGAAGTTTTAGGCACTAAGTTCAATATCTCCACTGTTTTGGGAGTAAGAAAAGGGAAAGTTAGGTCTGCTCAGCTGTCTTCACCACTCCTAAAATAACAAGATTAAAATATAAATAAAATTAAGCTCTAACTATAAAGACATGATTTGCTGTTTTTGTCCTGAAGTTTTTTGTTTTGTTTTTTGTCTACCTTCATGCAGTGTAGTCTAAAATTTACTGTCAGGCTATTTTTTTCTTGGCTTTATAAAGCACCTGTTACCATAGTTTCTAGGTGGCATAAGCATAACACCAACTAAGAGCTAGATTTCATACCCTGTGCTTCTTTTAGTTGCTATTCTGAGTAGCAGAACTATGGTTAGATAGAACAATGCCAAGCCACTTTGTATCTCAATTGGGGAGGAAAAAGAGACCCTTTGAAAACAAGAAGAAGCTAAAGTACAGAGACAGTGGTTCATCCGGATAATTTAGGAGGGGGGAATTCTACAGCTTAGGGCCTTCTACCAAGAATTCAGTGCTTACAGACCACTAGCTGCAATGTTCGTGTTAACTGCAGGTACTTGAGGGAGAGGCAATCAGAGATACTTGTCCCTAGTTCATTCAGAGCTTTAAAGATCAGGGTCCAACATCTTGAAGTACATCTGGAATTGGATCAGGTGCCACTAAAAAGTGTGGAGCACTGGTCTTATCGGTCCCAATTTTGAGGCAGGATGCTGAATGATGAACTGGCTTCAGTTACTGTGTGGCCGTTGCATTCATTTCCACTGAGAATGTGGTGCAGTAGTCCTAGAGGTGGCAAGCCTCTCCAGGAAAAGAGCATGGTCTACTGGCTAGTCGCAAGTGAAACAAGGTATTTCTAGCCTCTGTTGAATGGCCCAGAACAGTGGTGAATACAGCAGGATAAAGAGCTTGCACTAGAATGTCCATCAAGAATGCTGTTAGTGACCAGAGAGCATTCAGTTCCTGACACGAAGTGTGTTCTTCTTCCTATCATCACCATCTTCCCTAGGGTAAGTGTTAAGCTAATTTTCTTCAGCCCCTGGGAAATAGCATCATCTGCACTATATACAAAAGAGATACAGAACACTGGTAATAGTGAAATACAGTGATTTACATGATCTCAGTGTCTTGCATAGTTGAAAAATAGGGGTGATGAGTGGGCTCTGGGGGACTTCAGGATGATGCTCAGGCCATTAAGTTCAATAGCCTGTTATGACCCTTTAGAGCCTCTTAAAGGAATGAGCAAAGCCAATTTAGAGAATCTCCATCTGTATAAGGTGGTCAGCAACATCTAATGATAGACTGGTAGGCTGCTAGTACTGTGGACATCTGTTTTTCACTAGAATGTGTGTGTCAGTACAAATGGAGCCATTGCCATGCCATAAAGCTTGAATCTGAGATCTTCATTCAGGTTTTCCCCTTTTCTCTCCATGATCACACTGGTACCATTTGAATGTAAGCTATTGGCATTTTTTAAATGCTATAAAAGGACATGAACAATCAAATAAAATGAATAGCTCAGGTGTGGGGCCTAAGGCCTGGTCTACACTGGGGGGGGGGGGGGGTGTCGATGTAAGATACGCAACTTCAGCTACAGGAATAGCGTAGCTGAAGTCGACATATCTTATTTCGACTTACCTCCCGTCCTCACGGCGCGGGATCAATGGCCGCGGCTCCCCCGTCGACTCCGCTACTGCCGCTCGCACTGGTGGAGTTCCGGAGTCGACGGGAGCGTGTTTGGGGATCGATCTATTGCGTCTAGACGAGACGCAATAGATCGATCCCCGATAGATCGATCGCTACCCGCCAATCTGGCGGGTAGTCTGGACGTGCCCTAAGAAATGCTATCATCAAATGCCAGCAGAAACTGCACCTGACCTGATTGATAGTATTTTTCGGTGTATGTAGCATTTTGTAGAAAATACCATGTACACAAGAAATGAAAAGGCATAAAATGCTTGAATGCACGGGTATAGTAGCTTTCTTGAAATGCCAAATGTCCTGCCCCATGTGAAAACTCGTGACCACTTTAGGGAGGAATTTAGGATGAGGTCTAAATGGTGTCTGCCACCATGTTTTCTAATGCTGTGGGTCTAGATGACACAGTGATATAAATACCGGTGGCTACCAGTACCTCTCCTACACTAGAGCTCTCACCATTACAGCTGCAATGGAGGGAAAATTTAGGCAAAATCTGTTGTTAGAGGTCTATGAAGATTAGTGAATTAAGGGGAAAGAATTTTTAATAGTTTTAAAATTTTAGGATTTTGCTTACTTAGCATTTGAAGAAAGTTCAATGTGACAGACTTAATACAGGCCACCCCAGCAAGTCCTCCATCAAAACCAGAGTTGGCATGTTGATATTTCTAAGATGGCAAAACAAGTGGGGGGGGACCCCTTCTTTATAAAAGAGAGGAGCAAAAACAAATTCAGGTTACCTTTTAAAATGTCAGTTGGAATGTGCAAGTCCGTGCCTTCATTTTAAAAGGAGATATGACACTTTTAGTTGCCTTGTAATTGTCTCCTAAGGGGGCTGGATGTTGTTCATAAACAAACATTCTTCTTCGAGTGCTTGTTCACGTCCATTCCACATTAGGTGTGCGCGCGCCGCGTGCACGAACGTCGGAAACTTTTCCCTCAGCGGCTCCCGTCGGGCCCGCAGGGTCTCCCTTCCCGCCAGAGCGGCGCCCCGCCCTAGCGTATATATATCCCTGCCGGCCCGACCCTCCCTCAGTTCCTTCTTACCGCCCGTGGCGACGTTGGAACAACTCTATCTCTCGTCTGAGAGTGTCCCTTAGCATAAGTGATTAGTGATAGTTATCAGTTCGTTAATAGTTAAGTGTTTAAAGTTTAGTGTAAATAGTAGTTTATTAGTCCCTCACAAAGACCTAAATCTCTTTGTGATAGGGGTTTGGCGACCCCGGCACCGGCCCTGGGCGGCGGGGTATGCCGCACGCCCAAGGCTTCAAGGCTTGTGCCACGTGCCGCAGGCCTATGCCGTTGAGCGACCCGCACGACTCGTGTCTTCGTTGCCTGGGGGAAGCCCACCAAAAGGAGCGCTGTAAGATTTGTAAACCTTTCAAGCCCAGGACTAAGAAAGAGAGAGACTTTCGCCTGAAACAGCTCCTCATGGAGGCGGCGTTGCAGCCCGCCTCTTCCGCGGCACCGTCGACCTCGGTGCGGAGTGCCCCGGCATCGGTCCGCGACCCGACGCCGGCAGGACAGCCTAAGCCCACGGTGCCGCCTCGACGGGAACACACCCGGCACCGTTCTTCTTCGCCGGCCAGGCCAAAGAGCCAGCCTAAAGCCAGGGGACGTTCCCCACACAAGAAGCCGGCACCGGCGAAGACCGCGAGTGCTGCCAAGGCCGTTACGGCCCCGGTACAGATCCCAGTACCAGTGGCTCCGGCGCCCAAGGGCCCGTCGAGCCCCGGGACAAGCGCATCGAGTGAGGAGGAAGGGCTGGAGGAACTGTTGGAACAGCCCTCCACCCCGGACACATTTGAGGCAGCAAAGGACCTCATTGAATTGTCCACCGAAAGCACCCTCCGCGCTAAAGACATTCCGCCGCGACTGCCATCCAAAGGCAAGCCGGCGATGATGCGCCCATCGCGGTCGCCATCTCGGCACCGAACACGGCGCCGGTCCCGGTCGAGCTCCGCCTCGGTGGACTCCTGGCTTCCCGCCGCGCAACGGGCCGCCAAACAGCCAGGCCCCGACGCGAGCGAGGCACCGTCCCAGCAGCCCGGCTCGAGCAGGCACCGGGACGCGTCGGCCACAAGGTTCCCGAGACCGCGCTCCCGCAGCCGTTCCCGGTCCCGGGATCGACGGCACCGGTCCAGGTCCAGGTCTGCACGGCGCCTCTCACGGTCCCGTTCCAGGAGGCACCGCTCCCCGACTCCGGAACGGCACCGCCCAACAGCGCCGCCGTGGCCCTCTAGATCGCCGTCCCTAGCGTCGGAGGAGGGCTCGGGCCTTTCCAGCAGATATGGCCGCAGAGTGCACGCCGCTAGGGAGCACGAGGCCTCTTGGCAACCACATTGGAGCCATCCTGGACAATGGCCATTCTGGACCCCGTGGGCCTATCATCAACAAGGCCCTCCGTCCAGAACCTCGAGATCGGGCCCCTCAGGACACCGGTCCCGCTCCCCACGGTACCGCCCTGCCTCCCGTGCGGAGGCCACGGTCTCCAGGCCGCCAGACAGGGATAGGACGGACTCGGTACCGAGCCCGGCACCGTCCCTGACCCAGGGCAGGGGGCACACCCCAGAGGACCGTCCCGCCGAGGAGGAGTTGCAGGAGGACGAGGACGCACAGAAGGCCATGACGTCCTCCTCCTCACCGGATGAAGCCGTGGCGGGCACAACAGTGTCCGGCCCTCCCCCGATTGACCATCGGGCACACCAGGACCTGCTCCGCCGGGTGGCCCTCAATTTGGGGTTGCAGGCAGAGGAGACTGTTGAGCAGGAGGACCCCATGGTGGACATTCTCAGCCCGGAGGGTCCCCCCCTGTGTTTCAGGGACCGCCTGTCCCATTTTTTCCGTGCCTGGTCTCATATAACATCAGACCACTGGGTCCTGCGCACGGTAGAGTCAGGCTACACCCTCTAGTTCTCCTCGCCCCCTCCCTCCCACCCACCACCCCCGTCCCTCTTCAGGGACCCCTCTCACGAGCAACTCCTCATGCAAGAGGTACAGACCCTCCTCGCTGTGGGGGCGGTGGAAGAGGTTCCTCTGGACCTCAGAGGAAAAGGGTTCTATTCCAGATACTTCCTCATTCCCAAAGCGAAAGGGGGCCTCCGTCCTATCCTGGACCTTCGCAAGCTAAACAAGTACTTGCAAAAACCACGTTTCCGTATGGTCTCCCTTGGTACCATCATTCCTTCCCTGGATCCGGGGGATTGGTACGCTGCCCTCGATATGAAAGACGCCTACTTTCACATCGCCATCCGCCCGGCCCACCGGCGGTTCCTGCGCTTCACTATCCAACAGCGTCATTTTCGGTTTATGGTCTTGCCCTTCGGTCTGGCAACGGCCCCACGTGTCTTCACGAAATGCATGTCCGTGGTAGCAGCCTTCCTTCAAAAAAGACGGATGCGCGTCTACCCGTACCTGGACGATTGGCTCCTGGCGGGCCGGTCGGAGACAGAGGTTCGCGCCCACGTGACACTGGCGCTACAAGTATTCCGAGAACTCGGTCTGTTAGTCAATGTGCCCAAGTCTTCACTAGTCCCCACCCAGAGACTGGACTTCATAGGGGCGGTCCTGGACTCGGTGGCGGCACGGGCGAGTCTTCCCGTATCGTGATTCCTGGCTATCCAGGAGGCCGTGACCTCCGTTCAGCGATTCCCCACGGCCAGATGTTGCTTACAACTCTTGGGGCACATGGCGGCATGCACACACGTAGTCGGGCTCGCCCGTCTCAGACTCCGGCCTCTGCAGCTGTGGTTGGCCCAGGTATATCGCCCCAACAGAGACCCATTAGACATGGTCGTCACGGTCCCAGCTCGGGTATCGAGCGCCCTCTGTTGGTGGCTCGATCAACAGCAGGTTTGTGCGGGGGTCCCGTTCGCCGCCCCACAACCAATTCTGACGCTAGTGACAGACGCGTCGGACCTGGGTTGGGGGGCGCACCTAGGGGACCTGCGCACTCAGGGCTTGTGGTCCAGGGAGGAACAGTTGCTTCACATCAACCTGAAGGAGCTGAGGGCGGTTCGCCTCGCCTGCCAGACCTTTCACGCAACCATAAGAGGACACAGCGTGTCGGTTCGGACGGACAACACTACCGCTATGTTTTACATAAACAAGCAGGGCGGGTCCCGGTCCTCTCCCCTCTGTCGCGAGGCACTCCTCCTCTGGGACTTCTGCATAGCCCATTCAGTGCACCTCCAGGCTGCATATCTCCCCGGGATCCAGAACGGGCTGGCGGACCGTCTCAGCCGGTCCTATCTCATGCACGAGTGGAGGCTGAGACGGGACATCCTCCGTTCAATCTTCCTGAGGTGGGGGTTTCCCCAGGTGGATCTGTTTGCCACCATGGACAACAGCCAGTGCCCGCAGTTTTGCTCGTTCCAGAAACGCAGTCCGGGCTCTCTGGCGGACGCCTTTGCTATCCCGTGGGGCGGGAGCCTGAGGTATGCCTTCCCCCCATTCCCTCTCATCCTCGAAACCCGCAGGGACAGGGCGACAGTCATTCTCATCGCCCCGGCTTGGCCACGACAACACTGGTTCACAACTCTGTTGGAACTGTCCGTGACCACTCCGATAACCCTCCCCCTCCATCACGACCTCATCACCCAAGACCGGGGTCGCCTACTCCACCCGAACCTGCCATCGCTACATCTCACGGCATGGCTTCTCTCTGGCTAAGTGAGGTGGAGCACAGGTGCTCTCAGGAGGTCCAGCAAATCCTCCTTGGTAGTAGGAAACCCTCCACAAGGGCGACCTACCTTGCCAAGTGGAAACGCTTCTCCCTCTGGTGTGGGCCTCAGCACATCCAGCCCTTGCAGGCCTCGATACCACTGATTCTGGACTACTTGCTGCACCTCAAGCGTCAAGGCCTCGCCCCCGCTTCTATTAAGGTGCATCTAGCCGCCATATTGGCGTTCCACCCTGGGGAATCGGGGATATCCGTGTTCTCCAATCCCACTGTAGTCCGATTCCTCAAGGGGCTGGAGAGGATGTTCCCCTACTCGCGCCCACCTATACCCCCGTGGGACCTCAATCTGGTCCTCACTAAGCTCATGGGGCCGCCTTTTGAACCCCTGGCCTCTTGCTCCCTCATGCACCTTTCCTGGAAGGTCGCGTTTCTCGTGGCTGTCACCTCGGCTAGGAGGGTATCGGAGTTGAGGGCCCTCACCTCGGAGCCTCCTTATACCGTCTTTCATAAGGATAAGGTGCAGCTTAGACCTCATCCTAAATTCCTCCCTAAAGTGGTCACGAGTTTTCACATGGGGCAGGACATCTGTTTACCGGTGTTCTTCCCCAAGCCCCATACGGACCCAAGCCATCGTAGCCTGCATACCCTGGATGTTCGGCGGGCCTTGGCTTTTTATCTGGACCGTACCAGGCCTTTCCACAAATCGTCTCAGCTGTTTGTGGCCGTTGCGGAACGAATGAGGGGCCAGCCTATTTCGACGCAACGCCTGTCGGCATGGATCGTGCTTTGCATACATACGTGCTACGAGCTCGCCAACATGCCTGCACCTCCGATCCGGGCTCACTCTACTAGGGCCCAAGCGTCCTCGACGGCCTTCTTGGCGCAGGTCCCGCTCCAGGAGATCTGCAAGGCAGCCACCTGGTCGTCGGTGCATACCTTCACAGCCCACTACGCGATCCACCATCAGTCCAGAGATGACGCGATGGTCGGCAGAGCGGTGCTTCAATCAGTTATTCCTTGACTCCTACCCTCCTCCAATGGTAAGCTTGTGAGTCACCTAATGTGGAATGGACGTGAACAAGCACTCGAAGAAGAAAAGACGGTTACTTACCTTCTGTAACTGTTGTTCTTCGAGATGTGTTGTTCACGTCCATTACACTTCCCACCCTCCTTCCCCTCTGTCGGAGTCACCGGCAAGAAGGAACTGAGGGAGGGTCGGGCCGGCAGGGATATATATACGCTAGGGCGGGGCGCCGCTCTGGCGGGAAGGGAGACCCTGCGGGCCCGACGGGAGCTGCTGAGGGGAAAGTTTCCGACGTTCGTGCACGCGGCGCGCGCACACCTAATGTGTAATGGACGTGAACAACACATCTCGAAGAACAACAGTTACAGAAGGTAAGTAACCGTCTTTTATTTCCCCTACCTGCAGTAGCAGGGAATATCATGCATAGGTGGCCAATCTGTGTGTACCTTTACACTTGGATTAAGTGAAGTAGAAGAGAATACTGAGCCCTTTTAACATGTACAGGAGATGAAGTGCTAGCACCAATGTCCCTGTCAAACAAATTACTAGTGGCTTTTTTTCCACTCCGAGGAATACAAATTCCTACTTCCATGAAAATTTTTGCCAGAAGTCAAGCTAAATTTTTATATTGGAAAATGCCAACTGGATGACTTCTTCACTTAATGGCTACCAGTTGCAACTTAGAATTATGTTTCAACTGAAGTTTTTTCAAGATATTTCATTGTCATTAATCAAACATCTTATCTGTGTGAAGCAGTCAGGCACTCTGCCACAATTTCAGCTGTCACCCTTTTGGTACAAAATCCAAGCCCCCATAGCATCTTTCAAAGAAAATTAACAGTACCAAAGAAAGAAAAGAAAAGGAAATTGAAGAAAAGTAGCTAAGAGCATAACTTAGCCCACACAACCTAGGAAATCCTGCATTTAAAGTATACCCTTTATAGAATCCATTTTGCTTAAAAATTACATGTTTTACCAAACAGGGAACAATCTCATATTCCACACTTACTATAATAAGGAGGGGAAATGGTAAGGTATGGACAGTTTCAGCCTTAATTCTGAATTTCTTTGGTTCTAGGACAACAGAAGGTACGTCTACACAGCTAGAAGCACACCGCTAGGCTTCAGAGTCTGAGCCTGAATGTTTACACCGCTATTTTTAACACTGTTGTGTGAGCCTGAGACTGTAGACCCAGAGTCTGTGATTCACCACCACTGGCTGTCCCTCACTGCATAGACTAACCCATAGTCTAAAATCAAAGACTCTTGGTATCCTAAACAAGCAAACATCCATGCAGTACTTGTCCTATAACTTTTAGGCCTGCAGAGCTTTGTGAACCTAAACTCAACATCTAATAGTGAAAATATTCTTACAACAAATCAAAAGAAACTGAACAGTATTTTGAATCAAAATATTGCTATTTGTGCACTTATTTCTATATTCTGCTCAAGGTGAATCGTTTGATGGAAAGTATTGTCTCTGCAGTAATATCCAGTGTAACTATAATGATCAGATGTTCTCTACTGATGATATATTTGATGAAAACACTTTATAAAACAATGCAGTTAAGCTAACCATCCCCAGTTGCATCTCCCGGCTGCAATCACTTCGTTTCATACTGTGCAATGTGGAATGCTTGTGTTGATACATCTCAGTCATTCTGGAAGATAAAGGGAAGAATGGCTGTTAAATAGTTCCCTTTTTAGATAAGCAATATTGTTTCTGAATTGTTAGACTGGATGCTAAGTTTCAGACTATCATGTCTGTCCTGCTATTGCTGTTTATTCTGCTCAACTAAACTGCTTTTAAGCACACAGTTTGTTGGGGAAAAAACCTCCTATCTTATCCTATCTGGCAGTTTTCGGGCCAAACAATTCCCTCCCACCTACCCCCCCTTGCAGCACCAAGATCTGGGTTATGCCAAAGACGTCGGGATTCAAAGTCTCTGCTTCCTGCCCTTGCATGTTTCCCATCAGCAACAAGCTCCAACACTGTACTGTTTAGGGGAAGCCCACACTGCATCCAGGTGCAGTATCTGCCTCTTCTTCCCTGCTCGTACATGGGAAGGCCGAGCTCTTCGCCTCAAAACGCACCTCATGGAGGTTACCATGGGGCCACAATCGGATCCTGGCAGGGGAACACCCACCCTGCACATCAGCCTGAACAATCTAAGAGCACTCCCCCTACCATGGAGCCTCTGTCCAGCTCCGTTGGTACCAGTGCTATGGACCCCACAGTAAGTCTTCCTCCAAATCCAAGAAGAATGCTGCATCATCCATGAGTTCTGGCCATGGAGGAGCAATGCATTCCAAGGCTCACAAGAGCAGTAAGAGGCTGCTTATCTGTTCACTGGATCCACCAGTCCTGGTTCTGGAACCATGTACCCCTCTTGCTTCAGCTCCACTGGCATCCTGTGAATTGTTGGTCCAGAGACACATCCCTTTACCAGTCCTGGTCCCAGCCAGAGATCGGGTATCATTAACTCTGGGAAGACTCAGCAGTGCTCCCGGACCTCACAAAACTGTTTGTCCCGGAAAGAGTGAGGTCTCAGTGTGTTCCGGTGCGCCCACCTGCTTAGAGGGCCTCCTCTCCCGCATTAGATCTACTACCTGTTGGCCATAGCCCTTTAATGCATCCTCTTCTGACGGCTCCATCGGCACCACAGTTCATGCAGATTCCAGTTTTTCTGAGTCTGAAGATTCGGCTGTTTGACGTGGTCTGCCGCTTCCGTTCTGGAGACATGACTACCAGAGGGTTCCGGCGGCACTGTGGCAGTTCCCTCCTTTATCTCAGCCACGGAGCTACTGGTATCCAGTTCCTTGGACACTGACACAACGGGATCAACCAAGATGGCCATACTGGAGCTCATGGCCTCACTATTTCGGCACAGGAGGACTCTTCTATTTCGCCACCCAATCCTTCGTTGAGTAGACACTTGGAATCGGGGATAGATGGTACCAACGGACCTGGGGAGATTCCCTTTATTGGCCCTAGACGTGGCTGTGCCATCAACATCCTCCTCCTCACCTGATGCCTATCGTCAGTTTCAAGAGCTACTAGGCAGGATAACCAATGCTCTTGAGATCCCACTAAAAGTGCAGGATCGTCAGCACTACTTACTAGACATTCTGCATCCAGGGATAAGGGCAAGCAGAGTCATCTAAATGAGGTTGAGAGTAGGACCCAGAGCAGGAGTTCTCAAACTATGAGTTGGGACCCCAAAATGGGTCAAACCCCCATTTCAATAGGGCCCCCAGGGCCACCATTAGACTTGCTGGGAGCCAAGACTGAAGCTGCAGCCCGAGCTCCACCCTCACTCAGGGTCGTGGGGCTCGGGATCTGGCTCTGCTCCCCTGGGTCATGTAGTAATTTTGTTGTTAGACGGGGGTCATGGTGCAATGAAGTTTGAAAACTGCTGTCCTAGATGGACCATTAGGCTAGCACTGTAGGGCCACTCATCTAAAAACTAAATTGATTCGATTGCCCCTGCAGTGCCAGGTAGTAGAGGGGGACAGCATCACTTGATAACTTCATGTCAAGGGCTCGCTAGGGGGAGGGGGCAAATAAGCTGGGGGGGGACAGTTTGGAGAGGAGGGAGGAGCCTTATTTGCAAAACTAGGGATGCTCAGAACAGGACCGTAGTTCCAGGGCTGCCCAGAGGATTCAGGGGGCCTCGGGCAAAGCAATTTCGGGGCCCCCTTTCATAAAAAAAAAAGTTGGAATACTATATTCTCGTGGGAGCCCCTGCGGGGCCCGGGGCAAATTGCCCCCTCCCCCCCCACGTGGTTCTTTAGCAATAACAGTATGAAAAGCGGCTCCCGTCCCGCTAAATTCAGGGTGCCCAGCCCCAAGGCAGCCTCCCTCTACAATAAAACAGCGTGGTTGGGGGAGGACAGACCCCAGCAAATTGTTAAGGGAAGATGCTTACCAATAATAAGGGCGCAGAGGAGACATGTAGCAGAGCTCTGCAGCTGCAGTGACGCGCTCAGGCTGAGAGCGGTGCACGCTGCCTGGAAGCAGGAGACCCCGGGGCTGCCGTAGCCGGCTCCGCTGCTCCCCGAGCCCAGCCCAGCCCTCTTGTCTCGCCCGCTCGCCGCCTCCGCCGCTGCAGCAGCCCGGCCGGCCGGCCGGCGGCACGAGCGCTTCTCGCAGCGTTCGAGCAGCCCGGGCCGGCAGCGCCGCCTCGCGCACTGCCCAGACCCCTCCCCACAATGCACCGCGAGAGGCAGCCTTTGAAAAAGCGGCGCGGCTCCTTCAAGATGGCGGAGCTGGATCAGCTGCCCGACGAGAGTGAGTAGCGACCCGCGCCCGCTCCCCGCCCGCCCCGGCGTCCCCCTTCCCCGCCCCGCGGGGCACAGCCGTTCCGGGGCTTAGCCCGCCCCCGCCTGGCCGCCTCCCCCGGGCCGGGCCCGGCTGCTGCGCGGGGCCGGAGCCCGAGTCTCCTCCTCTTCCTCTGGAACCGGCCCGGTGTCCCCCCCCCCCCCGGTCCCGCCACCCCCTGCCCCGTGCAGGCGGGAGGGGCCGCCCAGGGAGCGAGGCAGGGCGACCCCCGGGTTCCCGCCCCTCCCCTCTGGCGGGAGGGGACCTGCACCCCGAGTTCGGGCGCAGCCTGACAGGCCGGGGCCACGGCCGCACCCGGGCCAGGGACGGGCCGCACCCGGGCCAGGGCGCTGCCTGTCAACAGATAGGGACGCGCCGTAGAGCTGCGAGCACCGATACTGCCCCTGGGCACGGGAAGCTGCTCCCGGACGGGGGTGCTCAGCGCCTGGGGCAGGAGCGCTGCACTGAGGGGATGGGACTCGGCCCAGGCAGAAGGGGGCGCACTTTGCATGGGGGGCACAATTAGTGCACTGCATTGAACGGACCATTGCTGTGCCCTGTATCTTGGGCGGCACTAATAGTGCACTTGGGGAGAGGGTGACACAAGGAAGTGCACTGCCTCTAGGGAGGCTTGTAGGTGGGACTTAATGACATGTATATTGTACGGGGGGAGCACTAAAATGACCCAGGGAGATGGGGGGCGGGCGGCAAAGGCGCACACACACCCATACACTAAACGCTGTCTGACAGAGGCACCAGGGAAATGGGGGTCATGGAGACATGTAAACTTCATCAGGGCCATGCCAAGAACAGGGATACACACATGCTGCACAGTGATACACACTGCATGTGGGGACAGATGCAAACTAAACATAGTAGATGGGGATATGAAGGCACGCATGCTTACACTATATACAAAGACACAGACATGCACTGTATATGCGGATACAAATGAACATACAGAGAGGTTCATATACATGCTGTACACCGTCTCAGACTTGCTGCATGTGAGGTAATACCACATAAGGTGTGTGAGGTAATATCTTTTATTGTACCAACTTGTGTTGGTAAGAAGAGCTCTGTTACTCTGAAGAAGAGTGCTTTGTTAGCTGGAAAGCTTGTCTCTCTCATCAACAAAGGTAAGCGATATTACCTCCCCCCATATTGTAACCACATTGGTCCCAGGATATAGAGAGACAAACCCACTGCATATACAGATTGTGGACAAACAAAACTACAGGTACAGACAAATAGAGATGTATGCTCATTCGTGGGAGTTGTGCAAACTATATACATACAGACATGCATACAATGCATAGATATACAAATAGACACTGAAGAAAGGAAGCAGGAAGGCACAGAAAAATGGTAGGGCTAATTGAAAAGGCACAAGAGTTTATTCTATAAAACATGTAAGTCTCTGCAAAGTGTATCCATTAAAAAGGAGCATATGATACAGCACATAAAGCATACAATTGAAACTAGGAGGGCTATTTGAGAATTTGAAGCACAAATCAAAGATATAAACAAGAAATTCTTTAAGTATCTCAGAAGCAGAAAGGCAGTGGGAGGATAGAGATTGCAAAGAAGCATTTGGACAACAGGCTGGCAGATTAAGTCAGTGTAGAGAAGTACAAGGAATGTAAATCGGAAATAACCATTTGAACTACTTGTACACACTAGTGGGTTCTAAATAAACTGTAAGAATGCAAGGGACAATCCTAAATGGTTTCATTTAGAACAGACTGATGAAAACTGATGCACAGTGATGCTCAACCAAATAAGCAAAAATTTAGATTGGATTAAAACAAGGACAGAGCAATGGTTTTCAACCTTTTCCCTGTGGGAACCCTTTGTTACATCAGAAAAAGTTTGGGACCCTCATCCCAGTTAGCCAGAAGAAAAGGAGGGTGTTCATGACCTCCAGATTGAGAACCCATGGGACAGAAAACAATATAAAAATATTATAATGCAACCGTAGAAATCTATGGCCTCACCTTCAATACATTGTTCCCCTAAATTCTAGTTCCCCTATCTGAAAAGATACAGCTTATGCAAGGATACTACAGACAGTCAGGAATGGAACCCACATCTCCAACATGGCAAACCTCAGTCATATCTACTATACCACATTGCCTTTCTGACTGACTGTTCCAACTTTGCTTATCCTATTTCTAACCAATATAAACCACACTCCTCTGCCAGCTGGTAATTACTCCAGTAACTGGAATATTAAAGTTCTGAGCTGAGGATCTGAAGGTCACGGCATTCAAATCCTGCTGCTCAACTGTGTGAGAGGATGGCGTGGTTGTGTATAATTCACACATTAAGAAGACCTCTTTAAAACTGATTTTGCACTGTAAATTAGAGTGTAAATTGCCAAAATGCATGTTTCACATTTCAGTCATGTGTCACACATTTTGTTTATTTAACCCAGGGGTAGTCAATAGGCAGACTGTGGGCCAAATCCAAACCGCCAGACACTTCTGAATGACCCAGAAATCTTTTTATGTACTTATTGTTGGGGTTTTTTTTTTTTTATTATTTTCTCTGGAGTGTGTGTGTTTGTGTGTGTGTGTGAGAGAGAGAGAAAGACAGACAGACACCTGCCATTTGTATCTGATTCTCATAGGGTTAGAGCCTGTGACAGATCCCAACTTGAAAACATGGCTATTTAGCACAAGCTGTAAAAACTCATGCCTTTAGCTCTGGAAATCTTTGGTTAATCTCTGGTGTCAGCCAAGGTGGTGGCTGTCACATATTGGCAGGTTTGAAGACGGAGAATTATGCTTTATAGTTTTAAGGTTGGAGGACTGAGGGGAGGGGGAAGCACAATAGGCAGACCTGCTGCTGCTGCAGCTCCCAGACGTATCTAATTTCCAGAAGTCCATGAGAGGCTGAAGTATGTTTCAAGGAGTAGGTAGTGGTACAAACTCCTTCATAGAGGTTCCCTCCAGCTGTTTGGTTTTGTAGCCACTACTAAATATGGTGGTTTGCTCTTGGCATACTTCACTTTTTTAACAGGCATAAAATGATTATAAGAGATACAGAACTTTCTAAGGCTCGTTACAGTCTCCCACACCCTTCAGAAGGGTCATCGCAGTTATGAAGGGTTGTGCAGTGCAGTTTCTCCTTCTGATTCCCAGGCAGGTATAGCTCCCCTTCTCCCTGACCCTTGGGAGCTATCCACTGATGTGTTTTAATAAAAAACAAAAAAACCACCTAGGAAACTAACACAAATAAAAACTGCTTTTAGTAGACAGTTAAGGTTGCATCCGTACACACACCATTCATCCAAAACCTTAAAAGTTTGAAAATAAATTAAGGGATTCCTGTATTCCTTGCCACCTTTATATTGCCTACAACACTGTCAGTAACACATTTTAACACTTCATAATATTTTCACTTCCATCTCCAACATAAACTGAAAAACAATATGTACCTCAACTTCATCAAACTTGCACAAAACTTATTGGCAATGTGGCATATTGGTGTATATTTTATGTGACTAGATTGGCACATCTGACTGTTGCACAATCCACATATTTGGCAAGTTAATATGCTTTATGTAAGAGCTTGGTATTATTAATAGTGCTGAGGTCACAATTAAGATTTTGGGTTAGAGTGGAAGTTTGAAGCTGGGATATGTATTGCTTTTCAGTATCTGTTGAAGATAGAAGTGAAAGCTTTATGGAGTGTTAAAATGTGTTACTGACAGAGTTGTAGACAATATGAAGATAGCAAGAAATTCAGGAGGCTTTTTTCTTAACTACCACTTTCTGTGTTCTTTGGATTTTGTTGGCTGGGATGTCACTTTAAGTGTTACTAAACATAGTTTTTGTTTGTGAATTAAGTATGAGACTGGAGGTGAAGAGACTAATGTTAAGAGTCCTGGTTCTGATGCACTGATTTTCTGTAACTTTGGATATGTCACTTAACCTTTCTGAGCTTCAGATTCTCAATCTGTAAAATGGAAGTAACAGTATCTACAAAATATTGTTGTAAATTGCTATAACAGTGCAAAGGATTACACCAGTCAATGTCAGATGGGAGTAGAATATAAGACCCCCATGCTTTCCGTCTTCTGCACAGCCCACTAACCCAAGTAGATTTTCAGGAACGTTACATTTTGTTAGCTTTTTTCAGAATTTACAGTTGTGAATTTTCATATAAAATAGGTTGTAGTTAAACCCCTTGTTCTCTATGGCAAGATGGACCTATATTCTACTTCATGATTACTGGTTTTTGCACTAGATGAGAAATTGTGCAGCAGCTTCATTTTTTTTTTTATGGAAGTTTTTTAAATCAATTTAAATGTGGCATTGAATACAGCTGGTAACCCTGTTATTTATTTGATACGTTCAGTTTATTATACACTATCCTGACATTTTTCAGTTTTTAATATGCCAAAGATTTTTATCTTGACAATGCCTAATTGCATTCTAGAATTTGTCAGGAGGCTGGGGTACCTATTGGGCAGGAAACATTTGGGACTCCTAACAGCTGGAGATACGTGGGTGGGGGCAGTTTGAAATTGTAGGATGAACACACTAGGTGTATGCTTCTGCTAGAATTATCATCGGCAAAGTAGTTAAACTATTATCTTCAGGTTTCAGATTTAATATTTCATTGAAATTAACATAGGGAAATTCACACCTCTGATTCATTGGTTCAGACTGTCTGCAGACTCAGGAAGACAACAATGCAGCAGTTTATACTCATTTAATATTTTCAAGGCTTCACCGCTGGGAGAGCTAGAATCATTTTTTAAATGAAAACTGAGAATGTGGCGCACATTTCTGTGACAAGAGGTAGAGTCAATGGCAGATCCTATAGCTGAAGAATCACAGAATACAAAGGCCTTGATTATATTTCCCTAAAGATTCTGATCTGTAGCAGTAAAAGTATTTCAGGCATAGTAGTCATTGGATTTGTATATTTAAGACTGCATTGTGCGCATAGTATGGCTGCTACCGAGGGAATGATTGTGCTAATTTTTCTAAATGAATGTGACGATGTGGCTCTGGCGGGACCCAACTGAGAGTGCCAATTCAGGACAAATTGCTAAAAACAGGAGTTACAGCCCAAGGCTGGGGTTTTTCCGCCTCTAAGGCAAACCAAACCAGCCAGACTAAGAGGACTTTGGTCTCACCCCACTGGCTAACCACAAGTCACACAAGCAATTCCCTTAGACGCTCCAGTTTCCCAGTATCACCACCAGTGCCACTCGTTATGGGAACAAATGGTTATGAAAACCAATACCCCAATAAAAGAAAAAAGGTTCTCCTGATCCCATAGGACCAAGCCTCAGACCCAGGTCAATATACAAATCAGATGTTACCCATAAATCACGCTGTTGCCAATCCTTTAGAATCTAAAATCTAAAGGTTTATTCATAAAAGGAAAAAGATATAGATGAGAGTTAGAATTGGTTAAATGGGATCAATTACATACAGTAATGGCAAAGTTCTTGGTTCAGGCTTGCAGCAGAGATAGAATAAACTGCAGGTTCAAATCAAGTCTCTGGAATACATCCCCAGCTGGGATGGGTCATCAGTCCTTGGTGTAGAGCTTCTGTTTGTAGCGAAGTCCCTCCAGAGGTAAGAAGCAGGATTGAAGACAAAATGGAGATGAGGCATCAGCCTTATATAGTCTTTTCCAGGTGTAAGAACACCTTTTTGTTCTCACTGTGGAAAATTACAGCAAAATGGAGTCTGGAGTCACATGGGCCAGTTCCTGCATACTTTGCTGAGTTACAAGGCGTATCTGCCTTCTCTCAATGGGTTCATTGTATAGCTGATGGCCCTTAATGGGCCATCAAGCAGGCTAGGCAGAGCTAACACCAGCTTGTCTGGGATGTCACCCAGGAGCATAGCATAAGTTTGAAATACAGACAGTATAGAGCCAATATTCATAACTTCAACTACAAAATTGATACACACATATAGACAGCATAATTATAACCAGCAAACCATAACCTTGTCTTAGACACCTCATTTGACCCCCTTTATACAAGATTTGGGTGCCGCTACAGGACCTTAGTTGCAACAATGATCTATATGGTCCCCGATTATATCAATAACGTCACAATGAATGCATTTGTTTTCATTTTATATCCTGGTAATTTTGGAACTCTGAGATAAATGGTTGATGGATTTTGAAGTTCTGAACGTGGCATCAATTTCTACCCTTTTGAGAAGTAAGATTAAAAATAGCTGTACTCTTTAGTATGATTGCTACACCTCTTGTCTTATGCTGCTAGTGCCAGTCAGTCTAATTTGTAGAATACTGTATACATATACTTGAGGCTGAGTGAATCAGGTGTTCTTTTATTACTGGGGTCCTTGAGCCAATGTTGCAGTCTCTTGGCTGGAAACTGTGGGAGTTCATGGGGGGGGGAAAAAACAATTTTATGCTACCAGAAAGTATGAGGCATTGCTACCAAGAGGACAAGTACTACAAAAATAAATAAAATTTTACAATATTCAGCTTCTAAAATTGTGTAGTATATTTAGGAAAATTTAAGACAATGTTGGGGTGTGGTTCCAAGTAGTTTTCTTTCAGTCCATGTAAATATATTTAGTAAACAGTTTTTAGGAAGACACTTACAATCCCTTAAATGCTAGTATTAATATTTGATTAAAATTTGATCTATGTAAACATTGTTTAATATGATTGGGAATGTTCAGACTCTACATAAATATTTTTGTTTGATCCACCACACCTCTGTCAAATAATTTTAAAAAATACTATATTTGAAAAGCCTACGTAAAACTTCTTTTAATGTACTTGTTGCTTGCTCTTCTGACTTTGAGTAGCAGCCGCAACGTAACAGGCTGTTCCCAGAGCTGTGAATAGTTCTGATGGCATTTCTATAGTGTGATGCATAAGCAAGGAAGTTGTGTACTCATAGACTTTAAGGTCAGAAGGGACCATTATGGTCATCTAGTCTGACCTCCCGCATGATGCAGGCCACAAAAGCTGACCCACCCACTTTCCCTTAACTCAGCTGTTGAAGTCTCCAGATCGTGATTTAAAGACTTCAAGTCGCAGAGAATCCTCCAGCTTGCGACCCCTGCCCCATGCTGCGGAGGAAGGCGAAAAACCTCCAGGGCCTCTGCCAATCTACCCTGGAGGAAAATTCCTTCCTGACCCCAAATATGGCGATCAGTAGAACCCCGAGCATACAGGCAAGATTCTACAGCCGGACCCTCATTTTACCAGCGATGACGTGTTATTGCCTAATTGACTAAAATCATGTTATCCCATCAAACCATTCCCTCCATAAACTTATCTAGCCTAATCTTGAAGCCAGAGAGGTCTTTTGCCCCCACCGTTTCCCTCGGAAGGCTGTTCCAAAATTTCACCCCTCTGACGGTTAGAAACCTTCGTCTGATTTCAAGCCTAAACTTCCCCATGGCCAGTTTATATCCATTTGTTCTCGTGTCCACATTTGTACTGAGCTGAAATAATTCCTCTCCCTCCCTGGTATTTATCCCTCTGATATATTTAAAGAGAGCAATCATATCTCCCCTCAGCCTTCTTTTGGTTAGGCTAAACAAACCGAGCTCCTCGAGTCTCCTTTCATAGGAAAGGTTTTCCATTCCTCGGATCATCCTAGTGGCCCTTCTCTGTACCCGTTCCAGTTTGAGTTCATCCTTTTTAAACATAGGAGACCAGAACTGCACACAGTACTCCAAATGAGGTCTCACCAGCGCCTTGTATAACGGAAGCAGCACCTCCTTGTCCCTACTAGAAATACCTCGCCTAATGCATCCCAAGAGCGCATTAGCTTTT
Organism: Emys orbicularis; assembly: GCF_028017835.1. NCBI lineage: Eukaryota > Metazoa > Chordata > Testudines > Emydidae > Emys > Emys orbicularis. The sequence continues at coordinate 160,616,896 of NC_088685.1, read as the reverse complement.
TTCACAGCCACGTTACATTGCCGACTCATAGTCATCCTGCGGTCAACCAGGACTCCGAGGTCCTTCTCCTCCTCCGTTACTTCCAACCGATGCGTCCCCAGCTTATAACTAAAATTCTTGTTAGTCATCCCTAAATGCATCACCTTACACTTCTCACTATTAAATTTCATCCTATTACTATTACTCCAATTTACAAGGTCATCCAAGTCTCCCTGCAGGATATCCCGATCCTTCTCCGAATTGGCAATACCTCCCAACTTTGTGTCATCCGCAAACTTTATCAGCCCACTCCTACATTCGGTTCCGAGGTCAGTAATAAATAGATTAAATAAAATCGGACCCAAAACCGAACCTTGAGGAACCCCACTGGTGACCTCCCTCCAACCTGACAGTTCACCTTTCAGTACTACCCGCTGCAGTCTACCCTTTAACCAGTTCTTTATCCACCTCTGGATTTTCATATCGATCCCCATCTTTTCCAATTTAACCAATAATTCCTCATGCGGTACCGTATCAAACGCTTTACTGAAATCGAGGTATATTAGATCCACCGCATTTCCTTTATCTAGAAAGTCTGTTACTTTCTCAAAGAAGGAGATCAGGTTGGTTTGGCACGATCTCCCTTTCGTAAACCCATGTTGTAATTTGTCCCAATTGCCATTCACCTCAAGGTCCTTAACTACTTTCTCCTTCAACATTTTTTCCAAGACCTTGCATACTACAGATGTTAAATTGACAGGCCTGTAGTTACCCGGGTCACTTTTTTTCCCTTTCTTGAAAATAGGAACCACATTAGCTATCCTCCAGTCCAACGGTACCACCCCCGAGTTTACAGATTCATTAAAAATTATCGGTAAGGGGCTTGCAATGTCTGGCGCCAGTTCCTTCAATATTCTCGGATGAAGATCATCCGGTCCGCCCGATTTAGTCCCGTTTAGCTGTTCAAGTTTGGCTTCCACCTCCGATACAGTAAAGTCAACCCCCCCTCCTTTATTCCCCTCTGTCCTGCTCCCTCTATTCCTAAGCCCTTCATTAGCCTTATTAAAGACCGATGCAAAATATTCATTTAGATATTGTGCCATGCCTAGATTATCCTTAATCTCCACTCCATCTACATTCTTCAGCGGTCCCACTTCCTCTTTCTTTGTTTTTTTTCTATTTATATGGCTATGAAACCTCTTACTATTGGTTTTAATTCCCCTCGCAAGGTCCAACTCTACACGGCTTTTGGCCTTTCTCACTGCATCTCTACATGCTCTGACCTCAATAAGGTAGGTTTCCTTGCTGATCCCTGTGTACTGTCAGCTTCTGTTTTTTTCACAATGAATGTATTGCTTTTTAAGTATGGTGGTGTGACAGTCTTATTCATCCTCCATATAGGTACACCACCGATAGCAGCATTACAGAATCCATGTTCCTCAGCCACTTCTGGGTGAGATCATAGTTCAGTTTCCAGGTCTATTCAGGCTTGGTATCTCTACTGAGGCTAGCCAAAAGTGGTTATAATTAGTATTGACAGTGATGGTTGTTTGAAGAAATGGCCATCAGTAGTATATACCAGAAATAACTGAACTGACACCACCTAGCTACAGATTACTTTCCAGCCATCAAATTGTAATAACTTTTGCCTCTGTCTACGGTACAAGCACAACCATGTTTTTCTAACTCTTTCTTTGACCTGCTTATAACACGCACGGTTGAGTTTTGTGAAAAGCAGTGTACATGAACAAGACAACTGTATCAACCCTGTTTGCATGTGCATAGCTGCCACGCTGTCTGTGTTTGTATCCATGCATTCTGGGAAAATCTGGGCAGCTATCCCACCTTGCATCACTAGGGCATAGGACTTGGAGGACATACTAACAGAGCGACACCAACAGTACACAGAACAATGCACTTTGGTTTATCCTCCAGCACAGAGAACAGGGAGAAAGGACAAGCCAAACTAGTTGCACTGATGTGATTAGGGGATCCCATCTCTGATGCGGGGAAAAAAGCATGCCCGCTTAATTACAGGAAGAGGTCCGTCTAAGGCCACTTGCAGGAATGAAACTCTGAGTTATCCTGGTTACTCCTAGAGTATTACCATTTTGTATGTTGACAAAAAAAATCTAAAGTCAACCATGACATTGATTACAAACTTATTTGAAAGTTGTAATGTCACTGCTGGTCATGGCTGGATTCAAACAGGATAGCAACCTAGAGGGGAAAGGCTTTGCATCCTGCTGTCCCTCATCTGAATCCTGTAGTCCCCCTTTTGGATTGTGCATGCATGTTATCTAGGTTTGCTAACAAGGAAGAACAAAAGCTGTAGATATTAAAAAGTTTATTATCAAAGTCTCAATTGGATATTACAAATGATAGAGAGTTTAAAACACTAGGGGGGTTCCCCCAAAACTGTTTTTAAACAAGCACTCATCAGTACTTTTATTTTAAATAAACATGTAGGACCAGCTGTGAAAATGGCTTAATTTAAACTTCAAATACACTAGTTTGTTTCACATGGGTATAGGCAGAAAATTGTGTCAAAGCCTCCACAATCACTGGTATTCAATCACATTTGCTACACTTTATGAACCTGCTTAGTTCAGTTTGTGATTATCCTTCTCCTCCTCCTCCTTTTGACCTATCAAAACTGTACTTTTTGAATGGGGGAAAAGTAGTTTTAAGTAAGTCCTTTGTGTGCGTCTTGGAATCTCAAAGACCCTACCCCACATTAGATCTGTCTTTCTTTCATAGAAGATGGTGCAGTTTCCTTCTGAGCCCATTAATGTTGCTCACAGATCATCTTCATTGTAAGCCTTCTTAAGTGATCTCCTGGGCTGAGAGCAAAAGACTGGACCTAGAAACTGAACCTTGGTGCTGCATGTGGTATCTGAGATCGCTAACTTCAGTACTAATGGACCTGCCTATGAGCCCCATCCTGAATGTAGGAACTGCCATGCTGGATCAGTCCATCTAATCTAGTATTCGGTCTCTGATAGTGGCCAGTACCAAATGTTTCAGAGGAAGTTCAAAAAACCTCTGAGGACTATTCCCTAATGGCCACTATAAGGAAATTTTTTCCTAACTTCCCTGTTAGTAGTTGGTAGGGTGAATAAAAACTGATGATTTAAAAACTAAAAATTGGATTTTTTTTAAAAAGAAAAATGTATTTAAAATTATTTAAAATTAAATTTGAAATTATGACAATCTATGTTAAGGCCAAAAAAGTCAAACTGCTGTACTGATGGAAATCGCTGGCTAAGTATCTGTAACCAGAGTTTGTTGAATTGCAACCAGCTTTTGACAGCAGTAGCGTCTTCTGCAGATGAAGAGAGAATATTTTCTTTCTTTCATTTTATTCATCTAGTTCTGTTCTATGATTTGTTGTTCAACGTGAAGATACCATTTGGGAGTTGAAAAAGCAGGAAAACTTGTTTTCCTCTTCCAATCTACAAATAAAAGCTAAGGGCATGGCTACACTTGCAGATGTAGAGTGCTTTTGAGTTAAACCAGCCTTCGTAGAGCGCAGTAGGGAAAGCGCTGCAGTCTGGCCACACTGACAGGTTCAAGTGCACTGGCCACATTTGCGGCACTTGCAGCAGCATTGGGAACGGCGCATTATGGGCAGCTACCCCAGCATGCAAGTGACTGCAACGTGCTTTTCAAATGGGGGGGGGGGGAGTGTTACAGGGAGTATGTTGTGTGTATGTGGGGGGGGGGGAGTGGGTTTTTGGGGGGCTGAGAGCATGTCAGCATGCTGTCTTGTAAGTTCAGACAGCGGCAAACTCCCCCTTCCATCCCCCTCCCGCCCCTCTCTCTCACAGCATTCCACACTAATGGTTGCTTTGTCTCGGGGCAGATAAGCAGCCGGCTGTCAGAAACAGAGCTTTCAAAGGGCATATCCGCATTCCTGCTGTGATTCAAAACAAAGACAAGAGTGGCCACTTGATTTAAGGGGATTATGGGACGTTTCCGGAGACCAATCAGAGCGCAGTAATGCAACACCTCGTTCACACTGGCGCCGCGATGCTCCAGCGGGGGCGCAGCAAACGTTATTCCACTCACTGAGGTGAAGTACCAGCAGCGCTGTAGCCGCGGAGTCAGAGCGCTCTACGTGCCTTGCCAGTGTGGACGGGTAGTGAGCTAGTGCGCCCGGGGCTCCTTTATTGCACTGTAACTCGCAAGTGTAGCCAAGCCCTAAATGTTGAAAAGATTGAGATCTACAAGTTTTAAAATTGTTTCTGGTCACCATGTTCTTCACAATCACTTCAATTCACTATTGTTTAATACATCAGTTAGTTTTAAATGCAAAACATGTTTTGATAAACTTCCTTTTTTTCTTATGTATCCAGCATATTTAAGATAGTTTTATTTAACTAATAAAAAACAAATTTAAAATCCTTTTTTGTGCATTACTTGACTTGCAATTTTCATCCAAGACTTTGACATTAATTTTTTATTTGTGATTTATCACCTAGTACAGGGGTTGGCAACCTCTGGCACGCGGCTCTCCAGGATAAGCACCCTGGCGGGCCAGGCCAGTTTATTTACCTGCTGACGTGGCAGGTTCGGCCGATCGCGGCCCCCACTGGCCGCGGTTCGCCGTCCCAGGCCAATGGGGCGGCGGGAAGCCGCGGCCAACACATCCCGCGCCGCTTCCCGCCACCCGTATTGGCCTGGGATGGCGAACCGCGGCCAGTGGGGGCTGCGATCGGCCGAACCTGCCGCATCAGCAGGTAAATAAACTGGCCCGGCCCGCCAGGGTGCTTACCCTGGAGAGCCGCGTGCCAGAAGTTGCCGACCCCTGACCTAGTAAATAAGTACATAATAAAAAAATGTAAATTAAAACTCTGAATAAATGTTAAGATCTATAATTACTTAAATGTGTAGATATATTGTAACCACTTGGATAACCAAAAAAAAAAAAAAAAAGGAAGCGGTTATATTTAGATGAAGAAAAATCTAAATCTTTAGGAAAATAACTAAAAAGTACAAATGCAAAACAATATTAAAATTGATGATTTTGAATTGGATCAAGGTTTCTTGCTTGCTGATTTAAATCATGATTCAAAGTAATTTAAATCAATCCACCTGATTGGCTTAGGGCCTGAAGTATGAGCATTCATATCCACTACTGAAAAAATATATATATGATGTATCTTCTCATCATCCACATTAATGCCTAATCCCTTTTGAAATCTTGCAAGCTCTTGGCCTCAGTGATTTCTTGTGTTAGTGAGTTCCAGAGGTGAATTATCCATCTTGATGTTTTTTTAATTCAAATATTTCACCTGGTTTAAATTTGTTCTTTCAGTTTTTTGAATGTTTGTTACCTTGCTCTCATGTTATTAGAGAGGATAAATGGGAGTGCCCCGTCTACCTTTTCTCCGTGACTGCTGCAGTATGGTAGCTAATGTCTTGGACCTTCCACTCTAGTGACTTGTTGCTCTTTAATTTAACGGAGGGCCAGTTTGGACAAGGGTGGGTTGTTTGTTTTTGTTTTAAATAATCCCCTGTGGGACCACAAATGAATCCTGTTTTCTCTTCCTCTTCTTGCCCACCTTGAAGGGGGGGGGGGGAATCCTCCATTGGAGCTGCCCATTCCCTGTTGGAATCCATCTCTGTAACTTATATGAATGAAACTATGAATATACTTCAAAATAAAGAACTGAAAAAGTATGGAGATTCACACCTTTTCTATTATAGATTGCTCTTAGACACATTCTGCATGTTGCATCTCCTATCTATGTTCAAGGTGGGGGGGGGGAAGAATCTACAATGAAAAGTAATGGTCTAGTATTGTGACAGCTTTTCAACCTTACATTTCTCTGAGCTTTTAGTTCACCTTCCTATAATAGGCAGAGCTGGCAGTGCTGCCTGTAGTTAAGATTGCCTAACCGTTTTCATTATAAAAACCTGTCTTCAGTTACTTATAACTTTGCTAGACTTTAACCATTTGGATAAAATTTCCAATACCAGTGTTGGTTCAAGCTCATTTTTAGAGGGAAAGTTTCAGCAAAAACGGTTCAGCCATTTCCAAGAACAAGGTTGGGGAAAATGTTATTTTGCCAGTATTTTTTAAAAAAAATACTTATTACCGTTTCACTGAGAAACTCTAGTACTTCCAAATTTTGGAGCAGTGACTAGAAATTTGGAAAGGAGATGACACTGGTGAATGAGAAATGACTTTTCTTTCCTCATGAAAATCTACCCAAATTTGGCAGAATTCTTTCCTCTGAAAATCGCACGTGATCAGTATAGGCATCTGAGTCTGAGAGCAAAATGCTTACACAGTATAGTATAATGTTTGGAGACTGCTGCTTCACCATTCTTTTTGCCAGTTATACTGAGCATGCTCCATCCTGGGGCTGAGCAGGACTTCTACAGTTGCTGCTCCTGGCAGCTGTAGGCCACTGTGGCACCATGTACCAGAATTGAGAGTAGGGAGAGACTCTCCTGTGCTGGCCATGCCCCCCCTGATGGTATTCTGGCACCATAGAAGAGAAGAGAACACCCACATTCAAATGAAGAGTGAAAAGTTTTTATTAGGGGGCAGAGGCATGGTTCCAGCTTACAGGGAATTAAAATCAACAAAGGGGGTGGGTTTGCATCAAGGAGAAACACACACAACTGTCACACTGAAGCCTGGCCAGTCATGAAACTGGTTTTCAAATGCACAGCACGTCTTGCTGTGCTCTTCTAATCGCAAACAGCCTAGTCAGCAAACGGCGCCAGCGAGCTTTTAAATGTCCACCATTCTACCACCATTCTGCACTTGCTCAGCCTATAGTTGAACTGCTCCTTACTACTGTCCAGGCTTCACGAGCCATGGGAGCAAGGGGTAGGCTGGGGTAGGTGCGACGAAACTTAAAGAAGAGAATGACCTGGAGTCACTCCCATTTATGTCCAGGTGCCTCTGACCGACCTCACCGAGGTCTGCCAGGAGCACCCAGGAGACGACGACGACGGCTAGCAGTCGTACTGCACTGTCCGCTGCCACAAAGGCAAGGAGCTGCTGCTGTGTAGCAATGCAGTACCACATCTGCCAACAGCACTCAGTATACGTACGGTGACGGTGGGCTGAGTGGGCTCCATGCTTGCCGTGGTATGTCGTCTGCACGGGTAAGCTAGGAAAAAAGGCGAGAAATGATTATTTGCCGTTGCTTTCACGGAGGGAGGGGGGGGGCCTGACGACATGTACCCAAAACCACCCGCGACAATGTTTTTGCCCCGTCAGGCATTGGGAGCTCAACCCAGAATTCCAATGGGCGGCGGAGACTGCAGGAACTGTGGGATAGCTACCCACAGTGCAACGCTCCGAAAGTTGACGCTAGCCTCGGTACTGTGGACGCACTCCGCGGACTTAATGCACTTAGTGTGGACACACACAATCAACTGTATAAAATCGATTTCTAAAAAATCAACTTCTATAAAATCGACCTAATTTCATAGTGTAGACATACCCTTAGTTACAGGGGTATACACCAATGTAAAAGTTTACCATTCCATTATAACAAGATATAGATAAGTGAACACAATACAAGTAACATTCCACTAGTTTTCATGAAGTTTAAACATCTGAATACACACTTATACATTTAACCCTTTGATCTATACGAACACTCAAGTGAATTGGTCGGAGTTCAGACCTGAGCTGACACCTGGCTTGCCAATGTTGCAGATACCATCTTTAATTACAAGAACACATCACACTATTTTTTTTCCATCAACCCCATCTTCTTTCAGTTTATGGGATGAACAGTGTTTCAGGATTTTGTGTAGTGAATGAGACTGTGTTTTCTTTAGAACCCCTGCCTCAGGGGGGAGGGATAGCTCGGTGATTTGAGCATTGGCCTGCTAAACCCAGGGTTGAGAGTTCAATCCTTGAGGGGGCCACTTAGAGATCTGGGGCAAAATCAGTACTTTGTCCTGCTAGTGAAGGCAGGGGGCTAGACTCAATGACCTTTCAAGGTCCCTTCCAGTTCTAGGAGATAGGATATCTCCATTTATTTAAAAAAAAAAAAAAAAAAAATTGTTGAAGAAGTTGGAAGGTGTGTAGCTAATGAGCCATGGGATTTAAGAAAGGATAGTTTGTGGTTAAGGCAGTTGAAGCCACCCTGGAGAATTTAATTCTATCCCTGCCTCTGCCACAGAATTCCTATGTGATTTTGGGCAAGTCCCTTAAAACAAATTTTTACAGTTGACGGCAAATTGAGTGTTCGTTTTTTTTTTTTTTTTTTTTTTTTTGAGTTCCTAACTTGAGACATGTGACCTGATTTGTAGAAGTGCTCATCAAGTCCCTTCTGGGCCTTGAAATCTGTGAATCTATTGGATCTCTGGGAGGGGAGCATTGCACCACAGAGACAACTTTCCATCCCATCATCCCCCACTTGTACCCCAAGATTGAAAAAGCAAAATAAATCCCCCCCCCTTTTTTTTTTTATTTCATCGTGGAACCTTGGTAGACTAATTCTACCACAAAATGGTGAGTCTAATAATGTTTACATGCCCTAAATAAAACAGTATCAAATATGTGTATCCACATGGAAATGTGTGTTTCAGAAGTAAAGTTTGTCTAGAGTTGGCTACATTCATTTATATAGCTCTCGGTTCAAGGAGCATTGTGGATGTAAAACTAAAGGGAATAATTAAAATTTAAATATGTCTTCAATGCTTACTGGGCCATACCTCACACAATACTGCACATTGTGGTGTGAAGAGCATACTAGATTCACCCACTCAGTAGTTAAGGGGTTAATTTCAGAATAGTTCCCTGCTTCTGAAGAAAAATATATAATTGATATGTAGCTATTGCACCGGTTGTGAACCAACTTTGAAAAATATGATGTATATGGACTTTTTTTTTTTTTTTTTTTTTTAATAAATTGCAGGTTCTTCAGCAAAAGCACTTGTGAGCTTGAAAGGTAAGAAATAAATACAATGTATTCTTTAGGTGTGGTATAAATGAGAGATGTAAATTGACTTCAGATCATAACTGGAGTTTTTGGTTTCAGAAAGCCTCTCCAAAGGAAAATTATGAAGATAGTTTTTATAAAATATATGCTGATTGTTTTATTTTAGATATCTGTAGACTGAGTAGTTTGGTACTCACTAGTCAAACTCTACTTATATTGCAGCTTCTTTGGATGCTGCTTTTGAGAATGAGACCCTTTGGAGTGCCATTTCTGAAATAGGTGCTTCCACTTTAAGTACTGCCTAGGCATCAGGTCTGACATGAAATTTGAGGTAATTTTTCCTTTCTTGGGGGTGAGATAGAAGGATTATTATCAGTGGGACCTTTACTTATGATGGAATTTATATTGTAAAGGAAATTTGTAATCTCACTGTCTTCTACCAATAACTAGTGGGCCAACGCAACAGAGCTATTGCTTATATTATTTTAACACTGGAGAAAAATTCTATTCATGCATATTGCATCAACATTTAGCATCCTTCCACTCTTCCTAGTGCCAGAAATGTTATGTATTATAAAGTCCCCATTTACACTGGGGAGAAAACCTGTTTACTGAACCAGTTTTAAACGGTCTAAATTTTGGTGCAGGCAATTTAGATCACTCGGTTTTATTGTGCAGCACATGTCCATTCAAAAATCATTTTCTAGAGCACGTTTCCTAAGCAGTCATGCTAGGCAAATTGTGTTTATAGCCTAAAAAGTTCTGAACTGTTTAAAAACAATTTTGCTAATACCATGTTATTCCCAGCATAGATTTAAAAGCTATTTTATGGCAAATGGAATGCCTAAGCATACTAATTTCACACTGACATGTTCAAAATGGATTCCAGATGTTTGCTGGAATACTGTCTGTGGAAGAAATAAATTCTATAGTCAAATATCTTCTGGAAGAGCTTAACTTTAAAGGGAAAATGTCAGTTAGTTACAGGCCAAATATTTATCTGTCTTAAAATTATTATAATTTAGATGTGAAATGTTCTCTGAATCATAGAATATCAAGGTTGGAAGGGACCTCAGGAGGTCTAGTCCAACCCCCTGCTCAAAGCAGGACCAATCCCCAACTAAATCATTCCCAGCCAGGGCTTTGTCAACCCTGACCTTAAAAACCTCTAAGGAAGGAGATTCCACCACCTCCCCAGGTAACCCATTCCAGTGCTTCACCACCCTCCTAGTGAAAAAGCTTTTTTCCTAATATCCAACCTAAACCTCCCCTACTGCAACTTGAGACCATTGCTCCTTGTTCTGTCATCTGCCACCACTGAGAACAGTCTAGATCCATCCATCCGGAGTCAGGAGATCCTGGAGAACCCTGGCTTCCATTTCAAACTTTAATATGTTTTAGCCCTGGGGGCTGGGACGTGAAGTTGGAGCCAGGCGAGCTCACAGCCCCAGAGGGACGAGCTCTGTGTTAGCATTTCCAAGCTGGCAGTTTTCAGCCACTCTCATGGTTTTCAGAGCCTGATGCGATTTTCACCCCCCGGCACTGCACACACCTGCTCCAGACCCCGGCAGGGCAGGCACCAGCCCAGGGCGGGGCAGTGATGAGCAGTGTTTCCCTGGCACCACAGCCCCCAGAGGGGAGGAGCAGAGAGCACAGCCCCGGGCAAAGGCAGCCCCTGCAGGGCCCTTGTTCAAAGCCAGGCCCAGCACACTGCACGTGGCAGGGGCTGGTGCTCCCCCTCGGCCATGCTGTCTCCTCACCCCCACCAGCCAAGCGCCATCTCAGCTCCAGTCCCGCTGCTGGAGCTAATTAGCGAGCACTCAGCGTGCAGCCTGGGAAAGTTCACCGGCGAGGGGGGCTGTAATCCGGCTGCCGAGCCCAGTGCCCCAGCAGCCTCTCGCTAACGGGCCCTTCGAACGGGACACGGACCCGCCCGGCCTCAGGCACACCTGTGCCCCACGCTGAGCCACCACAGACCCCCCATGGCACAGCACCAGCGGGGCCATCAGCACCTGACCGGCAGCTCATTAACCCCTCCGCTGCAGAGGGAAGCTGCCAGCTCCCGTGGAAGGAGCCCTGCCATGGCAGCTAATCCCCCAGATCCGCTGGCTTTCTCTCCTATCAGTCTTGGTTCCTGCCCAGCCCCGTCAGTGGGCTAGCTGAATCCCACATAGCCAGCCCTACGGAGGGGCATATAGGGCCAGATCCCACTGGATGTAAGGCAACACAGCAAACACCGCGGGAGGCTGATTCACACCAGCTGAGGATCTGACCCTTTGTCAATACTCTGCCCTCACACAACAGAGCAGGAAACCCCAATCCTGCCCCAGGGGTGCTGTGCCTGGCTCCTGGCTCTTCCTGCCCCAGCCTAGCTGGCCCAGGGGCCGGCGTGTGCTGGGGGATAACAGCCCACCCCCCCGGGATCAGTGATTTACCAGCCTTTGTTATTTCTTTAAAAATAAATGCACCTTTCTGTCCTATAGAAATGTAAGTAATAAAACAATGCCCTCACCATTCATTATATAAGGCCCACAGTATATTAAATGGTGCTTCAAAAGTTAACAAACTATATTCCAAGAGCTATTATGCTGTCCTAATTGATGAGCATAAACAAGGTAATAGTGGAAATATACAGAAAGATGCCACTCCTTTGTATGTGACTAAAGATACCATCTGTGCAGGAGTATTACTTCTGGATCTCAGTTTTCTAGTGTCGGATAGGTAGAATTTCCGACATTTAGAAGATTATTTTTTGGCCCCCTAAGGAGCGTGGTAGAAGATAGAAGCATGAATCAGAATCCTACTCCTCCTTTACTAGTGATGCATGATCAGCAATTTGTGTGGGGAGACAGAGGGCCTGGCTCATTCTCCTTCCTGTTACTGGTGCCCTTGTTGAGTCAAAATTTTCAGAGCTTGGTAAGACCTATTTTTAAAAGGTCTTTTGAAAAAAAGACTTATCTGTATAAACTGGCTTTATACCCCTACCTCGATATAATGCTGTCCTCGGGAGCCAAAAAATCTTACCGCGTTATAGGTGAAACCGCGTTGTATCGAACTTGCTTTGATCCACCGGAGTGCGCAGCCCAGCCCCCCCGGAGTGCTGCTTTACCGCGTTATATCCGAATTTGTGTTATATCGGGTCGCGTTATATCGGGGTAGAGGTAAATTCCAATGTGGTTCTGTGGTAGCTGCAACATAGCTATCCAGATGGGTGTCACAAGGGAGTTGAAGCTAGATGGACTTCATGAGAGACAAACGTTGTGGTGGGAAGAAATGGTCTGAATGTCTCTTATAGCCTGGTTAGTGGAGGCATTCACCATAATTGGCTGAAGATGATGGAATTTTAAACCCATTTGCATTGCCATTTAGGAAGGCATTACAAACAGTGAAGGGGAAAAAAACATTAAAGTAGTGTTTGAGAGTATACTGCTGCCATTTCGACAATAGTTAGATTAAAAAATGCATTAATAATATGTCACTGTTCATGACAGAGGGAAGTTTATCCAGCACATGGAATGAAAAGTACAGTTCTCTACAGAAAACACCTATTTGGAAAAGCAAGAACGCTGGTTCTGCTGTAGAAATGGTAAGCAGTAAATATTTATATGCTTGTGATTAAAAAAAGTCAATTAAGTTTAGGGTTCATGTAGTAACGGCATAAAATCATTCATAGTCACAGATCAAGTGATCTGCTTAAAAATGTATTTATTTCACAATTCGTGAATATCCTTTGAGTAAAGCAGTGTACACAACTCTAATGTGAAATGAAAGCATGTTTTATAAATAAATAAATATGAAAATTAAATTGGTAACCAGTTTCAAGTTTTAATGAACCATTTTTAATGATTTGCTACTTTTTTACAAGTGTTTATATGGAATGTGTTTATTGTGTCTGTACTATAAAGAGCATAAGAATTGCCACTCCTGATCAGACCATCTGATCTGCCTAGTCTAATATTCTGCCTCTGGCAGTGGAGGGTTATTGGTGCTTTAGGAAAAGGTGGGAAAATCCTATAATGCACTTACATTATTGTGCCATTCTATGGGGGATGTCCTAATAAAAATGAATGCATAGAAGTAGAGTTTCCTGCAACATTCTGGGTGGGGGGAATATTGGGAGAAGTTAAGTTAAAAAAGAACTGCTATTTAAAACAAAAAAGCAAAACTGCTTTTATGAAATGTTTTGCAGCCTATAAGGTGATTTCCCTTTCTTTTGATCTGACCACATCTTGCGCTCTTTAAATCTTCTCCATTGCATCAAGTTGAAGCGTCTTGTGATCACCATCAACTTCCTACATAACCTACTTATTTTGTTGTGTACAGCATTGTCTCCTAGTCCCTCTGAGTTGGCAAAGTTCATTCTGCCAGTGTTATCAATCTTGATTCCCTGTTTGTCCGCTTTACCGTTTGTGTCTGTGCTTTTTCCATGGCACCCTCTCCCATATACACAGAACAGCCTCTTCTCTCTGAACTCTCTCCTGAAGACCACTTCTTTCACAACTACCACAAGAAACTAGCTAAATTATTTATTTATTTGTTTGTTTGTTTTATTTTATGAGTGAACTGCTCATTTATCTTGAGGGAAGTGATGTATTGTTAAGAGGAATTCTGTTCAATTCTATGTGGATACTTATACCACTCTCCCCATCATAGTAGGTCAAAAAATGCACCTTATTCTTGGAATGGAAAGTGATGAGGTTTGTGATAGTCCTTAGTTCCAGGGGAAGTTCAATCCACAGTCTCAGGCTGGTCCCTGAAGAAGCTGTCTCTCCTGCACAGATGAACTTTGCACTTATTGTGGAAAGTACCATTGTACCAGATGAGCAAAGTTGTTGACCCTGATTGTCATCCTGGGGCTTCAGGTGAACTTTTAGATATCCAGGATCCAGGCCCTTGAACACCTAAGAAGAAAAGGACTGAGACCTTGAACTTGACTCAGTATTCTATGGAAGGTCAGTGTAGAAAGCAGAGAACAAGTTTGATGTGCTCACAGTAGCCTGTGTTGCAGAGGAGATATGCTGCAGCATTCTGTACTAGTTACAGTTTCCTAAGTACTGTAGGGTTCATGCCAACAACATAGTTCAGTTGAGAGGTGATGAAGGTATCCATAATAATTGAGGTCATGTTGTCTTCCTCCAGGATGAGATGGAGTTTCCTTGCCGACCAAAGATGGTAGAAAGCATTACTCACAAATGCTGTTACGCAAGAGCTTAGCAGCAGTGTGGAATCAAAGATGACTCCTAAACTATTAACTGAATTAACCAATGGTGGGTGTGTGCCATCAACCAAAGGAAACTGCACTATGACTGCAAACTCTTAAATGCTTTCCTCTGTTCATCAGCATAACTTCTGTCTTGGTCAGGTTCACCATCAACCAGCTGTTCTTCATCCATTAGCTAATCTCATCCAAGCACTGGGATATCTTGGTGATAGTTAGGGCCCTACCAAATTCACGGTCATGAAAAATGCGTCACAGACCGTGAAATCCAGTCTCCCCCTGTGAAATCTGGTCTTTTGTGTGCTTTTACCCTATACTATACAGATTTCATAGGGGAGACCAGCATTTCTCAAACTGGGGGTCCTGACCCAAAAGGGAGTTGCGAGGGGGGTCACAAGATTATTTTAGGGGGGGGTCACAGTATAGCCACCCTTACTTCTGAACTGCCTTCAGAGCTGGGCGGCCGGAGAGTGGCGGCTGTTGGCCAGGTGCCCAGCTCTGAAGACAGCACCCCGCCAGCAGCAGTACAAAAGTAAGGGTGGCAACACCATACCATGCCACCCTTACTTCTGCACTGCTGCCTTCAGAGCTGTGTGGCCAGAGAATGGCAGCTGCTGACTGAGGGCCCAGCTCTGCAGGCAGAAGCACAGAATAAGGGTGGCAATACCGTACCGTGCCATCCTTACTTCTGTGCTGCTGCTGGCGGTGACTCTGCCTTCAGAGCGGGCTCCCGGCCAGCGGCCACCACTCTCCAGCTGCCCAGCTCTGAAAGCAGTGCTGCCGTCCGCCTCAGCGCAGAAGTAAGGGTAGCAGTGCCGCAAACACCACCCCTCCCCCCCACAATAACCCCTTCGACCACCCCACAACTCCTTTTTGGGTCAGGTTCCTTACAATTACAACACCATGAAATTTCAGATACATATAGCTGAAATCATGAAATTAACAATTTTTAAAATCCTATGACCATGAAATTGACCAAAATGGACCATGAATTTGGTAGGGCCCTAGTGATAGTGGTATGGTCATACTTGGTGATAAATAGAACTGTGTGTCATCTGCATATTGCTGGCACTTGAGTTAATATTAGTACCCCTTTTGACCTGAGGGCTAGCCCAAAATTTGGGGTATACTAGGTTGTTCCAGTTAAGAAGAAAAATTGGTGATAGGTGTTTCTTAGGCCTTGTCTATGCTGCCACTTAGTGCTGAAACTTTCCTCGATCAGGGGTGTGAAAACTGTAAAGTGGCAGTGTAGATAGTGCTACAGCGCTGGGAGCCACTTCCCTTGTGGGAGTGGGTTTTTTTTTTTTTTTTTTTTTACAGCGCTGGGAGAGCTCTCTCCCAGTGCTGGAGCTGCAACTACACCGCAACTGTGTAGACAAAGACTCAGATGTAGTTTTTGTTTATTTACAAAGAATGTACTTTGTCCCTGAACACAGAAGGAATCGAATAGCAGGAAACAGCTTTTTTGGCTCTCAGCACCAAGGACATTCTTGTCAGCCAACACCTCTGAGCCAAAGAACCACTCTCCAGGTTTCATTCAGGGTCACACACTGTTTTCAGCTGCTCCTACAGGCTAGCTCTCTGGTCCTCAGTGTTCTGCCTACTAACTCACTCACTCACTCACTCACAGACTGACTTACCCAGCTAAGGCCCTCCACTCACACAACTCCTGGGTGTGTTCACAAAACCCTTTTATCTTAGGTAAGGACTTGTGATTCATTTATCCTTACAGTTATGTTAACTGAAGGGTGAGTTCACACTCCTCAATCTCAGATTGATTTTAATTTTGAAGTTTTAAATTGACCCATAAAAGGTTCCACCCAACTCATAACAGTATCATCTGACCAGTTTACCTGATGGCTGCATGTACTTGTTGAATAGGATTGGAGAAAAAATTGATCCTTGTGGACTCCACAAGTGAAAGGTCTAGTGGGGGAAGTACAACTTCCCATTACCATTCATTGGGTCAAGTATCAGAGGGGTAGCCGTGTTAGTCTGGATCTGTAAAAAAGCGACAAAGAGTCCTGTGGCACCTTATAGACTAACAGAAGTATTGGAGCATAAGCTTTCGTGGGTGAATACCCACTTCGTCAGACGCATGTGGTGAAAATTTCCAGAGGCAGGTATAAATATGCAGGCAAAAATCAGTCTAGAGATAACGAGGTTAGTTCAGTCAGGGAGGATGAGGCCCTCTTCTAGCAGTTGAGTTGTTTAATCCCTACGTAAAAGGATAAATGGACACAAATCAGATATTAGGAATGGCAATATACAAAAACCTGTAGGAGAACACTTCAGTCTCCCTGGACACACAATAGCAGATTTAAAGGTAGCCATCCTGCAGCAAAAAAACTTCAGGACTAGACTCCAAAGAGAAACTGCTGAACTTCAGTTCATTTGCAAATTTGACACCATCAGCTCAGGATTAAACAAAGACTGTGAATGGCTAGCCAACTACAAAAGCAGTTTCTCCTCCCTAGGTGTTCACACCTCAACTGCTAGAAGAGGGCCTCATCCTCCCTGATTGAACTAACCTCATTATCTCTAGACTGATTCTTGCCTGCATATTCATACCTGCCTCTGGAAATTTCCACCACATGCATCTGACGAAGTGGGTATTCACCCACGAAAGCTTATGCTCCAATACTTATTCATAGATTCATAGATTCTAGGACTGGAAGGGACCTCGAGAGGTCATCGAGTCCAGTCCCCTGCCCGCATGGCAGGACCAAATACTGTCTAGACCATCCCTGATAGACATTTATCTAACCTACTCTTAAATATCTCCAGAGATGGAGATTCCACAACCTCCCTAGGCAATTTATTCCAGTGTTTAACCACCCTGACAGTTAGGAACTTTTTCCTAATGTCCAACCTAGACCTCCCTTGCTGCAGTTTAAGCCCATTGCTTCTTGTTCTATCCTTAGAGGCTAAGGTGAACAAGTTTTCTCCCTCCTCCTTATGACACCCTTTTAGATACCTGAAAACTGCTATCATGTCCCCTCTCAGTCTTCTCTTTTCCAAACTAAACAAACCCAATTCTTTCAGCCTTCCTTCATAGGTCATGTTCTCAAGACCTTTAATCATTCTTGTTGCTCTTCTCTGGACCCTTTCCAATTTCTCCACATCTTTCTTGAAATGCGGTGCCCAGAACTGGACACAATACTCCAGTACTTCTGTTAGTCTATAAGGTGCCACAGGACTCTTTGTCGCTTTATTCATTGGGTGTGACCCTTTAGGAAAGACACAAACCACTGTATTATGTTGGACTCCTGCCAGCTCTCTTCAGCAAGACAGCAGTATCTGATGGTCAGCAGTGTCATATGCTGCAGAGAGATCATAAAAGATGAGAATGGATGTCTGCCCTCTTATCTATTGATAGCAGGAGATCATCTATCACTGCCACTAAAGTAGTTTAGGTTCCATATCCTGGCCAGAATCCAGATTCTGCCAGGTCTAGAATATTGGCTTCAATTAGGCAAGCTTGAAGTTGGCCAGTGGCTAGCTTCTCTCTGAATTTGCTCAGGAACAGGAAGTTTGACAATGGGTAGTGGATGGCTAAAGCCAGTATATCCAGAGCGGGGTTCTTCAGTGTTGGTCAGACTATTGCATATTTGAAGGAGGAAAGAAAAGTTCCTTCCCTGAATGAGTCATTGGCTCTTTCAGTCATGAGAGACCTCTGTTGCTTGTGCCTCTCTTTCACAAGCCAGGAAAGATGAGTCAGATTCACGGGTCTTGAGTCGAGACCCCTTTAGGGTGTCCAGAATTTCTTGATGAGTGAGTGTACTGAACTCCACGTGGGAGGATTATTAGTTGGTGAGTGTAGGCAAAGCAGATCCAAGCTGTTTGAGAATCCTTCTCAAATATGCACAATATTTTCAGCAAAGCATGATGATAGTTCGCAGCATTCAGCGCCCTGTTCTGATGCAGGCTTCTAGACACTCAGAATTGAGGAAACAGTTTATCGCCCTGGACAGCTCCTTGGGGCAAGATTTGTCAGCATTAGTGGAAGGTGGTGATAGAAAGGTTCTCTTGGCCTGGAATACAGCCTCAGCATAGTAGTGTTGCCAGTTTGGATTGGATGTATTCCTGGAGGTTTCATCACATGACATAGTCTTTAATTAAAGATTCATCTTTAATTCCCGGAGACTCCAGGACAATCCTTGAGGGTTGACAACCCTATAAAACTTGGAGGAATTTGTTGTTTCATCTGGTCTGTATCAACCTTTGTTTTCTGCCATTGGCCCTCGAGTTTCTGCCTCTCTCTTTATCTGGCACAGGGTGTCAGAAAACCAAGGAAATCAGTGACATCTGAATCCAGCTCAATCTCTTCCTCTGTAAGTAGTTTGCATCCTAGGAGAAGCTAGCCGGATTAAGTCCCTATGCTAGGCAGAGTGCAGGGACTGGCTCCTGTATTGGGTCACAAGGTGTATGAGAAGGAAGCTCTTTGCACTCATCACTCCCATGCAAGAGTGAGCTGCAATTTGTCATTCAGTCTTCAATTAGGACAATTTTCTTTGACATATGAAGAAATTTTGTTAAGAAATAACTAAAATTTAAGTGTTTGAAAACTTTATGCCACAAATTTGCAATCTATGATTTTCTACTTTTTTTTCAGCAACCTCCACTAATTTTATTGCAACTGTAGTATCATAGCACAGTAAAGGGTTACAATTAGCATTGAACAGCCTTAAATTTGAAATTCCTTCCTCTCTTATGTTAGATCTTTACATAATTTGAACATTGTTTATGATGGTTCAATTTCCTCAGTTTCTTAGCATTTTAAGGTGTGGGGGAAGTTTTTATGGTAGGAGTTTTAAAAATTATCAAAATATTTTGATACATAAGTGATCCTTGAAACAACATCATGAAGTGTTTTTTGTAATAATCTAAAGTGTGACACCATTATGGATGACATTACATCCATACACACAGACACATCCATTACAGTGCTGGGCAGCAGCACATGTTAAAAATACTAGTAGATTAATTTATTTCTGTAAGTAACTGTTCTATCCAGCTTGGCTTTTTAATGAGAATTTATCAAAATCAATAAATAGATTGTTTGAAGGCCCTTCCTTTTTATTTTTAAGTCAAGGGCAAGCTGTTTAAAGACGTTTTATAAACAAAGAAATAATGAAATGAATGGATCTTTGACCATAACTGTGTTAGGAGGCACTTCAAGTGTCCAAGGTATCTAGATAGCAAAGGAAAATAGATTATATTTGTGTTATCATGGGTTCTGTATATCAAAAGAAGAAATGAGCTTTTTCATTTAGTTGCTTCCTAATTTTGATATATATATATATATATATATAGCCCTTCAGAAATTCAAAACGGAGTCGTCTCTTTTGTGAAGACGAAGACAGACAGTTAAATACAAGGTCTCCCAAAAGAAATCAGAAGATTGCAATGGTTCCACAGGTATGTATGTGTTATGCAGAGACCATTACCAGAAAGGAAAGCAAGCCTTTAAAATAAATTGTGTTTTCTTCTCAATTTACGTCATAAGTTTATGAATTTTGGGTGGGGGGACCTATTCCTAGGTAAAGGCTGTGGCTCAAAATAGATTAATACATCCTTTTTCCTCCCCACAAGTGGGTCCCTCACTGACACAGCTCTGTTCATGCTGATCCTGTACCATTGAGTCTATCGGGGAAAATGCTGACTGGTGCTCCACCATACCTAAGCACAGGCAGAACTATTGGAACACTCATCCTATTAGCACTCTCTACTGTATCAGGCAGAGTGGGGAACACTGACTAAATGGACCTAGCAATGTAGGAGCTGCCATGAAGTTAAAAAAAAATACCACCAGGAGCTGCAGGCACCTTATGTTGCCACTGTAACTGCCTGTTGAAACATAGTTCTTGTCGTGTAGATAGGACCTAACATCTTGTCCTTACTATAGCTTGTAAAACAGTTTTCAAACACAACCTAACATGGTTTGTGTCCACACCAAGCATGGTTATCAGTTATTAAAAACTTATTCAGAAACTGTGCTCAAGGAGGCCTTGTCTATATTATGCTTATTTCATTCAAATTTCTGGTTGTTTGAGTGATGGTAGCACTTTAGCCAGCATGTTCATGTAGCCGTGCATGGAGCAAAGTTAGATTAACCTTAAAACATCAGAGGTTACCTTGAGTCCTGTCTATATGAGTGCCACCACCACTGGAGCTGAACTGCTGGTGGGAAATGTTCACAAAAAAGCCTAGTGTAGAGACTCTGACCAGCTAATAGTTTGGGGCATGATCTCTGCTAGCTCTTGGCATCAGTTGTGTGTTTTATTGTATAGTTATAATCTTTGCCATTTTATATTAGTATTATCTTTGTAATAAAAATTAAAGAAACCATGGAACAATACATTTGAATTAAAACATTGCAGTTGCTAATGTATTCATTTTTATCAAGAAAATGAACTTTGCTTATCTAGTTAAAGAATTCTGAATATTTAATAAACAATTGAAGAATTTGAGAAGGCTCCTGTTTGTTTGATTCATTGTACTGTTTAGCACATTTAATACTGCAAATGCTTTCATTTTCACTTTGGAAGTTCAGCTGCTAGTAACCTCTCCTTTATTTTATTGCTTAGAAGTTTACTGCAACAATGCCAACGCCAGACAAGAAAGCATCACAGAAGATTGGATTACGGTTACGTAATCTACTCAAACTTCCCAAAGCACACAAATGGTGCATATATGAATGGTTCTACTCAAATATAGATAAGTACGTACTATTTCTTTATATATTATTTTTATTTATTACTGTAGAAACTAAAGTTACTCCCTGGAATTGACACTTTCTCACAGTGGGGCAGCCTTTGGGTTCCTGATTGCCCAAGAATGTGAAGGGGATGCTGAGTGGCTGGAGTTCGCTTCACTGGGATCCTCTTTTTCCCCAATCCCTACCAGTTTTATCGGTTCCAAGTCAGCTCTACCCTGGGTCTCCAAGGTTCCTTCCAACAAGTGATCAGCCCAACACTTCTACGAAGGATTCCCCATCCTGGCATAGGATGACTGGATAAGCAAGTCTTGGGGGCAGTCCTACCAGTAGAGATCTACTGTCAGCTCAACCTGCTGGATGGAGTAAACTTCACATACCCATGGACACAATGTGGAGAAAAAAAAAATAGTTCTCTGGGGACCTTCTCTGAGCCAATCAGCTGGTCGCAGACCAAAGTCTGGCTGTCAGTGACCGGGATGTGGGCAGTTATGCCTAGTGGTCAGAGCAGGAGTCAAGTATAATAGTTGGAGAAGGAGTTGATAACCAGAAATCAGAGTGCAGGGTCAGAGCTGGAGTCAGAAGCCAGATATCAGAGCCTCAGGTCAGGGCCAGAGGCAGGACTTGGAGCCCAGAGTTAGAATCGGGTTACCTGGAGTAAGGCAACACAGGAGCAGGGGTGGGTTCAGGCAGGAGCTATCGCAGCTGTGGGTAAATCCTTTGAATAGATGCTGAACTGCTCTACCTCTGCTCAGGAGCGGGTCTGCTCACCCTTTCAGCCAATCAGGCAGTGTAGCCAATCAGTTAGTCTACTACAGTAAAAGGAACTCCATTAGGAACCCAGAGTCTGGCTCTGCTGCAGGGCCTAATTCCTGATCCTGGTTACACCTCATGTCCAACATCTCCACCACTTCCATTAAATTGCAGGTGAATGGAGCCTGGCTTTGCTTGCAGGCCCACAGTCCACACCTCTCCATATGCACAGTCCATAGAGCCCCTGTCATGTTGGGGGGTGGTTGTTTCATCTGCGCCTTCTGCATCAGTCTCTGCCAGATAAGGACCACTTGCATCTGCCAGTGCGGCTGTGCTATCTGCTGCAACAACTGCAGTTGTCCCTCTTGGAAATGGGTTCAGATCTGGCTGGCTTCTAGACTCCGCCTCAACCTTGTTAAGGGGGGTAAGGGATTTTTTTTTTTTTTAATGTCACATAATGTCACACCCTTTAGCGGGGCTGAAGAGATGCCTACGTTCTCCATCACTTGTGGCAAGGTGACTTACCAGCTGGGGGCCACTTTGTGGCTAGGAGCAGCATTGCTGGGTTTTGTTCTTTGTAGTCCTGCTGCCGAAGTCTGATATGGGTCCCCTCTTGCCTTGCGATGTGGCCCCCTTTGGTCTCACTCTTTTTGGCATAAATCAGGGTTTTCACCCAGTAGTCCCAGGCCTTCACACCAGGTTGACAGTCCTGGCCCAGGTCCAATAGTCCTTCTGGGCCCTTGTGCCTGGGGTCTTCTGGCTAGTCCTTATGGTGAGGCTGTAGGGGAATTCAGTTCCTCCCTCTACCCTAGGTTCCAGCTGAGGGACCCTTGCAGCAAGTGGTTGCAAGCAGTTAAGGTCTGTCTCATCAGACCTCTTGTTTCTTCCCTGAGCTGCTTCCTACAATGCGGCCATCTTCTCCTCAGAGGGCTCATATTCACAACCCCCTAGTCTCAGTCCTCAAGGTAACAATGGAAGAGAAAATAAATTAACAGAAATAAAGAGCTCTTCCAGCTTCTGTGCCCCACCTGGATCTTCCAGCTGTTTGTCCTGCTTTTCTGTGTTCACAGTCAATATAGCTTGGTTCTCTGTCATGGGAACTGAGGATTACAGGTCTGTCCACCGCCCCAGACTGGGCCTTCCGAATGAAAAGGGAGAAATTCAGGTCTTCTCCTCCAAGATTGGCATACCTCGGCAGGGGCAGTGGGGCAGAGCTGCGTGAGCCCAAAGCTGCTCTTTAACCCCTTCTTGCCTACTGTGTAGTTTGTATATCCCATCACAGATTTGTAACAGTTCAAATCTAAATGCGAGACCATTGGAAAATTAGTCAGTAGCAGCTTAGGTGTTGTTCAAAAACTGGTGTGACCCGGCAGTGAAACTAGCAACCCACCATAGGAAAACAAGCCAGAACAATACTTTGCCACTTTTTATTTTAAAAGATCATATCGTTGTTAACCAATATTTTTCCTTAGCATTTGTTCAGGATACATAAATGTATTCCAGTGTTCAATCAGAATAGCTTCTGTCAGGATTGTTGAGACAATATTCTCTGAACTCAGCAGTCAGGCATAGCAGAGGAAAAGAATTATGTATATGCCTGTCATAGGTATAAAAATTACGCTTATTTAATTTGCTTTAAATTCACAGCATACAGGGTTGTTGTTGGGTTTTTTCCCAACAAATGGTCTTGTTAAATGTATTACTGGGATACTGGGAACAAATTACTGTTATATTTTTGCATAAGTAACATTTGTATTCCACCATCCTTGACAATGACCCTTTAAGAACTTTTAGCTTATACTAGTAATAATAATGTATATCATTGTTCAGTCCATTAGTTAACTGAAATGTGAGGTATGTAGTAGATAATTCCCAAAGTCTCCTAGCTCTGAAAATGGTGATTATCAAAGTAAATTTGTCACCATTTGAAATAAATACTACTAAGATATATGACCATCCTGTAAATTTATTAGTGCCTCAAGTTGTTTCTAAAACTACAATTATCTTTTAACAAACTTTCTAGAATGAGCTATTTTGTTATGAATGATATCATCTAGACCTTTCTTTTACATAATAAATACTAATATAAATATTTTATATGAAGCAAGAATTAGAAATTGCACAGATGTCTTCGTCAAGTACCAATACGTTACTCAGTATGCAACCATTGTTAGTTATTTTAATCTAACCATTGTAAAATATTTTAATCCAATTTAAATGGGCTACATCAATTTAAAAATCATATTTCTGTTTGAAAATTTTTACTTTTTATTGATACAAGAAACACTTAAGATTACAGTAACTCAGTGGTTCTCAGTTTTTTCATACCATCCATGACCCCACATTACAATAGATAATCCTTTCCTTCTAACCATAGAAAAAAGCAGGGTAGTCTCAGCCCTTTTGGACCTATTTGTGACCCAAGTTGAGAATCCGTGCTATATTTAAAAGAGATTAGAATAAAAAATATATTTTTCTTTCTCAATTTATTTACTTAGTGCATATGACAGCACCTTGTGCATAGACATTTTCACACCTCTTTTGTGTAAGTCACTCATTTTCCTTTAAAATCTCACTCCTTTACTGTGATTTGTGCAGGTGGACTGCTGCACTTGTCTCACTGACTTCAGTGGGGATCCACCCAGATTTAACAATCCATGTGCATGGGTCACAATGCACGTTCATGGCCTCCGTTTCTGTGGGGTTTTCCACACAGCAACAAGGGAGAGAAACATTTTAAAAAGAGAGAAAATGTGATTTCATTGTAACCCATATATATTGGTAGGAGGATTCAAGTGCAAATGTAGCTCCTAAAACTATTTTGTACACTTTTTTTTTTTTTTAATTGACTTAATTTCAAGTTGATAAAGTATAAATTCCTCTGCAGGGAACAGAAACATTTTCAGTAACTTTGTTCCACACATTTCTTGTGAGGATGGAGATTTCTTAGTTCCTCATGACAGACATTTTCTGGATGTAGTTAACAGGTTTGTAATTAACGGAGTGTCACTTGTGTTTTAACAGACCATTGTTTGAGGGAGATAATGATTTCTGTGTATGCCTGAAAGAGTCTTTTCCAAACCTGAAAACCCGAAAATTAACAAGAGTGGAATGGGGAAAAATCAGACGATTAATGGGAAAACCACGAAGGTAAAAATAAATATATAATTTTATTTTACTTTTAATTCATTTTTCAGAGGATTAATATTTTTTTCTTAATCGTTTCTGGATCATCTTACTAAAATATGGTTGCATTTCTTTTGAATATAGGTATCATTGAGAATAAAGCAACATGCCTTTACCTGTGTATGCATGAAATGGATATAGGAATTGTATTTTTTTTAAATTCCAAGTAAGTTATTTGAGTATGGCCAGCCCATACAATGCTGCCAAACCTACAGATCATTGGGCCCTTCCAAAGCAGGATGAAAAAATAGTGGAATAATTATCTCTCATGTTCCAGTGTTATCTGGTAATGGAGCCCAAGCTGTTTTCTACAGCACAACTTCTTAAATCTCTCCATATATGTGTATTTTCAGTTTTGAGTTTAACTATGATGTTAAACAGCAGCCAATGAAGTTAGACATTTTTAAATCAGAAGGTCCGAATAACTTGCATCCAAGAGTTTTAAAAGAGCTGGCTGTGGAACTCATTGGACCATTAATAATGATTTTCAATAAGTCTTGGAATACTGGGGAAGTTCCAGAAGACTGGAAGAAATCTTATGTTGTACCAATATTTAAAAAGGGTAAACAGGATGATCTGGGTAATTATCAGCCTATCAGTCTGACTTAGCTCCTGGGCAAAATAATAGAGTAGCTCATATGGGATTTGATTAATAAAAAATTAAAGGAGAGTAATATAATAAATGCCAATCAACATGGGTTTATGGAAAATAGATCTTGTCAAACTAACTTGATATCTTTTTTTGGGTAGATTACAAGTTTGGTCGCTAAAGGTAATAGTATTGACGTAATATTCTTAGATTTCTGTAAGGTATTTGATTTGGTACTGCATAACATTTGATTAAAAAACTATAATGACAGTTAAATGCTGGCTAACTGTTAGATCTCAAACATGGAAAAATGGAAAATCATCCTTGAGCAGGTGTGTTTCTAGTGTGATCCCACAAGTATCGGTGCTTGGCCCTATGCTATTTACCATTTTTATCAATGACCTGAAAGAAAACATAAAGTCATCACTGATGAAGTTTGCAGATGACAAAAAAATTGGGAGAGTGATAAATAACTGATACTGTGCAATCTGGATCACTTGGTAAGCTAAACGCAAGCAGATAACGTTATGGCTAACTGTAAAATGTATACATCTAGGAACAAAGAATGCAGGTCATACTTACACATTGGGGACTCTATCCTGGAAAGCAGTAACTCTGTAAAAGATTTGGGCGTTGCAGGGGGTAATCGGGTAAACATGACTCCTCAGTGTGATGCTGTGACCACAAGGGCTAATGTGATCCTTGGATGCATAAACATGGGAATCTTGAATAGGAAAACAGAGGTTCTTCTTCGAGTGCTTGTTCATGTCAATTCCAATCAGGTGTGTGCGCCCACGTGTGCACAGCAGCCACAAGAATTTTCCCCTGCAGCATCCGTCGGGTCAGTCCACACGCCCCCTGGAATGGCGCCTTCCTGGCACTCAATATAGGGCCCTACCGACCCACCACCCCCAGTTCCTACTTACCGCCAGTGACGGTTAGCTGGAACTTCCCCTTGCTCTTGTCCTGACAAGCGCATTTAGCAGTCTGTATATAGTTAATCAGTTTTTGTAGTTAGGATTAAGTAGTTAGTAGGTACTTTACTTAGTTCTTACGTTTCCTTTGGGCGCGGCGGGGGGTTTCTCCTCCATCACTATCCCGGTGCTAGGGTATGCTGCAGTCTCCTGGCTTCAAAGCCTGTAAAGTCTGTGGCAAGTGTATGCCCAGAAGCGATCCTCACACTTCATGTTTGAAGTGTTTTTGGGAGAGCCATTAAAAGGATCGCTGTAGGATCTACAGGGTGTTTCGCCCCAGGACACTGAAAGATAGAGATCAGCGCCTGAAGAGTCTACTAATGGAAGCAGCACTCTGGCCCCAGTCTGACCCTGGATTGGCAAACCTGGCACCACTTGCCGCCTCCTCCTCAGTACACAGTGCCCCGGCACCATCAGCACAGGGATCGGTACCAAGTAAAGACACAGACTCTCGGCACCACCATGGCTCCACTCACACCTTACATGCCACAGGCAGGCACCAGTCTCAATCGCCAGTGCTGCAAAACAGGAGGCTGGAGAGGGGTCGTCTTCTCTCCTCCCCCCTTCACCCCCCCAGCTAGACCCAAGGAACTGGCCATGTGAGATCCGAGTTGGGCCATGCTACTTCGGCCCCACTGCCAGAGACAGTCGTGTTGACTCCTGCCTCCATGGAAGGGCGGTTGAGTCCAGACCCTTCTCGCTCACCGAGGCCAAGCCAACAACTACACCTCCCGTCAACCCTGGTGGCATTCGAGGCAGACCGGTACCTGCTCCAGCTTGTGGCACCGTTCTCCCTGCCTAGATGGGATAGGTCACCGGCACCGGTCACTCCCCCAGCACTATCAAGGGGAAAACCCTCAATGATATCCTGGCATCTCATCCCTGGGGCACTGCTCCCCGGCGCCAGAACAGCGTCAGCAGCCTCGTCAGTCCCCGAGCCCTCGGCGCAGACTCTCGGCACCTTGAAGTACCACTCCTCCATGGTTCTCCTTTTCGGAGACGTCGGAGTCGGACTCCTACCGATCTCGTAGGAGCAGAAGCAGGTGGTCCAGGTCATCTTGAGACCTGCAACCTTACTTGGCACTGTGGCCCACATAGCGACAGCCCCCAGCACAGTGCCCTTTTGGACTCCCTGGACTTTTCACCAAGCCCAAGGGCGGAGCCAAGGGTCGCATTCCAGGGCGGCATCGGTGGCCTGAGCCACTTTCGTACCGCCTCCGGCACCGTTGGCATCGGCAGGATTGGGGGTAGATCCATCGTTCCCTGACGCCACCATCCCAACCCCTGCAGCATCAGCGCCAACGACTTGGCACCAACAACAGCCTTGACATCATCGGTTCCAGCTTCAGCAACCTTGGCACCGAGGGCACGGCACCGTTCGCGTCCGCTCCAGCCCAGGATCCCCAAGTGCCACGGGACCCCTTGGGCGTGGAGGGAAGAGAGCAGCCACTCCATGCGGAGGTCTCTTCCTCTTCTTCTCCGGATGAGGCGTTGACGGGCACTTCAGTAGCCCCGACCCTGGAGGACAACAGGGTCCTACAGCAATTGCTGAGGAGGGCTGCCCAGAGCCTTGGCATTTAGGCGGAGGAAGTAGTGGAGGATGCAGATCCAAAGGTGGATATTCTCGCCCCCTCTGGACCTGCACGTATTGTGCTACCCCTCATAAAGACCATTGCCGACACCACAAAAACCTTGTGGCAGACCCCAGCTCTGTTGCTCCCTACGGCTAAGCACAATAAAAGATGCTATTTTGTGCCGTCCAGGGGCTATAAGCACTTGTGTACCTATCCTCCACCAGATTCCCTGGTTGTGGATTCTGCTAACCAACGCGAGCGCTAGGCTACCAAGGCCCCTCCCCAAAGAATCGGGAGGCGAAACAACTCTACCTTTTAGGGAGAAATGTCTACTCCACTAGCGGCTTGCAGCTCCGCATTTCTAATCAGCAGGCCATTGTCAGCAGGTACTGCTACAATACATGTGGGGCAATGGCTAAGTTCGCAGAGCTGCTGCCACAGGACTCCCACGCTGAATTCTCGGCTCTGGTTGAGGAGGGCAAGTTCATCTCCCGAGCTTCACTGCAGGCCGCTCTGGATGGGGCTGATGCAGCTATTCGGGTGATGGCTACCGGGGTTGTCATGAGACGGGGTTCCTGGCTCCAGGTCTGCCACATGAGGTCCAGCAGACCATTCAAGATCTCCCCTTTTGAGGGTTTGAGACTGTTCTCTGAAAAAATGGATAAAAGGCTACATAGCCTAAAAGACTCGAGAGCCACCCTCATATCGCTGGGCCTCCACACCCCCGCTACATAGTGGAGGCATTTTAGGCCGCAACCTCCTCGACGGTTCTACCAACTGCAGAACCGGCAGGATGGCTCATGGAGGAGAAACAGGAGTGGCAGGAAAAGACCACACCCGTCCTCAGGCCAGGGCTCTGGCCCCTCCAAAACTTCATCCGGCCAGAAGCAGGCCTTTTGAAGGTGCAAACTAGGATGGCGCACCAGCACTTGGACTGGATCCAACCCGCCTTACCTTCTCATCCCAACTATCCCCTTTCTACCCTGCTTAGGCCCGTATCACATTGGACCGCTGGGTGCTCCGCATGGTAGAAAGGGGATACTCCCTCCAATTCTCTGCCCTACCATCCTTCCACCCCCCTTCCCCATCCCTCTTCAGGGACCCTTCTCACGAGCAACTCCTTAAACAGGAGGTGTACTCGTTCCTATCACTGCAGGCAGTGGAAGAGGTTCCTCAGAAGCTGAAGGGTAAGGGCTTCTATTCCTGGTATTTCCCAATACCGAAAGCCAAAGGCCCATCGTAGACCTGTGAGAGCTCAACAGGTTCATGAAGAAACTGAATTTCCACATGGTCTCCTTGACCTCCATCATCCCGTCCTTGAATCCAGGGGATCGGTATGCCGTCCTCGACTGAAAGGATGCATACTTTCATATAGCAATTACACCATCCCACAGAAGGTACCTCAAGTTTGTGGTGAGCAACAACCACTAGCAGTTCAGTCTTCCCTTTTGGCCTGTCAGCGGCACCTCGTGTGTTTACCAAGTGCATGGCAGTCATGGCCACATTTCTACGCAGGAACCAGGTGCAGGTGTTCCTGTACCTCGACGACTGTCTGATCAAGGGCCGCTCCAGGGCTCAAATGGAGGCACTAGTCGACTTCATGAGAATGTCGTTTGACGAACTGGGCCTTCTCCTCAACTTGAGGAAATCGACTCTGTCCCTGGTTCAGTGGATAGAGTTCATAGGGGCAGTGTTGGACTCGACACAGGCCAGGGTATACCTCCCGGAAGTGAAGTTTCGGGCCCTGGGTGATATCATTCTAAGTCTCAGGGCAGTTTCCCACCACCACAGCAAGGAATTTCCTGAAACTTCTAGGGCACATGGTCACTTGTACCTATGTGTTGCAACACACCAGACTCCCACCTCGGCCTCTCCAATCATGGCTAGCCTCGGTGTATCGGCCAGCTCAGGACAGTTTGGACAGGGTCATGACTCTGCCTCGCCTAGTCCTCGACTCCCTCCAGTGGTGGCTCGACCCGCAGGTAGTGTGTGCAGGGGTCCTCTTCACCAGTCCTCAGCCATCCCTCTCGCTAGTGACGGACGCATCAGCCTTGGGCTGAGGGGCACATCTGGGAGACCTCGGGACACACGGCTTCTGGTCTCAGGCAGAACTCACTCTCCACATCAATGTCAGAAAGCTGAGAGCAGTGCGCCTGGCATGCCAGACTTTCCGAGCCCACTTGACAGGGAGATGTGTATCAGTCATAACAGATGACACCACAGCGATGTTCTATATCAACAAACGGGGGTGTACACTGCTCTCCCCGTGCCAGGAAGCCCTTGTGTTGTGGGATTTCTGCGTAGAGCATTCAATACACCTTGAAGCATCGTACCTCCCCAGGGTACAGAACTATCTCAGCAGGTCGTTCCATGGCCATGAGTGCTCCTTATGCCCAGACATCTCGAACTTAATCTTCCAACGGTGGGGCTTTCCCCAGATAGATCTGTTCGCCACACGATGCAACAGGAAGTGCCAGCAGTTTTGCTCCTTCCTGAATCGCAGCCCAGGCTCCATCACAGACGCATTCCTCCTCCCATGGGGAGGCTGTCTCCTGTACGCATCCACGCCCATCCCTCTCATTCACAAGGTGCTCCTCCAGATACGGAGGGAAGAGGCTTCAGTGATATTGATAGCTCCAGCCTGGCCCCGCCAACACTGGTACACATGTTTCCTGGAAATGTCTGTGGAAGCCCCAATCACCTTGCCACTCCTCCCGGACTTAATAACTCAGGATCACGGCTGTCTCCAGCACCCAAACCTCGAATCATTGCACCTCACAGCATGGAAGCTCTGTAGCTGAACCCCATGGAGCATTCCTGCTTGGACACGGTTAGACAAGTCCTCCTTGGCAGCAGGAAACCCTCCACCAGGGCTACTTACCTTGCCAAGTGGAAGAGATTATCAATCTGGTTGACACAGCATCTTTTGTCCCCGACGCTCGCCTCTATGCCACTCATACTGGACTACCGTCTTCACTTCAACCAGCAAGGATTGTCCATGTCATCAGTAAGGGTTCACTTGGCTGCCATCTGTGCCTTCCATCCAGGTGCAGAGGGCCAGCCGGTCTTTGCCAACCGTATGGTCAGCCATTTCCTGAAAGGTCTCGACAGGCTATACCACATGTCCGACAACTGGGGGTGGCGGTTTGGTAGGGCCCTATTTTGAGCACCAGGAAGGTGCCATTCCAGAGAGCGCCCAGACCGACCCAACAGATACTGCTAGGGGGGAAACTTTCCAGCTGCCGTGCACGTGTGCGCGCGCACACACCTGGTTGGAATGGACATGAACAACACATCTCGAAGAACAACAGTTACAAGAAGGTGAGTAACCGTTTTTTATTTTACTGCTGTATTTGGTACTGATGCAACTGCTGCTGGAATACTGTGTCCAGTTCTGGTGTCCACAATGCAAGAAGGATGTTGATAAGTTGGAGAGGGTTCAGAAAAGAGCCACAAGAATGAGTAAAAGATTAGAAATCTGCCCTATAGTGATAGACTCAAGGAGCTCAATCTGTTTAGCTTAACAAAGATAAAGTTATGGGGTGATTGATTATAGTCTATAAATACCTACATGGGGAACAAAAATTTGATAATGGTCTCTTCAGTCTAGCACACACTCCAAAGGCTGGAAGCTAAAGCTAGACAAGTTCACACTGGAAATAAGGAGTAAATATTTAACTGTGAGGGTATTTAACCACTGGAACAGTTTTTAGCAAAGTTCGGGGTGTATTTTCCATTACTGGCAATTTTAAAATGAATATTGGATGTTTCTCTAAATATGTTCTAAGAATTAATTAGAGAATTCTATGGGCCTATATTATACAGGAGGTCAGACTAGATGATCACAATGGTCCCATCTGACCTTGGAGTCTATAAATATATAGTTTTACTTTATTTGTATTATAGATGTTCTTCTGCATTCTTTGAGGAGGAGAGGTCAGCATTAAAACAGAAACGGCAGAAAATCCGACTTTTACAACAGCGGAAAGTTGCAGATATTTCACAATTTAAGGATCTTCCAGATGAAATTCCATTACCACTTGTTATAGGAACAAAAGTTACAGGTAATTTTAAAAACAACTATTTTTGCAAATATATCAGTAAATACTGCCCACTAACACATAGCTCAGATAAGTTAATTTCATTTTTTGAATGAAGATTTTATGTTTTTACCTTTCTTAATTCATTGTGGGAAGTTTTGAGAATTAGTTAATGTTTCTAAAGAAGTAGCATGGTTTGAAGATGTAAACATCATATAACTAATAATTTTATTACTACTACTATGTCAGTTGTAAGTGATCTAATTTATTAAAAATCCAGACAGTTCATCAAATCCTGAAAAGACAACAGTTTAAATACTTATAGCTCTGCAGTCCCTAATCTGGACCTTTAAACATTAAAACTTAAACAATCCATTACTAGGTGTCATTGTCCAAACATTGACTGTTGTTGAAGAGCAGGCACACAAGCACCAATATAACGCCCTTGGGAGGCATTCGCATAAACCTCTACAAAGCTACTTCATTGTCTACCTTCAGATCCCTCTTCAAAACTCTCCTTTGCCATGATACCTACAAAAATTTGACAATGGTTAGGCTGCTGGTGTGCAGAGACTGTCTATCATGCTGACCAGTATTGTCTCATTGTTTCCTTGTACTCCATGGTCAGTCTGTTTGTATCCATCTGTTGTCTCTTGTCTTACACTTAAATTGTAAGCTCCTTGGGGCAGGGAACATCTTTTTGTTCTTTGTTTGTACAGCACCTAGCACAATGGGGTCCTGGTCCAGGAGTAGGTCTCGTAGGCGCTATAGCAATACAAATAATAAATAAAAACAAAAATAACATCACAGTAGCCATTTCCATAGTCTCCTGTAACTCCATACTGGAGCTGTTTGCTCCCTAGTGCTTACATACTAACTAACACAATTCTTAATTTTCACTTAATACATTGTTATCCGTGGCAGTGAGCAAAGGGGCAGAATTAGTGTTCTAAAAGTTTTAGAACTCCATTTTTTCCATAAAATCAGAGTAGTAGATGGTACTGGTTATGAAGCAAAAATTCTTTTCAAATTGATTCCTGTGGTGATGATTGTGTTTTTTAAATATTACATTTGACCTGTAAAGATAAATTATGATTAAAGCTTGACAGTGATTATGAGTTTACAGTGTTGACAGTGTTTTTCGTTAATGTGTATGTGTTGTACTGAATATGCCATCCGAGGTATTCTGTATATTGCCAGTGCTTACTTGCAAAAGACTTCTTAACATCGATCTTCCTCAAATATTTTTGATATTTGTGTTTCCTTTCTTAGCACGGTTGCGTGGTGTCCATGATGGACTGTTCACTGGACAGATAGATGCTGTAGACACACTTAATGCTACTTACAGAGTAACTTTTGACAGGGCAGGGCTTGGAACACATACAGTCCCAGATTATGAAGTTCTTGTAAGTATTATTTACCCATTTGTGAAACTAGCTGGAATGTAAAATGATTTTTTCCAAAATATGCCAATGTGTATATTTAAATTAAGCCAAAGATGGTACAGGAATAAAATCCAGATGCTATTAGCCATAAATCAAGAAAAAGACACACCAAACGCATAGAAAATGACCATTAAAGTATCTTTTTGTAAATAAATTCTTGCTATTTTAATATCTTTATTGAGAGTTGCACAGATATATTTGAGGGGAGAATTTGATCTTTAATATAATTTCAGGTTCCCTGTTTCCCTGCTGTCCGTCTTATGGCTGTCCTTGCCCAGGGAGATGTGCACAAACCTTCAGGTTGAGACAGTTGTGTGTAAAGGCTTTAACCTTGACCTGCATTGAAGGTCAACAGTTTTTCCTTTAAACTTCCTCATACCCTATTGTAATAGGGCACTGGGCCTTGGGGCAGATGCTTGCATCCCAGTATACCTGTTACAGTCCTTAGGTCCTTTAAAACCAGGCATTCCGGTCTGAACATACCGTAGTCATATGACCATGAATCAGGTGATCACATTTGGGAACTATGGGTTATCCTAAGCTCAGTAGGAAACAAAATAAGGGTTACAATCATGAGCGGCGGGTATAATAGGCATGGGGAGGCTCCTGATGCAGCCACCGTGGACCCCGCTGCCGGACACCTGGGCCATGGTGGCCCTGCCTGCACTCCCCCTCTTCCCCTAGCTGCTCCGCCTCTTCCTTGAAGCCCCCACTGCCCGCCACTGCCTTGTGAGTCACTCCTTTCCTCCACCCTCCTCCCCTGTGAGATCCCCCCCCCGACTCACTCACCGCATCCCTTCTCCACCCCACACCCCTGCAAGACCCCCCCCCCCCGCCGCCCACCCCATCCCTCCACTTCCCTCCCCCATGAGGCTGCCCACTGCATCCCTCCTCACCCCCATCTTCCTGGAGCTTGGTGCTCGGGCCAGTGCTTGGGCAGGCCCGGGGGTTGGGCCGCGGCAGTTCAGCTGGGGCACCTCCAGCCACAGGGAGGGGGTGGGCCTCTGAGCTCGGGCCTGGGGTGGAAGGGGTGGAGCCGGGGCTAGCCTCCCTGAAGGGGGGTTTCACCCATCGCCCATGGTTACAATAAAACCTCAAAGGGAGTTCTTCCATGGGATTCTGGCAGATATCCTAGGAGAGAGGCTACACAGTGGGAAGGCTCTGTCCTGTCCTGTCCTCTCCCAACTTGCTGAAAACTGGAAATGCCTCTGATGACTGGGACCAAGTGTTATAAAGTTGTTTCGCTCTTGTTTCAGATCCTTTTATCACAATAAAAGTGCCTTGGACTGAAATGTAATTCGGGGGTTATCTTACCTTACCTGACTGGCAGGGCCGGCTCCAGCATTTCTGCCGCCCCAAGCAAAAAAAAAAAAAAGCCACAATCGGCGGCAGTTCAGCGGCAGGTCCTTCGCTCCTAGAGGGAGTGAGGGACCTGCCGCCCCTGAATTGCCGCAGGTGCCGCCCCTCTCCCTTGGCCGCCCCAAGCACCTGCTTGTTAAGCTGGTGCCTGGAGCCGGCCCTGCTGACTGGTGTACCTGCAATTAAAGGAATTTTCCTGCCTTATGAGTTGATCTAGACTGGATTGTAAGATCTTTAGAGCAGGGACCATGTTTTCCTTTGTATCTTCTAAAGTGTCAAACACAACTGTAGGTGTTTAACAGATCAGGTTCTGTTCTGGCAGTCTTGAGCATCTTCCTACTTGTTTCCAGTGTTGATCTATGACTGCTCCAATGAGGAAAGTGGAGCATCCTTTCAAAGTATTATTGCATTCCCTGATGCAGT
Organism: Emys orbicularis; assembly: GCF_028017835.1. Lineage (NCBI taxonomy): Eukaryota > Metazoa > Chordata > Testudines > Emydidae > Emys > Emys orbicularis. The sequence goes on along the minus strand of NC_088685.1, from coordinate 160,581,717 downwards.
GCCACATATCCCCTTTTATTGGTAAGGAAAGGTTATCTATGTGATGTTCTCCATCCATTGTAGCCTGGAAGCAAAGGATTGAGGGAAGGGAGTATCTTAAGCTTGATCTTTCTAAAGCAGTGTATTACATTAATGCTAGCCTACCAACCCTCTTAACATGTTTTAGTCTGAAATATAAATCTATGGGTTCGTGATGTTCAAGAGGTGTGTAAAACTTTTAGTCTCTTTAAAGTCACCCTGGAATAGTTGTTTCTTCCTTTTTCTATCTTAACAGAGCAATGAGCCTCATGAAACTATGCCAATTACTGCTTTTGGACAAAAACAACGGCCTTCTAGATTCTTCATGACCCCTCCTCGATTACACTACACACCTTCTCTCCAGTCTCCAATTACAGTAAGTAATATGTACCAGAAAATGTCATTGCTTAATAATTCAATGTTATGAAACATTAATATAGTAATTCAGTATATTATTGAAATGAATTACCTGAGGATATTTAACAAGATAAACATTTTTTGTTTTTTGTTTTTTTAAATCTTTCTAGAAATAAGTTGTTAAATGCAACTTTCTTTCTTGTATAGGACAGTGATCCTTTATTAGGACAATCCTCTTGGAAAAACAAAATTTCAGGCTCAGATAGCGAAACACTAGGTGGTTTTCCAGTAGAATTTCTTATCCAAGTGGTGAGTGTTAACTGCTCTTCTTTTAATTGTATGTGCATTGACCTTTTTACATCTATTGTGTTGAACTCTTATGTGGTTAACTCACACTAGATACTAATTCATAAGAGGCTTGCTAATATCAAAAAGGAACTTGACATGAATTATTAGTCAAAATCTTTGTTTTGACATGTTGATGGGTTTTTTTCCTATATGTAGAACTTCTTTGTAAGTACTGTTTTGTCAGTTACTGCTTTTTAAGATTTTAATTTTCACATTGCATAGTATTGATATATCCTTTTTTTAAAAAAAGTATTCGACACATCCCGTCCACTAAGCCAGGGCAACTAGTAGGATGTCCTGCTCACTTTGAGAACAAGAGAGGCAGCTCTGCAGTCCCAAAATCAAAGGGAGTTGAAAAAGATACGTCTAAACCAAACACTTCCTATCCCTCAAGATATAAATTCTAGTGTTCCAAATCTATCTTTATCCTCCTCTTATGTGTTTGAAGATAATAGTTTAGCTTATTCTGAGAATGTGTTCAGCGAAGTGTGAAAATGTAATACTGGGAAGTGGAGATCCAGGAAGCACAGAAACTAATCTAAGCAAGTTGTTTTTCTAGATAACAAAACAATATCATTAGTAAGGTCAACTTTATAATGAAAGAAGTTAAATTCCATTATAATTTTTGCAAAAACTAGCATAAAGCAGAATCAAAACAGGCTATTTTCGAATAAGAACTGCAGGATGTTCTGACAACGTTCTTAAAGATTACATAACTGATTAAAGAACTGAATTTTATCTTCAATTCATATAAGATATATTTCTGTTTTGGCCATTCAACTTATGGTGCATATTACTTGCAGTAAATATTGCTTGTCAGAGAGCTTAATAAAACTGATTAATTAAGGCAGGGGTTCTAAACCTTTTTCTTTCTGAGACAACCCCACCTGCTATTAAAAGCTCCAGGGCCCAGCAGGGATGGGGCCTTGGGCATAGGCGTAGTTTGACATCTATTTTGGGAGAGCAGGGGCCAGCGGGGCTCAAGCCAGCTCCGCACAGCGGGGTCCAGGGAGGGAATGCCACCTCCACCCCCTAACTCACCTCAGCCTGTCGGAGGGGTAGGGGGGGGAGGAGGGGGACCAAAAATTATAACTCAAAGGTGGGGGGCTTAGCTCAAAAAGTTTGAAAACAACTTAGGGAGGGGAGTAGCTAGAGGCTGTGTGCCAGGAGGGCTCCCCTGCAGTTCCTGTTCCCCGAGGGCTCTGCCAGCCACGGAGCCGGATCCCCCAGCCCAGGAGGCACTTACCAGCTTTGTGAGAAAAGGGGGTTGGGAGCTGAGGAGCAGCTTGAACCCGGGGCACCAACAGGAGACAAGGGAATGCTGCAGCTGCCTGCCCTGCTCCATGGCACCAGCCAGAGCAGCAGCTGCCCCACACTCACTGCCCAGCTCCAGCTTCCTGACTCTGAAAGAAGGCCAGGGGGCAGGGAAAGAAGGAGATGTGGTGGGGAGGTGTGGCGCTGCCCCCGGGACTATCCTGCTCTTGTGCTGCAGTTTGGTGGGGGGAGGGGGCAACGCCCTTCATGTCCCCAACTCTGCCCATGGGCTCAGGGCTTCTGCCCCACAGAGAGCACCAGGGCTCGGGGCTCCGGGATTCAGCCCCCTGCCTCCCGGCTTCAGCCCTATGGGGGGTGCCAGGGATCGGGGCTTTAGCCTCGTGCCTCCTGGCTTCAGCCCTGTGGGGGGCCCCAGGGATCGGGGCTTCAACTTCGGACTTCAGCCTTGGTGGGTGTGCTGGGCTCAGGCTCTAGGTTTCAGCCACGGAGCCCCGCGGCCCCCTTGAAAGAGATCGTGGACCCCCATGGGGCCACAGACCCCCAGTTAAAAACCACTGGATTAAGGGAAACATAATGGCCAAAAATAGTAAGAAGTAGGGTAAGATAGTGTTTAGTAAGGTCAAGAACGTTACATTAAATACAATTACAGTAAAAATAAGGCACTGATATATGAAGATTCATTAATTGCAAGGCATGAGATTTGTTTCTACTGCTACACTTGATCTGAGAGTTATCCTCTCAGTCTGATTCGTCAACGTGTGCTAGGGAGAATGATCTGCAAAACTGTGATAAGACCAAACTGACCAAGAAACTGAAGAGCCAATAAAACTCAGTTACCCAATCATGGTTGATTTGTGTGGTGTTGATGCTGTATTTTAAATCAGAAAACTTTCAAATTTCAACTTATATTTGGTTATATTCACCTACTCACATTAAGTAATCTGAGCTTAGAAAGCATGGGCTCCTTGTCTGTGATGCTTCTGAGTGCATTTTTTCAAGGACACTGAACAAGCAAAAATAGTGCCATTAATGCTGAGATGAACAAAATCAGAGCAAAAACTTCCAGTGTGAACTCTTGTCTGATCATTTCAGGACTACCCAATTCATGTTTCTAATAAAGGAATGAGAAAAGGATGCAAAAAAAAGCTCTGCTTAAAGGCTACACATTATATTTAAGCCTAGAGTATGAATGATTTTTATTTGAAGATTTTTTAAGCAGTGTTGCTGAGCTTAGGTGTTGCTATGAAAAAGCTAACACTGGTTGTATTGTAAGTGAATCATCTCTTTCACATGATGCCAGCACTGTTGTGAGAGTAACAGAAACATATAGTCTAGGTACTGTAATATTGTTATGTTAAAGGTTGATTACCATTATATGGCTGGATCTTGGACTGAGAAGTTACTACAGCCTTGCTGCAAAAATGGAGCTTGCCCTTTGCTCTTCTCCCTGCATTTATTGCTTTTTTTTCAGGCTATAATTACAATGCTTTAGTCATGTGCAAAGGAAAAATATGTCCTCTTAGCTTCATAGAAAAGCCCAAAGAAGCTTTAAGAACATGCTTAGGGCTTATAAACTGCTGAAATTTCCTCAGACGTGACAACAATCAAAAGTTTAATTTGCACTTTATATGGAAAGTCAGATGAGAGTCATGATTAATACATGATTTGATAACACAAAAGAAAGTACCAGATAATTAGAGATCCCCCTTAGAGAATCTTATGCTGTGACCCAAAACTTTTACCTTCATGCAAACCACAACTAGTAGAGAAAATCAGGTATACAGTCTGTGGCACTGGTCTGGAAGAATGCAGACATACTAGATCCTGACACACCAGATTTTGTCAAGTTCCATCCAAAGGGCAATGGGTGGGTACATAAAGAAGGTCAGCATATTTTAAAGTGGCTTGTAGACCAGATTCCTCAATAAATCTATATGGAACTTGATGGAATTATGCTTCACATTGATAGTGGTTATATCAATCATTTTGATTAAATACTGATTCAAAATCTAACGCATCAGAAATTCGAATGTGTTTACAAAAATGAAGTATCACTGTTAATGTTATGCATTTATTACATAGTAGTTATATAAGTATTCAAGACAAGTTATTTGGTAAAATTTATTAAATTCATTGAAAGATTTCAGTTTGAAAAAAAATAAGTATAATAGGTTATATATCTTCAAAGGGGTTTCCAGCCAGCCTCTAATTTTTTGCCTGCAATTAATTGTGGGAACTAATTATAATGTTTAGACGTCTAACAGTTGATTTGTGGTCACAACTAGCTGATTAGATGTGAGGACATCGTGACCTGCACCAGTAATTTTGCACCCTCAATTGATCGCAAGCGAAAATTTAGTCAGTGTTCAGTAAAAGAAATTTGGCCCAAAATAAGGCCTTGTAAGACTGATTTTTACTATAATTTATCAATGAAGACTGACAGGTCCCACTTTATAAAATCAATATGTTCATTTTAATACCAAAAGAAGAACGGTCAATGATCTTTCTAGTTCTTCTTTACGGACTGCCCTGTGGGTGCTCCACTTTAGGTGTCTTGGCGCCCTGCACTTCTAATCGGAGATTTGTAGTAGCAGTGTACCAGTTGACTGTGCATGTCAGCCGTCTCCCGCCTCTCTGAGCGGCTACCTCACATGTGCAGCCAACCAATCCCCAGTTCCTTCTCTACCGCCTTTGGCTTGAGTCGGATTAACAGCAGTACCCCTGTCTATTTCGTAAATAGTTTATATTCCCATCTTTATCCTTTTTTGTCGGTTTTCTTCCATTTTCCGGTCATTTACCCACTTAAAAAAAATATATATTTACTTTGCTTCCCCCAACACACACACTCCCGCCACTGGCGGGTCTCTGCCAACAGTGACTGAACTACGACCATTTTCTATAGACCTGGACCTCCTCAGGCATGCCAGGTTCCCCCAGCTTTAAACGGTGCCTGACCTGCAGACTATCAATTCCTGTATCTGATGGTCATGCTCAGTGCATCCGCAGTCTCGGGGAAACCCATGTACCACAGAAGTGTCCACACTGCAAGAAATTATCTGCCAGGACACTGAAAGCCAGGGACCTCCAACTAAAATTATTAATGATGGAGAAATCCCTGAAGTCAGCCTCCAACCCAGAGTCCAGGACTCCTCCTGGCCAATGGTCTCCAGCAGCCTCCAGACAAGGGCTCCACACAAACCGTGTCTAAGGACCCTGCACCTAAGAAGGCGACCAAACATCTATCGCAGTCATCACCACAGAGAGATCCCCCTAAAAAGAAGCCATCTCCTGGCCAGAAATCTGCCCTGGTACCGACGGCACCAAGAACCTTGGACCGAGAGGCACTGGGAATGTCCAGTACCGAGACTTCCCGAGGACCCAAGGCACCAACATGGCCAGGCTCTCACTCAGGTGCATGAACTAAAGCTAAGCTAAGCTCCCTAGCTCAGCACCGACAGTACAGAAGAACGCCTCTGCATCGGCTAGTGTAATGGCGCCACCTGCTGCATATACACAGCCTAACAAGACTGCTGCACAGTCAGAGCATACTACGCTGCCATCCACGGCACCGAGCTTCCCAGTACCGCAACCCTTTACCAGACAGGCGGACCTGGCAATCTCCTCCACACCAGGAACCCCCTCTCTTTGGCAATGACGGTACCCCAGTCAGACCAGGACCGAGCCGAATAGGCACTCCTAGTGGATCTGCACTTCCATTATCTAGTGATGAGGATGAAGAGAATCTTTATACCCCTTGTCATTCCTCCCCAAAACCAGGACCCTCTCACCAACAGCCACCTATGCAAGGGCAAAGCTGGCAGGCACAGCCATGGATGCCACTGCCTGTTGTTATGCTACCCAATTAGCCATACTGGGACACACTGGGCAATCTACAGAGCCCAAAATCTTAAACCCCCCCAACCCACCAGCATCAAGGGCCACCTGGTCTCCTTCACCCACGAACCCACCACCATCAGAGGTCCAGGATGAAGAGGAAGAAGAGCCAGAAGAGGCTCCTGAAGGCAACACACTGCCACTCACCCATATTTCATCCTCGTCCCTGGACAAAACAATTATGCCACTGCCTCCCACCACAGGAGATGACTTCAAGTCCTTCCAGGACTTATTCAAAAGAGTTGCAGAATCCCTGGACATCTCTTCAGCAGAGCTGCCAGAGACCCAGCACAAACTTACTGACATCTTGCAGGCATCGCCATCAGCAAAGATAGCTCTGCCCATCAATGCTGCCACAATGGATCCTGCAAAGACAATATGGCAGACACCTGCCACTGTCCCATCCTCCTGTAAACACTCAGACAGAAAATATTATGTACCAGCGAAAGGGGCTGAGTTCTTATTTACTCACCGGGCTCCAAATTCACTGGTCATAGAGGCAGCAAACCAAAGGGGGAAAACAGCACTAGTCAAAAAACACCCTTTATGACAAAGACTGGAAAAAGCTTGACCTCTTTGGATGCAAAGCCTGTTCCTCGGCCTCACTGCAATTTCGCATAGCAAACTACTCTGCTCTGTTGGCGAAATGCACTTACAACTCGTTTAATGAAATGACATCTTTTATTGAACAAATGCCGGAAGAATCAAAGGAGCAATACAAAGCTAACATTGTGGAGGGCTCCTTAATTGCCAAAACAGCCCTGTAGGCCTCCCTTGATTCCGCTGACACGGCAGTTCATTCTATCGCCACATCCGTGGTCATGCATCGAGCATCATGGTTCCACAATCTGGATTTCCTAGGGAAGTACAAGCCACAGTTGAGGACCTGCCCTTTGAGGGACGAAAACTATTTGTGGAACACACAGATGCATCTCTACATACCTTAAAGGACTCGAGAACCACCATAAGAAAAAACAGGGCAGATTTTATACCCAAAGCACTACAGACAAATGAGTGCTGGAAATTGTCCAGAAGGTTTACTCTATCCCATTTATTTCTGTTCCCCCTACCCACCCACCTTCCCCATCCCTCTTCAGGGACCCCTCTCACGAAACCCTGTTGAACCAGAAATAAACCATCTCCTGCAACTAGGTGCCGTGGAAATAGTACCATTCCAACACTGGGGAAGAGAGTTTTATTCCTGTTATTTTCTCACACAGAAAAAAAACGGTGACTGGATTTACACAAACTCAACAAGTTCATAAGGACACAGCACTTCAAAATGGTTACCCTGGCAACCATAATTCTGGCATTGGAGAAAGGAGTTTGGCTCTTGTCCTTCGACCTACAAGACGCCTACTTTCATGTCACCATTTATCCAGCACACAGACGGTTTCTGCGCTTCACACTAGGCAATCAATATTACCAATACAAGGTACTACCCTTCAGCTTGTCGACAGCCCCAAGGGTATTCTCCAAAGTCCTAGCCGTCGCCGCAGCTCACCTCCGCAGGTTGGGGTAATGATCTTCCCATACTTGGACAACTGCCTCATAAGATCACCAACTCAGCAGATGGCAGTACAAGCTACACAAACCACTATAACCCTCTTCACTAACCTTGGGTTTCAAATAAACATCCAAAAGTCCACCTTGGTCCCTGTCCAGCAACTAGAGTTTATAGGGGCTTATCTCGACTGCCTCTCAGCACAAGCGAGATTACCCCAACAGCAATTCCTCAACCTAACCAGGCTGATGATAACAATGTCAGACAGCCCCCAAACATCCTCCAGGACCTGCCTATAATTCCTTAGGCATATGGCTGCTACAACTTGTGCAGTCATACATGCCAGACTGCATATGAGATGCCTACAGGTCTGGCTCCACACCTGCTATATACCACACAAGCATTCCCTCTACAAACGGCTCACTATGCCCCGCAGAGTGAAGGATTCCCTCAAGTGTTGGATGCAACTGCAAAACATCTGCTCGGGGTCCCATTTCAACAAAAAGCTCCCACTATAACAATCACCACAGATGCCTCCCTCGTGGGATGGGGAGCCCATCTGGACAACACCACCATCCAGGACGCTGGACCCCAGCAGAAATCAACCTACACTCAAACATTCTAGAGCTCTGAGCAGTTAGAAAAGCATGCAAACACTTCCTTCCCCTTATCCACAACAATACCATCAAAGTCCTCATGGACAACACAACTTGCATGTTTTATATAAACGGACAGGGCGGAGCTCGATCATACCCTCTCTGCATTGAGGCACTACTCCTATGGCAATGGTGCATATCCAACAAGATAGACATTTCTGCAGCTTACCTGCCAGGACTTCAGAACACCACAGCAGACCATCTGAGCAGACACTTTTTTCACAAACCCACGGGTGGGAGATGGACTACCCGACCTTTGAGTAGTCAACCGAACCCCCGTATTCAACCAGTGGGGGTTCCCTACTGTAGATTTATTCGCAACAACTCTCAATACAAAATACAATATTGCTCCCGAGCAGGGCTCGGGCACCACTCACTGGTCGATGCCCTCCTCACAAAATGGGAAGGACCTCTAATGTACGTGTCCCTCCCCTCCAACCCCCCAATTCCTCTACTGAGCTGGGTTTTACACAAAATCAGACAGGACAAGGCCAGGGTCATACTCCATTGCACCCACATGGCCCAGACAGACGTGGTTCCCATACCTAATACAGATGGCAGTGAAACCTTCTCGAACCCTTCTCAACTTCCTCACCTCCTGACACAGGATGCCGGCCGTGTCATTCACCCCAACCTAGTAGTTCTCCGCCTCAAGGCCTGGTTACTCCATGGCTAACGGGGCTGGATCAGGATTACTCTGAAGAGGTTAAAGACATTCTCTTGAAAAGTCGCAAACCGAGCACACGCAAAACATATGCTCATAAGTGGGTACGTTTCTGCACCTGGTGCAAGGCTCACCATATGTTTCCTCATTCTGCCCCTCTACCCAGAGTCCTGGACTATATATTATGCCTTAAAAAGGCGGGCCTCTCCAATAACTCCATAAAGGTACACTTAGCAGTGATCACCTCACTACATGATAAGGTAGATGGAACCACGATCTTTGCTCATCCAACAACTAAACGATTCTTAAAGGGCATGACCAACATCTACCCTCCCCTAAAACACCCTACTCTTATATGGGACCATAACCTCGTGCTATGCACCCTCATGGGCAACCCCTTGCGACTTGCTCATTGCTACATTTATCTATGAAGGTCTCCTTCCTTATCGCGATCACTTCAGCAAGAAGAGTAGGGGAGCTAGGGGCCCTAATGGCACACCCTCTGTATACCACATTCCGTAAAGATAAAGTGATCCTAAGAGCCCACCCTAAATTTATACCTAAAGTAGCCTCCTCATTTCATTTAAACCAACCCATTTACTTGTGTTTTTTTCCGAAACCCCACACCAACGCCAGGGAGGCATCCCTTCATACTCTCAACGTCCATAGAGCTCTGGCCTTCTACCTAGAAAGAACAAAGACATTTAGAAAATCGTCATGTCTCTTTCTATCAGTCACAGAGTGATCGAAGGGTGAGGTCATCTACAAACAAAGACTATCGAAGTGGATTTCTGGCTGTATCCACCTCTGCTATTGTCAGGGTTCCCTCCCCACTCTGAACTCTGGGGTACAGATGTGGGGACCCGCATGAAAGACCCCCCTAAGCTTATTTCTACCAGCTTAGGTTAAAACCTTCCCCAAGGCACAAATCCTTCCTTGTCCTTGGAGGAGTACTGCTGCCACCACCAAGTGTGTTAGACAAAGATTCAAGGAAAAGAACCCACTTGGAGTTCCTGTTCCCCCAAAATCCCCCCCAAGCCCCTTCACCCCCTTTCCTGGGGAGGCTTGAGAATAATATACCAACCAAATAGGTTAACAAAGTGGGCACAGAGCAGCCCTTGGGTTTTTAGGACACTAAAAACCAATCAGGTTCTTAAAAGCAGAACTTTATTATAAAGAGAAAACTAAAAGAAGCACCTCTGTAAAATCAGGATGGAAGGTAATTTTACAGGGTAATAAGATTTATAACACAGAGGATTCCCATCTAGGCAAAACTTTAAAGTTACAAAAAAACAGGAATAAACCTCCCTCTTAGCATAGGGAAAATTCACAAGCTACAACAAAAGATAATCTAACGCATTTCCTTCCTATTACTTACAATTTGTAATCTTAGATGCTTAGTTCAGATATGGCTTTGGGAGATGTATTTTCCCTGCCCTGATTACTCGCTGACCCAGAGAGAACAAAACAAAAACCTTCCCCCACAGATTTGAAAGTATCTTCTCCCCTCATTGGTCCTTTTGGTCAAGTGCCAACCAGGTTATTTGAGCTTCTTAACCCTTTACAAGTAAAGGAGGGATTTTATGCTATCGTTAGCTGTATGTTTATGACAGCTATCATCAGAGTAACATCCCAAGACGAGCTGGGATTCATACGCACTCCACCAGAGGGCTATCCACGTCAGTAGCGTTTCTCAATAATGTACCCATTGTAGACATTTGCAGGGCAGCTACCTGGGCCTCAGCCCACACGTTTACCAAACACTATGCCCTGGAACAACATTCCTCTGCCGACACTCAGTTCGGACTCTCGGTGCTATCTACCGTCAACAAAGATACTCCGAAGCCCCTCTTTCCACCAAGGGGTACTGCTCCATAGTCGCCTACAGTGGAGCACCCACAAGGACACTCCTCAAAGAAGAAGAAGAGAAGGTTACTCACCCTGTGCAGTAACTGAGGTTCTTCAAGATGGTTGTCCCTGTGGGTGCTCCACTACCTCCCCTTCTCCCCTCTACTTTGGAGTTTCACGCTGATCCTCTGGGCTAGAGAAGGAACTGGGGGTCGGTTGGCTGCGCATGCGAGGTAGCCGCTCAGATTGGCAGGAGATGGCTGCCTCGCATGCGCAGCCAACTGGGGCACTGCTGCTACAAATCTCCGATTATAAGCACAGGGCGCCAAGACACCTAAAGTGGAGCAGCCACAGGGACAACCATCTCGAAGAACCTCAGTTACTGCACAGGGTGAGTAACCTTTTCTTTTATTATGGACAAAGTTATGTATATTAGAGAAATGAGAGCTCCAAAAGGAATTTGCTATAATATCAGTTGGCCATCTCTTGTACATTAATATTTACATCCAATCTAAATGGAATACTGACAGAAATCATGAAAATATTTTATCCTCGCATACAAGATTAAATGTTTCTGGGGATACTGGATTCAATTTAAAATATATTACATTTCAGTTCAAAACTGATAGATGGGATTCCCTTTGCAATGGGTCCCAGTTTGTCAGCAGTGTTAGAACCTAGTTTTCCAAATGATTAGCAGTATACTTCTTTTTTTGAGGAAGAGTTAAAAATTAAGATCTAATAAAAACAGAATGTAGACAGAAATGACTTTTCTTTTCTTTTCTTTTTCTCTTTTATTTATTTATTTTTTACTGTGCTCCTGCATGTCCAGTAGAGGGAGCATGTTAACTAACGTATTTTCTCAGAACTGTGCATGTTTTCCTCACTGGTGTAAATTAAATACAAGGAAACAAATCTAAATTCTAGTTTAAATGTGGGGGGGGGAGGGGTCAGGGGAGGGATGTGTAAAACAAATAGGAAAATACAAAATTGGTAGGAAAAAAATGGATGTTTTTCAAACTTCTCAGAAGATATTGCAAACAATATAGAGTAAAATATTTAAACACTAAAAGTACTTCGGTGTCCCTATAAATGTTCTGTAGTAACTCAAATTCAAGTATAAATTGCTAACTCAAAGAAACATACACTAATTCAGCCTGTTCCTGTGTTCCTTTCCTTAATTTCAGTGGTAGTTCTGCCTGCATAAGAGGACTACAAGATTAGGAACTGAAAGTAGCTAGTTTCTATAATAAACTGTTTAGTACTAACTTTCATTTAGTCCTCAATTATAATATATCACTGAGAAAATTCTGGTGTACCTTGTTCCCAACTGCACGGAATTCCAGTATAGGTACCTTCATCATACAGGAGGAAATTCTGTCCCTATTGAAATCAATGGCGTAATTCCTGTTGACTGCAGTGGCACTAGGATTACACCCATGGGTCCTAGCTGACATCCACACTTCTAGTAGTTAGATGCATGTTGGACAAAATCTAGCAGCCCCTTCTGTGGGCACATTACACCCCAAATGCAGCAGATACAGAGCATTTCTGTTTTAAAGGAATTGCCCTCTTGTTTGCTGCAAACCCATGTTGTGTTTCAGCTCTTGTTGCAGGAGTGCACACAATGGGTTTGTGACCAGTCTGGGACATGACAAGTGAGTCCATCAACAGGGTGAAAACCTTATGGGGAAGGCAATGGCAAAACAGCTGATCTCTACTGTAGCCCATGATAATTACATCCACAGCCTTGCTGTGCAAAAGTCCTATGTTATATCTTCAGGCTGTAGGGAGGGGAGGATTCTGTTCCCTTCATCCTCAAAATATGTCCACAGATCCTATTTACTCAGTCTTTGTGTAGGGAATTTCAACCATTGTGCTTTGGCTTCATTCAGGTAAGGCTCCCTGAAAGTATTGTTTATAATTTCCGTGGGGGGGGGGGGAATTTAATTTATATATCTTAATTTGTAGTCAGTCTGAGAAATATCTTTACACTTTTAGCAAAAGGTGTCTGATATTTTTCAATCATTTTATCATTCATTTTAAAACTGTTTAAAGATTTGTCCTAAAAAAAAAAAAAATTTCCTCTCTTTGTCTATAGACCAGGTTATCAAAAATCCTTATGATTAAGAAGGAGCACATCAAGCAGTTAAGGGAGATGAACACAGAAGCAGAAAAGCTGGTAAAAACATGTTATTTTTTCAGTTCTTGAATGGGTTTTGATATCCTGTTTTATAGGTATCTGCTACAATGAAAAATCTTCATACAAACAGACAGTAGTACTAATAATCAGTGAGGAATGGATTATCTTGTGGTTAAAGCACAGGTCTGGGGTATGACTTTATGCAAATCACTACAGTCCAAATTTTCAAAATGTGTTTATCTTTAAATACAACTTCCTGAGCTTACAGAGGCTGCCTAACTCCACACACAATGGTGATCTGGAAGAGGAGCAGCAGCTCCCATATAAGCTTTAACCTAGTGGTCAGGGTACTCACATGTGATGTGAGAGACCACTGGCTTAGGTCACCCCATTGCCTGATGGAGAAGAGATTTGAACAACTATCTACAACCTCTCAGGGGAGTGTTCTAACCACTGGACTGTGGGATAGCCTGATGTGGGGCTATCTCAATCTTGCCTGTTGAAGTTGTTTCATTCTAGCTGAATAATTAGATATTGACTGGGACAGAGAGCAAGTGAGAATGGCTCTATAGTCCAGTGGTTAGGGCCCTTGCCCGAACAGTGGCAGATCCCTGTTCAGATCCCTTCTCTTCATGAGGCAGTGTGTGGATTTGAACTAGTGCTCTCTTACGTTCTAGGTGAATACCCTATATGTTGCCCTGTAGGAGGGCGTCCTTCAGCTGTTTTGTGTAAATCTAAGCAGCCTCTGAGCACGCCTTCCAGATCAGGCCCAGCATATGAGGTACGCAGAGGGGCTGAGGTTACACCATTCTCATCAGCATCTCTCATTTGCTAGCTTAGGCAGCTCCCCACCTAGCATGCTGGCTTTTGTAAACCACATTCTAGGCCACCTATCACTCCAGTTGCATTGTGTAGGGAACCTAGACACCTATGATTAGCTAGGTGCCTAAAAGTTAGGCATTGCAGTGCTCAGCATTGTAACGCCTAAGTCCCTTTGGGGACCCAGACCTAAGTGCTTAAAATTTTGCACAAAGCATTTAAGGTTTTTAATATGGATAAAAGATTTCTTCTCTCTGCGCCCCCTCCTGCCCATGGCCACCTGTGGGCACAAGTATGCTCACTCTCTCTCCATTCTCCGCTTTCCCATTCCCGTGTCCACCATCCCCTTCTCCTATCCCATACCTACATCCCATCCTTCAATGCTGGCAGCATTATTTCACTCTCCTGTGCATTAACTGTGTTTTCTCTTTAAAAAAAATTAAGAAAATTGTTTCTGCTGTACAGTTTAATCATTAAAATCTATGCAGCTATAGCAAAAAAGGATTAAAATACTTTGCATATAAAGTTTGTCACAATTTTTAAATCTAATGCTGAAAAATATACCGCTTTTTAAAGTTTGTTTTAAAAATTTAACTAAAAGTCTAAGTATGACACTTAGGCTACATCTACACTACGGGGGGGGGGTCGATTTAAGATACGCAAATTCAGCTACGCGAATAGCGTAGCTGAATTAGACGTATCGCAGCCGACTTACCCCGCTGTGAGGACGGCGGCAAAATCGACCTCCGCGGCTTCCCGTCGACGGCTCTTACTCCCACCTTCGCTGGTGGAGTAAGAGCGTCGATTCGGGGATCGATTGTTGCGTCCTGACGGGACGCGATAAATCGATCTCCGAGAGGTCGATTTCTACCCGCCGATTCAGGCGGGTAGTGTAGACCAGGCCTCATACAAAAATAAACTATAAAAGCCTTCTCTCATTACAAGAAGGTGACTGCCTTAAAATATGAACATAACTTAAATACTAAATCACAAATTAAACTTAATGAGGAAAGAAAAAATGAGGCATCGGAAGGAAAATAAAGAATATTGGGACAAACAAAGAAGCAGCAGGAGGGAAGGGGAACAAGGATATATATTCAATTTGGTATATTTAGGTCTGTTTAGCCTAGATAGGGATACGAGATATTTTGAATCTCCTCTGTTATTCATTACTTTGCAAATAAGCCTCTCATACAGTAACTTTTGTGAAAGTTCATGGCTATTCTGATAAAACTACAGGAGGTGATACCTTTCCAGTGGGTTACGTTCTTAGCCTGTCTTCAGTCAGTTTCTGCCTTTAAAATGTATTTCATTTAATCAAAAATCTTTTCTCAGACACTTGCCACTCTTGAACATGACCAAAATAATATACAGATTTAAATACTTTTGTGAATTCTTTAAAGACTTTATCAATTAGCTAATTTTGATATAATAATTTTTGGTTAAAGTGAAACAGAATGACATGGTTGGTTTTGGTTAAAGGGGAATCCTTTTGTGACCATGTTATAAGTTAGTGACCAGTTTTAATATATAGTAAGTGGAACTGCTTAACCAAACTCAAAGCAGGTCCTAAATTAGTACATTAGTGTCTGGCAATAATACTAGTTTCTAAATAACACAATGCAGAGGGTTCCTTAACGGGTTACTAATACACACAATTGTACATTTTTAGTTTCATTTTTTTGAAGGGAACAGTTAGTGTTCTTTAGAGGTTTTGTCTTCAGTATATTATTCCTATTTGAGGACTGTAATAAAAAAAAAAAAAAAAGTTATTTGCCACAGTTATCTAAACAATACATAAGCCAATTAAATTCATTTAGCTAAGTAATGGTTTTCATCCTCTGGTCCGCGGACCACTGGGGGTCCGCAGACTATGTCTAAGAGGTCCGCGAAAGGTTACTGTTACCACAGAACAGTAATTTTCAACCTGTTGTCTGTAGACCCTTGGGGGTCTTCAGGCTGTGCCTGACATCTCCAAAGGGGTCCATACCTCCATTTGAAACTTTTTTAGGGGTCCACAAATGAAAGAAGGTTGAAAACCACTGAGCTAAGTTATTTGTATTTTGGAGAAATAGTAGAACAAATCTGGGTGAAAAGGATTGGTGTATAAATTCTTCTACTTAAAATTTCACAAGAAGGACAAGATAAAGGTGATGCTATTCATTTAAGGGAAGCATCTACACAGTAAAGTGCATCTTTAGTAAATACAGATGTATAGTGTTTGTGATTTATAAACTTCATATGCTTTATCGTCTTCTCCACAGAAATCCTATTCTATGCCAATCAGTATTGAGTTTCAGAGAAGATATGCAACTATTGTTCTAGATCTAGAACAACTGAATAAGGACCTAAACAAAGTTTTGCATAAGGTTCAACAGTACTGTTATGAGGTAATATGTTGCTAACCTCTTAGTTTATTTGGTGTTGTGTTTAACATATTAATAAGTCAACTGAAATTTCATATATAGAAAAAGACCATTTAGAGACAAATGCCAAACTTTAAGTAACTGGGGTCATATATGCTTTCACCTCTCTCTTCCCGAATATCAGTAACTCTCATTGATTTCAATGGACAGTTTTGGTTAAAAGTATGAGGGCCTGGTTATTTTTGCAGGCTCTTCATTTACAAAACTCCCTTTAAAGTTGATTACCAGGTCTCACACACAACAGCTGTAGAATCAGACTCTTAAACTTTACTTTTAATTATATCTGTGTAGCTTGCTCCAGACCAAGGCCTCCAGCCTGCAGACCAGCCAACAGATCTGAGGCGCCGTTGTGAAGAAGAAGCTCAGGAGATAGTTAGACAAGCAAATGCATCAACAACAGGACATCTTTGTGTGGAAAATGAAAACCTGACGGATCTGATCTCTAGACTTACAGCAATATTACTGCAGATTAAGGTAAATTGTTTACTACAAATTTCTAATGTTTCCTCTCACATAATACACAAAAATTTAAAGCCTTGGCAACCCATAGGCATCAGTCAAAATTCTCTCTTGAACTAAGTCAAAACATGAATTGTATTTGAATAGAAATTACAATTATGTAGTAGAATTGTAGATTAAATTCTAAATTTGTTTCTTAATTTCTTCTAGTGTCTAGCAGAAGGAGGTGACCTGAATTCCTTTGAATTTAAATCACTAACAGATTCATTAAATGACATCAAGAATTCAATAGATTCTTCCAATATCAGGTATTAACTTTTAATAATGATACATACATTTTTTCCCCCTACATGCATCTTTCATGATTAGCTATTCTTAACACACTTCAGAGGTGAAATGTTTCTGTATTTGTAATTCTGCAGTTCTTATAAGAATAGTCCTATTGAAAAAGGCTACCTAACTTCACTATATATAAAAAGAATATTAAAAATGTATTTAAATTAATCCAATATAAACTAGAATCTCCTTTGCCATTCAATCTTTCAAAATGTATCTTTAATTTGAACAAGTAATTATTGATGTATGTAATTGTTTTTAAAGAAGATTTAAATTAGGGCTGTCAAGCGATTAAAAAATTAATCGTGTGATTAATCACATGATTAATCACACTGTTAATAATAGAATACCATTTAAATATTTTGGATGTTTTCTACATTTTCAGATATATTGATTTCAATTACAACACAGAATACAAAGTGTACAGTACTCACTTTACATTTATTTTTGATTACAAATATTTGCAATGTAAAAAACAAAAGAAATAGTATATTTCAATTCACCTAATACAAGTACTGTAGTGCAATCTCTTTATCATGAAAGTTCAACTTACAAATGTCGAATTATGTACAAAAAATAACTGCATTCAAAAATAAAACAATGTAAAACTTTAGAATCTACAAGTCCACTCAGTCCTACTTCAGCCAATCACTCAGACAAACAAGTTTGGTTACAATTTGCAGGAGATAATGCTGCCCACTTCATGTTTACAATGTCACCTGAAAGTGAGAACAGGCGTTCACATGGCACTGTTGTAGTCAGCATCGCAAGATATTTACGTGCCAGATGCGCTAAAGATTCATATGTCCCTTCATGCTTCATCCATCATTCTAGAATATATGCGTCCATACTGATGGGTTCTGCTTGATAACGATCCAAGCAGAGCTGACTGATGCATGTTCATTGTCATCATCTGAGTCAGATGCCACCAGCAGAAGGTTGATTTTCTTTTTTTGGTGGTTCGGGTTCTGTAGTTTCCGCATCGGAAAGGATTCTCCACACCTCGTCCGTCTTAGATTTTGGAAGGCACTTCAGATTCTTAAACCTTGGGTCGAGTGCTGTATCTATCCTTAGAAATCTCACATTGGTACCTTCTTTGCATTTTGTCAAATCTCCTGGGTCATCATCCGAGACTGCTATAACATGAAATATATGGTAGAATGCAGATTAAAACTGAACAGAAGACATACAATTTTTCCCCAAGGAGTTCAGTCATAAATTTAATTAAGACACTATTTTTTTAACGAGCATCATCAGCGTGGAAGCATGTCCTCTGGAATGGTGGCTGAAGCATGAAGGGGCATGTGAATGTTGAGCATATATGGCACGTAAATACCTTGCAACGCCGGCTACAAAAGTGCCATGCGAACGCCTGTTCTCACTTTCAGGTGATACTGCTGACTGCTTCTTATTTACAATATCTCCCATAAATGTAAACAAACTTGTTTGTCTTGGCAATTGACTGAACAAGAAGTAGGACTGAATGGACTTGTAGGCTCTAAAGTTTTTTACATTGTTTTGTTTTTGAATGCAGTTATGTAACAAAAAAAAAATCTACATTTGTAAGTAACACTTTCACGACAAAGAGATTGCACTACAGTACTTGTCTGAGGTGAATTGAAAAATACTTCTTTTTATCATTTTTACAGTGCAAATATTTGTAATCAAAATGATAATATAAAGTGAGTACTATACACTTTGTATTCTGTGTTGTAATAGAAATCAATATATTTGAAAATGTAGAAAAACATCCAAAAAAAATAATAAATTTAAATTGGTATTCTATTGTTTAACAATGCGATTAATTTTTTTAATTGCAGTTAATTTTTTTGATTTAATCGCATGAGTTAGCTGCAATTAATTGACAGCCCTAATTTAAATATTAAAAGAAAAATCATCATTTTTTTTCCCACTAAATGTATTCTAAATTCTCTAAAGCATAGAACACAGTACAGTGGTGGCATCTTTTTATTATAGTAGTTTTTTCTCCTTTGGAAAAACTCCACTCTTAACTAAACTTCACTATAAGCAGAATTACAAATCACACATTGCAGTGGATTTAAATAATTCGAAGCTTTCCTTTTTTATACTTCATCGGAGACCACTATAGTCATATATTTCCATGAACTTCAATCATGCAAAACCTATACACTGGCATGTAGGTATAGGAACCTTCCTACTGGCTTCATAGGGCTGTAGCCCAGATAATGTTTTTTGCTCTTTTTATAGAATCAGAGACTATCAGGGTTGGAAGGGACCTCAAGAGGTCATCTAGTCCAACCCCCTGCTCAAAGCAGGACCAATCCCCAGACAGATTTTTGCCCCAGATCCCTAAATGGCCCCCTCAAGGATTGAACTTAAACCCAGGGTTGTATCAGGCCAATGCTCAAACCACTGAACTATCCTTCCCCCCTTCCAGTAACAGAATTTGATAAAGATATATTGCTCTCTGGCATGTTGGCCCTTCTAAACTTTTACTACTTCCTATTTCATACCTTGGCTTGAAGACAGTTGGTGTTCATTATAGTCATGTTCAGGTGTGATAAGTTAATAAATTGAGTCTTAAAATGTGAGATTTAACCATTCTTTCTTTTCTTTAGTTGTTTTCAGAATAATGTTGAGATCCATGTTGCACATATTCAGAGTGGCCTGAGCCAGATGGGAAATTTACATGCCTTTGCAGCCAATAACACCAACAGAGACTGAAAAGGATGTCTATTTCAAGTGTACAGCATGTAATTCTGTGAAATCCTCTTCCTTTACATAGGCTTCACCAAATATCCTAACTTCGGGGAGATAAGGGAAAAGAGAACCTCTAAAAAGGCCATTTTAGGTAAACTGTACTGCTTCTTAAGAAACCAGCATTACTGGCCTGCGTACATTAGATTTTGCCATTTGTTATATACATACAGTAGTTTTGCTAAGAGCTAACTTCTATTAGTAACTACATTTTTTATTTTAAACTGAAAGTATACGAATATGCTTTCATACAATTTCAACTAAGAATATATCAACTTTATTTTTTAAAGTTTGGGTAAATTCTACCCAACTCATGCAGATGACTTTACTGATGTGTTGAAGACAATGAAGAGGAAATGGTACAAATCAGTGGCTGTATGGCAGTCCTTTGTTCTTGAAAGCTACAGTTCTAGTACCTGTGAGTCACCATCTCAGACTTTAGTCTACAGTGTGGTGAAGCAGTATGTGTATTCCTGACCTTACGAAACAGCAGCAGAATATGGACAGAAAATAGATGAGAGTGAATAGATAGATATTGTACACTTGGATACTGGCTGCTCTATAAATCAGTTAATACCTTTTTGGAATGTTTAATTTATCATAACTTATATAAGGAGTCTAATGAAGGAATAGAAAAACATAACTGCTAAATTCCCAGGAACATATGTGCTATGGCTTTTTCCCTCCATACAGGGCAAAAGGTCCTGTAATTGATATTTTATAAAAATGACTGATAACATATTGGTTTTCCATTTTTTATTGTTTGCACAAATTTCAACTTAGATAACTGGTTATTCAACAATATCCAATATATATAAATAAAAAGATTTTGATAACAAATGAGATAACCAGTGTTGTGAACTGTTTTTAAAAAATGCCTCCAAGTGTATTCTGGAATGTTAATCTTGTAAAAAGTGGTTATTGGATTGTTTGTTTAATAGTCTTGTAAAGCTTCAGTGTAATAAATTGTTTCCAGATTTGAATTTTCAGAGATAGCTGTAGAGATGTTTTGATTCTTTTGGATGCCTCATGAAATGAGGTCTTTTATATGTTAATGTATAAAGAAAATGTAAACATTATTTTCAATTTTGGAATTTTGTATAGTTTAAAAAAATGCTTCTGTATTGTGATGGTATTGTGCCACTGCAAAACTTTAGTGCAGAGTTTATATTTAGCTAAAGTTGTTCTGTTAATTAAGAAATCCATAAATCTTTTATTCTCAATGACATTTCTAATTCTAAATAAATTGACCTATGAGAGTTGATATATTTTACAAAAATGCAAACTTCTTGCACATAAAGGTATGTCCAATTTCATTTGAACAGAAAAAATGTGCATAATTAATTTATAAAAATGCAGCATTTTGCTTGCTTGGCAAGGTGAGTGTTTTAGGAGAGATTTTAAAAAATACAAGGGAAATTACAGAATATTACTAAGTGGTAATCCTGATGAGTTGCACATGGAAATCTACAAATCTAAAACTAAATTTCACATTTTGTGAGGATTTACCCTAGAATATTTTTATATGCTTCCCCTTTCCACCCTACTTCCCCATTACTTTACTTCCATCTGGTAAAGTGTCCTCTGCCAGAACCAATCAGCCATATTCTTTGAATTGACAGTAGGGTTAACCACAATGTGCTCAGTCTTTCCCATTTCATCAAGGTACTTAGGTACTGACTGATGTCAGTGGGACTGCTTGGATCAGGACTTTAGTGTACTAAATATCAGGCTGCCAAATAGGCCAATGTCTACATAATATAGATGCTCTTATCAAATATAAAGAGAGACATATTTTCATCACAATACCACAATCTTATCTGTGAGTGGTGACAGCAGTGTTTTTATATATTATCTTGATTTTGATGTCTAAATATGTTCTTTCAAAGAATACTCTTAAACAGAAAATACCAATTGAAAGTTGTTGAGGTTTTTTGTTGAATTACCTATAATTGCTGTGGGATGGCATAATATATTTATTGTAATAGGAAAAACTGTATAATATCAATTTTTATAGTAAAACTATGCATGTGCACTTGTATTTGGGGGTTGAACAATATGTGTATTTAATGTGAACTTAAATGAATTTTGTACATTGCTCTTCCAAAAGGATGTCATGTTTAAATCTTGAGATCACTAATGTAAGAATAATATTTATGTAGGATCGGATTGTTGTGTTGTGATGAAATATGCATCCTAGAATTCCCGCACAATCATTAAGAAATGATAATGCCTTTTCCCTGTAGAGTTTTGAGGTGGTCATGTGTTGTTGGGAGCTCTGGCCCTAAGACCCACCACACTTTCCACCACTTTGTTCTCCCTGCAGCAGTGGAACAAGTTAGTAGTTTGGAAGAAATCAACCATTCAATTTTCAGGCAGTAATGATCCCGTTTCAACTTCGTCTTCCTCTTTCCCTCTTCTCCATTGTGGGGTTGCCTGTGCATTGAGGCTTCAACCCGCTAGGTCCTCCAGTTCAGTACCTCTGCTAGGCTCTCTCTGCCCTCCACTAAAGAGGAGAGTACACAGCAGCAGAGAAGCACCCAGGCTCAGTCAAGGCCAACAGAGACACATACTTTCCTTCCTTTTGCATGTTTTTATACTATAGCTGCAAGGCTGATGAGGCAAAACAGAGGAAGAAGGTCCCAAAACTAAGGGAAAATATCTGTCCTCCAAACAGAATTAAAAGCTGGGCTTCTCCTACTCTCTTACTTAGTGGACCTCATGCGATGTGTATTGGAACGGCAAATAACACTCAAATGTTAAGTTAAACTACAGGGAAATCTCATAAATTACAGGAACCATCGCTGGTACCAAAGGGTGGTACAGCAGTTGCCCCAAAGATGAAAGACATAGTCACCCTTTTAGAAGGGGACTTATGCCCAAAAGATCCCATAGTCCACGAGACTAAGGGTAGTCTGTACAGTTTTCCAAGCTTTGTAAGCAGCTAATCAGGCATCATTAGCAACAGAGATCAACTTGACCAAGGTGGAGTGGTATTCTTCTGAGTTCTGCCCATTTAAGACTCCAAAGTGAAATACCACTTAGATCATGCAGATGTTCAAAATATTAGGTGGCCACTGCTGGACTCATCTTCCTCTCGGAGAGACTCAGATTACCTGCTGATCTCTTTGGGCTTAGCTCACCCTTACCAAGTACCTTGCAGGGCTTTACTGGATCCCCTTGCTTGACTTCTCCTTGGTGGGACTTGGATGCCCTGCTGGGCTCTGCAGGATTGGCTATCCATTGGTAATGCTCAGATTATTTCCTGGGCCCCTGCTTTTGCCTTCTGACTTGTTGGAACCACAGGTCAGACTGTGGGGTAAATGTAAGGCTTATCTACAGAATTTAACTGTATTGGTTAGAAATTGAAATAGTTGCAACCTTTAATGTGGAAACAGCAATAGCAATAGAAAAGTGCTTATTGATATAGCTTATTTCAGTAAATGTACTGAAATTTCAATATTTTATATTGGTATAACTGGTATAACTACATCTACAATAGGGGGTTCAACTGATTTAAGTATATCAAAGAGTCTATGCACAGTTTTTGTACTGATTTAATTGTTGCAGTCCAATATAGTTACATCAGTACAAAAAGTGCATTCAGACCAGCCCTAAGTGGTGGTACTCTACCAAGTGCAGCCCACTCCTGATGCCAAAAAAGTTGTCTTTCCCAGATCTTCATATGACCACTTCTCTCTTTTTCTTGCAAGCTTTGACCAGCAAGGAAATAGCAGTGTTCCCATTTAAACTGTCATCTTTGGACATCTGAGTTAACACCTAAATGAAATTAAAATTAAATGAAGTGAAAGAGCTCTTAGAACTATTGTTTCAGGCTTTCTGACCTACTCAGGTAGGCGTTACTGCTTCAGTTTACATTTAGTTCACATTTGGAAAAATATCTCTTCAATTATGAGGGCTAGAGTCTTTTTCAAGAAAGCCTAGATTCGGGAGCACAAAATAGCCACATCAAAAATTTACTGGGTCACCAAGCCTCTGCAAGCCCCTAATTCAAGGCCTGATTAAAAGCCTCATATCTTTCAAGAAGAACTATACCATGGAGTGACAATCTAAAGACCAAGAATTAGACCAGTTATTGGTAAAGATGATCTGCTTGGTGGAAACCAAATAGCTTGGTTGCTTCCAAGTAGCTTGCTTGGTCTACAAGTCTGATTCTCACTTTATGTACAAGAGGTTCCAGGTTCAAATGCTTGACAACTCCTCTTCGTATACGTATTGGTCATGTTTTTCTCATTCCATCCAAAACACCAGGGCCTCATAGCCTCAAAATGGCCCTTCCCAAGACAATTAAATCCTGCTTCACTTGGAATACTCTGGATGATCTGGTGGTCCCTTCTGACCTTAAACTATATGACTGTGCTTCTGGGAAGTCATTCCCTGAGGGGAATCAAGACTCACTCTACAAGGCTCCTAGGGGACAATGAACAGGAAATGTGGAGGGCATGGATCATGGTATTCATTCATACATGTATTGAACTCTACAAAGGAGGTTTCTCTTCTTTTGCGGGGGCATCCATTTGGTTAACAAATAATTGCTTAACTTTAAAAAGTGTTTTATGAAGGAATTTATATCTTTTATTCTACCTTAATGTAAACAAAATTAATAATTCTGCTTTACTCCTTCCCTCCTCACTTACATGATACACTGTTATATTCCACTTGCTATGGGATGTGCTATATAGTAGAATGGAAAATTTCTAACCGAGCAATTTCCTTTCTAGTAATTCCATCTCAATCTGATCTATCCTAGCAGTTGTATTGATTGCCAGAATATGTTTTAGGTTTCCAGGCTGTGATGAAATTGTGTAAAGGTAAGTGCATTCGTGATGATGTTCATATTGTGCTTAACTATCTTGAGTATCTCTGCAGCTTTGGAAGAACTCTTCTGGTGGCAGGAAGGGAGGGACAGATTTTATTCCTGGAGCCTCTGACAACAAAAGCTCAGAATTCTGCAGGAAAAAGGCTTAGTCCATTCATTACGGATTCTAGGGGATACTACTACTAGAAAGAAATGATTGGGTAAGAAATCTTCCATTTCTTTATACACCTCTACCCCAATATAACGCGACCCGATATAACACGAATTTGGATATAACACAGTAAAGCAGTGCTCCGGAGAGGCGGGGCTGCTCACTCTGGTGGATCAAAGCAAGTTCAATATAACACAGTTTCACCTATAATGCGGCAAGATTTTTTTGGCTCCCGAGGACAGCGTTATATCAAGGTAGAGGTGTACTTAATACAACACACACCAGTCTTATCATGTGGGAAGTATAAGTTTAATGATGTCCTTACCTACTCATTTAATTACTTTTAAGTGCCTGGAGTTTCTAAATGATGTGATATATTACTATTATATTGTCACTAAGCAATTGTTACTGGTATTTTAAACAAAGTTCATTGATTTTGGAATTTCCGCAGATTTTTTTGACATCCTTCATTTTCTCCTGCTAGGTAAGTAAATGAAGACCATTTCAAATAGATGGAATGCATATGTTATAAGGTTACTAACTTGAATTAGCTCTGTTGCCCAAACTACTAATGGCTCCTAAAGAGACCTGCCTCATTCAGTGTACACTGTACAAGCATGTTACTATGGAACTCAGGCCTTGGTCCATACTGGTTTCCAGCCATGAACAGCCAGTAAAAATCTCTGTTAGTGTAGATGCTATAAGCCACAATTTTTACCCAGGTGGTTTACCCCTGTTTGAAACTGGGGTAAGTTGTACCATTTAAATTGCTGTTTATAGTAGCTTTACCTGTGTAGCCTCAACTGGCAATTTTTTTTTAAATCAAGATTGAATGTTTTTCTAAAAGCTAATTCCTGTTTGAACCAGAGTATATTCCAGGGAAGTTCTATGGGCTGTTATACAGAAAGAGCAGATGATCGCAGATGTCCCTTTGGCCAAGGAATCTGTAAACATTTACATAGCACAGCTACACTGGCGGCTGGCCATCAATGGCTACAGCCAGGACAAATTACCTATGTAAACAATTCCTTAGTAACCCCCTCAACAAATATCTCTAATAATGCTCTGTATTTACACACGGCTTTTCCGGCTGTAGATTTCAGAGTACATTAGAAAGGTAAGCATTAATAATTTAATTTGGCCTAACTAGGTACAGAGATTTGAAGTTGTTGCACAAGCAGCACCATGGTCTAGTTGATAATTATGGATCTTAGAACTGATTTCTCAGGAGGTGTTACTAACTCTGCCACCACCTGCATGTGTAGCCTTTGGCAAGTCACTTAAAAATGTAGACCCAGGTTCTCTGTTTAGCAAGACTACCACATGTCACAGCAGAGGAGCAAGGGAGTCATCAGAGACAGTTGTGACTTCAATTCCCTATCTAGTTCTATGCTAGCCCCAACCTCAGTGTAGTTTAGAGCAACCCAGGGGCCTCTAAACTATGCCACCTAGCAATAGTTCCCAAAGGGTTATCAGCCCTCCAGGGTTTTTTTTAATGTAGCATGCTACAGAAATACTGCCTCCCCTTGGTCCAAGAATGGGATTGCCATAGGAGCTATCTACACTGGCAACAGAGTCATTAGGGGTTCCTCCACAAGAGGGTCATCAAGGCCTCTTTGTGCCAAAAGAGTGGTGGCAAAGCAAAGGGGACAGAGTGCAAGAGAGAATCTAGCCCTTCCTTTATTCCTCACTCCAGCCGAAAATGAACCTTGTGCACAGTCACCCTAGGCCAGGGGTGGCCAAACTGTGGCTCATGAGCCACATGCAGCTCTTTTATCATTAGAATGCAGCTAGCGGAGGCCCCCCCCCCCTGCAATTCTCCACCTATTAGACTGAAGGGGGAGCTTGGTACCTCTGCCTTGCAGCAGGGTGGTGGGGTAGGGGCTTCTGCCCAGTGGTGGGGGGGGGGGGCACGCGTTGTTTCAGGGCTTCAGCCCAACAGGGTGCACCTGCCAGGGTGTGGGGCTTCAACAGCAGCAGGGCTGAAACCCCAAGCCCCATCAGGCATCTCCTGCAGGGCTGAAGTCCCAAGCCCCGGCTCTCAAACTTCTGAAGATTGGTGTATGCAGCTCAGAGGGCCAGTAAGTTTGGCCACCCCTGCCGTAGACCAAGAAATGATTTGGGTGGGGAATGTAGCAGAAGTAATGTTATGTGATCCTGGAGTTTTCTTTCACTTTTGAAAAGCTTCCCCAGGCCAGTTTGGAGGAAAGACAGGTGACAAAATTCCCAGTCACCTCATCTGAGGTAACAGGAACAGTTGGTTGACCTAGCTAGTTGCTATTACAGATCTGTTGCGGGAAATCTTCATTAATTATTGGAGATATTCTAATGTTTAACATTTTAAATTTAGAATTTGCTTTAAGCATAGGTTCAGTTTACACTGGCTTTTCACCTGTGGGAATTTTCCCAATATTAGTTGAACCCCCAGTTTAGGTTCCAAGACACTAAATCTGAAAATTATATAGTCACATGAAAGCAGGCGAATAGCACTATTGGAGTAAATGGGACTATTCAGATGCTTAAAATTTAGCTAAATCTGTGTTTAAGTATTCGCAAGAGGTTGGAGCCTTCTGAAGAATTTTATAGAGCCTTTCAAAGAAAGTTTACGATCCACCCCGTTAAGAGGACACTAACTGAAGAAAGATTGATGTATTTTTATGTGGTTTTGGTTAACATCTAACCTAATTCATGGGGTGGTATGGCACGTTAGATTTACATAGTTTGCTGGCTCAGTCAAAGTTTCAAACTTTTTTTTTTTTGCGCACTGCTAGAAGGGCAGTTAGGATTTACATTCTCCCTCCCCACCCCTGACCCCCAGCAACATCTGTGCTAATCAAATTATGACTCAGAGGTAAATTAACACATTTTGTTGACTATTGTTCAAACCTGCTCTCTAATTCAATCTTGAGCTGCAATTTATCAAAACAGGTTTCTTGACCTGATTTAGCAACAGAAGCAGCAGATTGGATACTCCAGTACCTCTCCCCTTTGTCTGAGTCTGCTCTACACTAGAAATGCAACATAGTGAAGGAGTTGATCCCTGCCTTCAGGAATTTAGAAAATGGCACATAAGGCAAAGCAAGTATAACAAATTATTTATTTTTCTTCTCAAAAAATGTCACAGCTTTTCCAAAACATAGTTCCAGGCGTTTCCTAATCCTTCTACAGAAGGTTAAATAAAGATGCAAAAATAAATAAACTAGGAGTTAAACTGGCTAGTGTGGGGTGGGTTTTTTTGTGTTTGTTTGTTTTAATCTTCATTGCTAGGTCAACTGAGTATCAGTCTGTTCTTATTTTAAAAGCCGAGCTGTATTTTCATCCAATGGTAGTTTTACAAGCCCCATGTACCTTACTTAAAATAAATAGGTAAAATAAAGTTTTACTATTGCACTTAATTTCATCCTCAAGCGAGAGAACAGTTTTGTATTCATCATGGTAATTTCTGTTACACACTTTCACTGTAGTCAAATGACACTTGTATGTATCTTAAGGGGGGGAAGAGGGGGGAACCGCCCAGAAACATTGGGTCTTCTATACACTCCTTAATTATTTTATATTGGATGTAATATTAACTATGAAATCTAAAATCTTACACATTTAAGAAGACTAAGCTTCATTTAATTACACTGAGGGTACTCTCTCTCCAACACTGTTTATGCCTTTCTAACCCTACCCCACACACAGCTGCCTGTAGTCATATTTACACAAAACGAGGCAGTCATATTCTTATATGGCTCTCAATAGTGCAATTCTAAAACCTTGTGATTAAATTACAGTGCAGCGATCTACGAAGACGCTTAGAAGCTTTCAGTGGCTCAGTACATCCATGTATCTATTACACAAACCAGTGATCCTGGGTGTGGCTCCCTCCCTCCCGTCTGGGAGCAAGGAGTTTTAGGAACCTCTTAGGGTTCAGTGAAAGACAGGCATTCTGCAACATGTTATTCAACGGGTGCTGCTAGGAAACTTTTAGGAAAAGAGGTGAGAGGGAATTGTACCAGTTCTAGGATTACGGTAACCTCCAGCTTCCCTCTTGGCTAGTTTCACCAGGGGCGTTCTCAGTGGCTTTGTGTAAACAAGATACGGAGTTGTGCGAGTTACTCCCCTTTGCCTATTAGGCTACAAGTCAAAAAACCAAACGAGTGTTGTTTATCTGTAAGTTATTTAAAAATAAGGAAACTAAGAAATTGCTTTCTACTTGTTTCACAGTCACTAGCACGGACTTAATTCTTGCCATGTCTCCCTTTCCTGGGTAAAATAGTTTTGATTTGGTGGAGGTTGTCTGGCTGATTAAAATTACACCAGGTAGATGATTGGTTAGCAGTTTTGTTTGCCAGACACCTGAGCTCACAAATAAATACCCTTTTCATAAGGGACCTGTGACTTACAAGACTTATTTTTTCACTCTAAAAGATAAAAACGGCGAATTTGTAAAACTCCATGATGACAAAAAGTTGCTTAAAAATTAACTTTTACCCGTATTTCCTTTTGCCTTCCCCCACCCCCCGCGCGGAGCTTGAATGGTTTCTTCAGATTCCTCTGAAGGCACTTAAGGTGCTCTCCTCCCACTCGGAACCGGACTCGGAATAGCCGCTGGTGTCTTCTGCATCAGAGACGGGCGAATATTGTCCACACATGGTCTGGGGCGTTTGGGCGTGAGGACCACACAGCTTCCCCATACCTCCATGTCTACTCGCACCGGCTGAAAGGGGGAGGGAGGGCACTAGAAAATTCATTTCAGGTCCGATAGCCCTATTCGGAGGGACACTCTCAAAATCCACCCCAAGCCCAGGCTGGAAGGGCATTTTGGAGGGCCACTCGTACGGTCCCGCGTTTTCCTCTTTTATTTGAATGATCTGGGCTACTCCCGACAGCGCGTAATGAGGTTGATGATCCTCCGGAGCCTTTACGCTAGTGCTTGAATGGTTGCTGGGAAAATGAGGCTGGGTAGCGTAGGCAACCCCTGAAGGACCCACGGGGGCCTGGAAGTAGTTGTGCTGCTCCGTGTTTGATGTGTGCTGCTGAATGCCCACCGGTGGATATGCATTTTTGGCAGGAGCCTTGTGGCTAGGGAAAGGCTCTGCAGCTGCTGGACTGCTGTAAGGTTTCCCTCGCTGCCGCCGGGATTTGGCACGTCTGTTCTGGAACCAGACCTGGGAAGAGATCAGATATTAGCCGTAGCGATGTGGACACGCGTCACCATGCTGTGTTATGAACCCTAGTGAGCTGTGATTGAGAGCTGGCAGGATCAGGCCCATAAAATAAACCTGTTCGCCGCTGCAAAGAGCTGGTTATCGGAGGGGTTAGGCAGAGAAGTTAAACCACCAGGGTTTGGCCTGATGTCCAATGATCGAGCGATTTTGTTCCATTCTTAAAAGGGAGCAGCGTCCCAGGGCTCAAGGCGGAGGACCGAGGCCAAGAGCGCGTCCTGTGTGGTAAGGCTAGGCAAGGAAGTGCGCACACGAAGTGGCTGGGGAGTTTGGAGACAGACAGTTTGGGGGATCCTGGCCTCACCCTTACAAATGACACGAGAGCCCTAGTCTCCCACTCACCTGGATCCTGGACTCCGGGATCTGGGTCATGTCGGCCAGCTTCTCCCGCAGGTAGATATCGGGGTACATGGTGTCGTTGAAGACCAGCTCCAGCGTCTCCAGCTGAGCCGTGGTGAAGTTGGTCCTTTTCCTGCGCTGGGAGATGGAAGGCACCAGCTCAGCCGCGTCCGGGGGGAACGGGGCAGGCAAGGCAGCGGCCACAGTGGCCGAGGCGGGCGGGCTGAGATCCTGGGATAGGGAAGGGCAGCCACCTCCGGCCACTTCACTCCTGTCTGCAGAGACACAATGCAAGTTAGCCACGCGTGCCTATGCCGAGCTAGAGTTGGGGCGCAGCGGGGATCCGATGCGTACAGAGCTGGGACCTACCTGTGCAGAAGGCGCCGGGGAAGCGGCCCTCCGGCGGGGCAAGGCCCCCCCTGTGGGCTGCGTTTTGGGTGGGATAGAGATCCATGGGGCTCCGCCCAACGTGCGCAGCGCTGCTGTAGCTGAGAGGGCTGGAGAGACCAGCGTGTTTGGGTTCCCCTTCCACGAGGCCGCCTCACCACGCTCCTCTTTATACTGGGAGCGCAGAGGCCAGACGCCCCGGGGGTGGATGGAGGTTGGTCTCCGGTGATCAAAGGCTTCCCGAGCCAGCCGGTCTCTTTAGGATGCGGGGGGGGGAGGGCGGCGGCGGGAGAGAGAGACAGATGATAGTCGTTTCCTTAGGACGGAGATTGACTCAAGAGGACAAAAGTGCGAACCTATGGTGCGCCCATCCCCAGCGAGCTTTATTCCTAGGGGTCTTCTCAGCAATCCAAGCTGCGAACACTAACACTGGCGTGTGGGCAGGAGGGATGGGGCGCCTGGACATGGATAAGCCAAGAGAAATAGGTTGAGATACATAGGGTAACCAGGCTGTCCTGTATTCTGCACTCCGGCCAAATGGGACGCTCGGGAAGGGTTGTAGAAGAAAATGTTTCAATTGGTTTAACAAGCAACTGTTTGGGGTTTTTTTTAGAGGAAACAAAACCCTTCAGCTGGTGACTGAACGATCCGTACGTTGATACGTGCCGAAAACAGAGTCACTCTTAATAAAAGAAGCGATTGGAAACCAAGCTCTCTGGGGCGGAAATTCAGAGGGGAAACTCTGATTTCCGGGTAAGGAATTGTACATGTGGGCTGGCCCTATACAAAACATTAGAAATCTGGACAGTCCTCAGGTGGAAGATGCAAATCATTATTTTATGGAGTCCCTTCCTTCATATCATGATGTGCTGGAATTTTTCCTTTCTACAATGACATGCATTTGAAAGGAACTGGCTTTAATCCATCATAAATAAAAGTGGTAACCCGAAAGTGTAGTCACCTGATGGTTGTTTGGTGGAGTGCGGGGGAAGGCAGTCATCACAAAAACCACCAGAACACTTGACTTGTGTTGTGGTGGCGGTGTATTTTGTTTGTTTTGTTGTTGTTTGTTGTAATTAGCAATAGTTAACGATTCTCCTTAGACCCTTTGGTTCACATGACATGCCTCTGCCTTCCTTTGGAAGGGTACTCCCTGAATAAAATAGTTCTTAGGTCTTGGAAGCTTGTAAAGGGATTGTTACTGCACTATTGTTGAGCAATGTACTTTACCCATTAAAGTACACAGTGACCCTTCTTGATTGTGAAGCTGGTGGGCCGCTCTGGATGTGCATTCCTCCTTGAATCTTGCAGTTTTGGCATGTCTGTACCGGGCTTTTAACTATTTAAACCACAGCTCCAGCTAGATAGGCATCAATAACCATTTATAGCATTGTTTGTCTCTATGTACATTTACCAGCAAAACTGTGTGCCTTGTTTCAAATGATTGTAAACACTATTCCCAACAGGCATGGTGTGTTTATATTCTGTGTCTTTTGACCTAGCTTTCCTTTCCTTGCTTATTGATCACAGGCATTTCTTTGCAATCAGTTAATCTATTCAGTCATTTGATTTAATGCACAGGTGTCCCCAACCCCAGGTCCTCATTGATAAATTGCCAAAGAGCCATGCATCATTGTAATAGGTGTGTGTTCAACTTCAGTTTCATTGCTGGTGATCAGCTCTGTTCTTGCTTTGCAGTTATTACAGAGAGGAGGGCAGAGCAGGGGCTTCATTTTAAAGCTCTATGGACCACAATTTGGGCACGCATTATGGGCTCAGTCCTGCAAATGCAAACAAGCATCTTATGCAGTCAAGTATCAGAGGGGTAGCCGTGTTAGTCTGAATCTGTAAAAAGCAACAGAGGGTCCTGTGGCACCTTTAAGACTAACAGAAGTATTGGGAGCATAAGCTTTCGTGGGTAAGAACCTCACTTCTTCAGTTCAGTCACCAGCTGAAGGGTTTTGTTTCCTCTAAAAAGCCCCCCAAACAGTTGCTTGTTAAACCAATCGAAACATTTTCTTCTTGCATCTGAAGAAGTGAGGTTCTTACCCACGAAAGCTTATGCTCCCAATACTTCTGTTAGTCTTAAAGGTGCCACAGGACCCTCTGTTGCATCTTATGCAGTGTTCTCGCAGGCCTGGGCCTTTAATGAGTCCCTGTCAAGTTTGTTAGGCCAGACACCTCAGCACTTATCCCTCTCAAAACATTCTCCTAGAATTCTTAAAGGATGTAGCTTTTCTTTTCCTACCAGTCTTTAGCGCTTGAGTATATACACTGAAGGTACGATTTAGTGGCGTGGAAGGACCTTTACAGACTGAGAAATGGTAAATAAAGTTTATCTCCTATTGATCTTCTCTCCTGTTTTGTTTGGGGAGTATCTCACAGTAAATTGTGCTTGTTGGTTTATAACATACCTGCTGCAGCAAAGATTTGTTCTCTGTTTTTAAGATATAGGTTACACACATCTGGAAATTCCTGTAGGTAAATATTAAGCAGAGGCCTGTGTCACTACATCTCTTCTCCCACCCACTCACAACTAATGGGTGTAATTCCTCACAGTTGAGTACAAGGGGCAGGGAGGTCTGTGATAAATGCTTCCCAGATGAAGAGGATTTATGTAGACTTAATGCCAAAAATATTGAAAGTTGCTTCAGGTGTATACTGCTTACTCAGTTGTCTGGGAACAAAGAATGTAGGCCATATTTACAGGATGAGGGACTTTATCCTGGGAAGCTGTGACTCTGGAAATTATTTGAGGGTTGTGGTGGATAATCAGTTGAACGTAAGCTCCCACTGAGATGCTATGTCCAGAAAAGTGAATGCAATCCTGAGATGCATAAATAGGGGAATCTCAAAGAGGTCATTTCACCTCAGTAATCTGCACTAGTGGGACCGCTGCTGGAATACTGTGTCTAGTTCTGGTGCCCACAATTTAAGACAGATGTTGATAAAGTGGAGAGGGTTCAGAGAAGAACCACAAGAATGATTAAAGGATTAGAAAAATGCCTTATAGTGATAGACTCTAGCTCAATCTATTTAGCTTAATAAAGAGAAGGTTAAGGGGCAACTTGATTACAGCCTGTAAGTACCTACATGGGGAACAAATATTTAATAATGGGCTCTTCAGTCTAGCAGAGAAAGATATAACAATGGCTGGAAGTTGAAGCTAGACAAATTCAGACTGGAGATAAGGCATGAATTTTTAATTGTGAGGGAAATTAACCACTGAAACAATTTACCAAGCATTGTGGTGGATTCTCATGGACTCACAGACTGTAAAGGCCACAAGGCATAGTTTGACTTCTATATTTGGGGCAGGGGGCTTAATACTATTAATAATAGGTATAAGTCTAACTTTCGGATTTACTGATTGTTAGTGGTACTTAAATTACAGTGTACTTAATGAGTGAGTCGGGGGTGAAGGTGGTGCTCCTTCCCCACGCCCCTCTGTGTGGGGCTGGCCCAAGCCTCTCCTCCCTCTTCCCCTATGGGGCTGGCCCAAGCCGCCTGGCTTTGCCACTTGCCCCCCTGAACGTATACCAGAGGTTTTCACACTGTGGGGTGTGCTTCCCTATGGGGGCCTGGAGGAACATTTAGGGGGGTGAGCAGCAGTGCCTGGCAGCATGGGCCAGCCATGCACAACAGGGCTCACCCCTCTGAACATTCCTCTGCACATCCTTTAGGGGGATATGTCCCACAGTGTGAAAATCTATAGTATACAGTTGGGAGGGTGACACCCCTACATGCTCCTCCCAATCTCCACCCATGCCAGAAGGTACCATCATGATCATCTCGTCTGCCCTGCACATCACAGGCCACAGAATCTCATTCACTCATTCCTGTAGTAAGCTCTGGCTGAGTTACTGAAGTCCTTAAATACTGATTTAAAGACTTAATGTTACAGAGAATCCACCATTTACTGTAGTTCAAACCAGCACCTGACCCATACCTCATGCTGCAGCGGAAGGCAAAAAACCCAACAGCCTGGGTCTCTGC
This sequence comes from Emys orbicularis, assembly GCF_028017835.1. Taxonomy (NCBI): domain Eukaryota; kingdom Metazoa; phylum Chordata; order Testudines; family Emydidae; genus Emys; species Emys orbicularis. Next base: position 160,547,308 of record NC_088685.1, on the reverse strand, counting down.
CAGTCGGACCTGGGGGGAAATTCCTTCCTGACTACCAAATATGGTGATCAGTTAGACCCACCAAACATGTTGGCAAGATCCACCAGCCAGACACCTGGGAAAGAATCATCTGTGGTAACTCAGAGCCCTCCCCATCTAGTGCCCCATCTCAGGCTGTTAGGGACAGCAGTCACAGGTGGGCCATATGCCATTGTAGGAAATCTCATCATACCATCCCCTCCATAAACTTATCAAGCTCAGTCCTGAAACAAGTTAGGTTTTTTCCCCCCACTGCTCCCCTTAGACAGCTGTTCCACCACTTCATTCCTCTGACTGTTAGTAACCTTTGTCTAATTTCAAGCCTAAACTTATGATGGCCAGTTTATATCCATTTGTTCTTGTGCTAACATTGGGTCTTAATTTAAATAACTCCTCTCTCTTCCTGCTGTTTATCCCTCTGATGTATTTATAGAGACCAATCATATCTCCCCTCAACCTTTGTTTTGTTAGGCTGAACAAGCCAAGATCCTTAAGTCTCCTTTCGTAAAGTAGGTTTTCCATTTCTCTGATCATCCTAGTAGACCTTCTCGGCATATGTTCCAGTTTGAAATCTCCATCACTGACAATTTTTAAATCAAGATTGGATATTTTTTCTAAAAGATATACTCTAGGAATTATTTTGGAGATGTTCTATGGGCTCTCCTATACCGGAGGTCAGACTAGATGATCACAATGGTCCCTTTTGGCCTTAGCATCTCTGAATTTATGATGACACCAAGACATAATTTAAAAACAGTACTTCAGTTTCCTCAATGCAGTTATGTAAAGATTCCTTTTACCAATGATACAAAATAAAGGAGGGACTAAATTCTGTTTACATCTTTAATATACAAATTGTACCTCCCCCATATACTCATGCAGGCCCATTTATTCCAGAATAAGAGTGCCCCCACAATGTGTTGTTCTGGAATAACCAGAGTACTTTAAATTCACATCCTACCTTATTCTGGAATAATTTTCCTGTTTAGACAGACCCTAACTGATTAAAAGACATTCTGCCTGAACCTGCAAAGAACATGAAACAATTGTTCAGAGAGGTGTTAACTGCCCCATTCATCTAAATGGGTTGTTAACTTCGAACCCTGCTACTCAAGGGGAGATGACTGGGAGAAATGGAAAGAGTCTTGTTACCACCATCTCATCATGCTCTTGTAAAGGGGTGGGGCTGAGTCTTCCTCTGGGATGGACATTAATTTGCCTGGTAACTGGGAGTGATAGTTTCGAGATGTGGGAGGCCCAGCTTCTCCACCAGCCAGCAGATTTATGAGTTTTACCCTTGTCACTGTTAATCCCAGTCATGGACCAGAGTGCCATTGTGCAAGCAGGGGCAGGGCCACACGGGTGTGGGGGGGGGAGAGCTGTGGGGGACCCACACGGGGGTGTGCCTAAATCCCCATTTGCCTCAATCCAGCCCTGCTGTAACTGAAGGCAGACCTTGGACCTACATGCTTCATTTTCCAGGTCAGACTTCCCATGAAGACAGACATTATATCAATGTATATTGAAAACAAACCCAGGAAAGAGCTAGTATTGGGAGATAATGGACCTATTCCCAACCTGTAGATTTGGAAATGGGCTCAGTTCTTTGATCTTTCAGCACTTCCCTTGTAAACTATCACTTATGTGACATCCTTAGGGCAACAGAGATTCCATGGGTTCTCTTGCACTTTCCTGTATCTTGATATTGAAAGGGGGAGGGAGGAGCTCCAATAACTAGCTTGTAATGATTAATATACTTTTCCTAAAAAATGAAATTATGAGGGACCCTTCACAGACTTCAAAACTTTAATTAGGAGACATAGATAGATGATATTTATATAGACTATAAAAAGAGGGGAAGGCAAATAGAAGAAAGATGGAACAGAATACATTATATTCTAGGTGTGGCACATTTTGTAGTCTGGATTCTACTTGGCTGCTATCTCTGCTGTAGTTAAGAATAACTCGGGATTTCCTTTATAAAGTGCAGTTTTCACATCTTAATAACATCCTATAACATACAACTCAGTAACTTGGGCCCTGATCCTGTAATGAGCTTTGTCTACAGGGTCTCTGCCAATCAGAGCTGGGGGGAAATTCCTTCCTGACTACAAATATGGCCATTAAAACTCATCTCTCCTGCCACCCACCACTGCTCATCTTTCATGATTTTGAACCCTGTTCCCACCAGAGACACTTCTTTGCTGTGGTGCCCATAATTGATCTAGTTGGAAGGGGAGAAAGGCACATTTAAATCTGGTTTCTGATGCTTCCCTCTAGTGCTGTCTAATTACTAGATCCCAGTTCTGTAAACCTAGCTTCCCCTGCTCCAGCCAGTGCTGCTTTCCAGTAAAATCATTCTTCACTGTGGTCTCAATGCAGCAGCTCTTGCTAGGGAGAAAACAGGAAGGGCAGGAAAATGCTAAGGGGGTTAGCTTTTATGGTAACATTATTGCACTGGAAGAGTGTAGTGTATTTTTTTCCTTCTGTTTTGGGGGCAGTATCCAATTTATTACAAAGATGTTCCATAAGCAAGCAGAACATCAACAAAAACTGATGAAGCTTTCTTTGCAATCCTGAATAGATCTGAGGAGAGGGAGCTCTCTTAATACCACCGTTTTCTACAACTCTAGATGCACATGTAAAATCTGTAATGTAATCTTGCAATATTTTTTCATTCTCTTATGCTTACATTAATTTTATTGTCCTAATAGTCCAGGGGTCGGCAACCTTTCAGAAGTGGTGAGCCAAGTCTTCATTTATTCACTCTAATTTAAGGTTTCGCATGCCGGTAATACATTTTAACAGTTTTAGGAGTTCTCTTTCTATAAGTCTATAATATATAACTAAACTATTGTTGTGTGTAAAGTATATAAGGTTTTTTAAATGTTTAAGAAGCTTCATTTAAAATTAAATTAAAATGCAGAGCCCCCCGGATTGGTGGCCAGGATCCAGGCAGTGTGAGTGTCACTGAAAATCAGCTCGCATGCCACCTTTGGCACGTGTGCCATAGGTTACCTACCCCGGTAATAGTCCAATGTGAATTTATTGACAGCCTTCTTTATGTAAGTGCTTTTCTCTTAAAGGTATGTATTTTAATTTATTTATTTTTTGCCGCCACCTGTGTGCTATATAATTAGGTGTGATTCAAGGAGTAAGGCAAATATCAATGAAGTTAACTAACTAGTGAACTTTGGCTTATGCCGAAAGCTTTTCACTCTTATCCTATATTATTCTAACATGTAAAGTTTACCGTGTAATTTTCATAGATATTACTTTCATGGACCGTCTGGCATCCAGAGTACAGTACATTGCTACAAAATGCTACACACATTATTGGATGTAGAAACAACTGTGGGATAAGGCAATAGCATGTGAACCTGTAACTAAAGACTGTACCATAAACAAGTGCCAGCACCAGGTGAGTTCTGTGCTACCCAAGGGAATGGTGAGTGTATGACTCCTCACAGTCTCGCAGGGCCCACAGAGAGAGCCCACAATGTCTGTCAATATCTCTCAAAATGCACTGTGCTGGGAACAGTGGTACAAGTTGCCAGAAATCATTGCAACTGAATTGGTCTAGCTGACTTCTAGTGCAAGCACAGGGCAAAACTGCAAGTGTCCTTATCATGATAACAGCATGACGAGTGTGGATGACTTAATCATTTGTGCTTCAGTTAGCATAAAGCCATTGATGAATTCATTTACAAATGATTGAGCTTTCCAGCCTAGTTGAGGCAGTTTAACCGTGATCAGCTGATACAATTCTAAGCAGCCCTTATGTGCACTGAGTGGTACCACATATTTGATGTGGACCTTGGATGGGTCACTCCCCTTCTCTGTGCCTCAGTTTCTCCTTCTATAAAATGGGGATTATGATACCTCCTTTATAAAGCATGTTGAGATCTAATGACAAAAAGTGCTACATGAGAACTAGAGGGTGTTTATTACTCTGTGTAATATATACAACAATGCCATTTCCCAACACTGGCAAACCCTCCTAGCGCAGGTGCTGCAGCTTATACTGCCAAAAGAGCGTTTGCCAGTATAGTTTATACCAATTCCCCAAATGAAATAAGCAATACCAGCAAAATCTCTTTTGCCAGTATAACTGCACCTATAGTAGGACTTTCGCCAGCATAAAAATGGCATAAAAAAATCACGCCCCTAACCAACATTGTTATATCAGAAAAAGTTTCTAGTGTAGAACTGGCCTTAGTTTTCTTCTTCTACCTAAGGATTCAGTTGGACGCTAAGGACTTCCTCCTCTTAATTTCTATCCCATGACTCCTAGTTACTATATAACACCCTAAACAATGCTTCTTACTACCTTCAAATACTTGCAGTTGGTTATCAGATTCCCCTAACAGAGACACGCATAGGTAGGACTATAAATTGAGGCATAGGTACAATAGGCTTATAGATAGGGTCCTGGCTCCTGGAATCTCATGATGTCCTGCTTCTAACTGTAAGCTTTCATTTAAAAATATTTATGTTTTGAACCTCATCCTTGTGAAGAAGAAAAGCTTGAAAATGTGACTTAAATATAACAGAGAGGGTGACACTTGCCTGAATTTGCAAACATCCTGAAACGATAGTTCTGAGAGGTGTGAACAGTTCTGTCCATCTTGATGGACTGTTAACTGTAATTGACTGCTTGGGGGTGGGTCCAGCGCCGGCTCCAGGCACCAGCTTACCAAGCAGGTGCTTGGGGTGGCCACTTCGGAGAGGGGCGGCACGTCCAGCTGTTCGGCGGCAATTCGGCGGACGGTCCCTCACTCCTGCTCGGAGCAAAGGACCTCCCACCGAATTGCCGCCGCAGATCGCGATCGCAGCTTTTTTGTTTTGTTTTGTTTTTTTGTTTGGCTGCTTGGGGCGGCCAAAACCCTGGAGCCGGCCCTGGGTGGGTCACCAGCCTTCATTCTTAAAGAAAAAGTAAGTAAGTAAGTTTCTAAACCTTGTGGGTTAGAATGTGACCCCAGTGCACCCTAAAGGCTCAAAAAGCGGAAGGCAAATAAAAAGAACACCAAGTCTATTATTTTTACATAATTGCATGATTTTAAAGCCAACCTCATGTCTTTTGGTGATCCTGACTCATGATTTTTGAGCATTTGAGGTTGGCAACGCTGCTACTTGGTCATCTGTGATAAATAAGGTGCTTTATTTGGATGAAAAGCACAGCTCTGACTCTGACCTGTTTTATGTTCTTGGACAAGTCACTTCTCCATATACCCCAGCTGCAAAATGGAAATAATTATGTTTACCCCCCCCCCTTTATAAAGTGCTTTGAGAGCTACAGACAAAGAGCACTCCAGAAAAGCCAAGAATTGTTGTTTCTTGGAGCTAAAACTATGCCATCAGCACCCGATGACAACAATCCCACAATCTACAGATACCAATACAAGAGACTGTCTTCTCCTGTAACCTTGCACAGTTGTTGCAGTGTCAAGCACCTTTACAGCTCACAAAGCACAGGCACAATTCTGCCAGCCACTGATGTCCAGGGCTGCCAGGACTGGGCTGTGCATATGCAGATTAAAATAAATATGGTACATCAAGTATTCATGCCTTTTCCAAAAGGTGGAGACTTGATCTCCATTGGTTAGAGCTTGATTATATCTTGCTTCCATCCATAATTCAAAACTCTTTAAAAAAATAAATGCCTAAATCTTATTAATTTTGTTCTTTGGCCTTAGCAGTAAGGAACAAGTAGAATCTTGTGACTTGAGCCTTCTGCTTAGAAAGCAGATGTGACTTGGGACCCAGGAGGTGTGAGACATGACATCAGTCTCCCACGGTCCCAATAGTGTATTCTGTTCCAAAGAGTTGATAAGAGCTTCAGACATAAGGAAGACCTTCAAAAAAAACCAAAAAAAAACAGCAGTGGGGGAGGCATAAGAATCCAAGCGATGCATATGAAAAGATCAAGGAGCAGCATTTTCTAAACCTCAACAGGGACAGATTTGAGATCCCAGGTTTGGAGGGGACCCAAACAGAGCAAGAAGGCAGGAGCAAAGTACACGTCTGATTGCTGGCAGCTGGCTCCCTGCTTCACTTGCGAGGAAGATGAATGACTCAGGAGTAGGAGGAAGATCAGAGCATATGGTGGGGGGAGAACTAGTAGGAAGCTGTCTTGAGGTTAGGTTAAGGGGAAGAGTCTATCTAGAGTGAAGGGGATTTTTGGTGAATCTGGGCTCTATTAAACCTTATTCTGGCTTTGAAGTTTGAGATGCTTTGGGAAAGACAGAATGTACATAACTGACAGTCACTTGGGGCCCATCTTATTCCTACTGAAGTCTATGGCCAGAATCCCACTGACTTCAGTGTGAGCAGGCTTGGGCCTTTGGGCACTTAAAGTGCGTTTACCCACAGCCCATCCTGAGACAGTGATTTTTAACTATTAGTCCTGTATCCAGCTCTCTAATTTTATAGGACACAAAACTGAGAGAACCAGCTCCCACCACTTAAAATGGATAAACTACATTGCTTAGCTCATTACCATGGTTTGTAGATGGAATACAGGATCTTGCCAATAATGTATTTTATGGGTGTTTTCTTTAAAATGGGCTATTGTAATAACTATCAATCTAAGATACGTATAAGGCCCCCATGACAATAGTACCTAAGCACCTCACAGTCCTTAATGGGTTTAGCCTCCAAATATCCCTGTGAGGTAGGGAAGTAACTGGGTCCCAGTAAATGAATTACAAGGGAAGTAAAAACAGAAGAACTAAGGAAAGGGACAAGGATCTCGTCTTCCTATGTTTTTGTGCAGAGGCCACCACAATATAAATACTAGATAATAAATATTCAGACCACATCTGGAAGTTTGAGGGGGCTAAGGCAGTTCTCAGACCCTGTATTTCTGCTGAAACTTGCGTAGATACCAAATACAGTTTTAATTAAATATCAGAATGAAAAGTCACAATCCTACTGATTCATTCACGGTCTGTCCTAGAATCAAGAACGGTGAGGAGAAAGTGAATGGGGAAGTGTTATTTACCCCTTCACATAACACAAGAACCAGGGGTCACCCTAAGAAATTAATAGTCAGCATGTTTAAAACAAATATAAGGAAGTACTTCTTCACACAACAGAGTCTACCTGTGGAACTCGTTGCCAGGGCATGTAGTGAAGGCCAAGAGTAAAACTGGGTTAAAAAAAAAAATTAGATAAATTCATGGAGGATAGGCCCATCAGTGGCTATTAGTTAAGATGGTATGGGATGCAAGCCCATGCTCTGGGTGTCCATAAACCTTTGACTGCCAGATGCTGGCACTGGACGACGGGATGAATCACTCAATAATGGTCCTGTTCTGTTCATTCTCTTTCAAGTAGCTGGCACCATCCATGGTTGGAACACAGGATACTGGACTAGATAGACCATTGGTCTGACCTAGTATGGGCCATTCTTATGTTCTTAGTCAAAGCCTTTTAGTGAGCTCCACCGAGTCTTGGTTTATATTGTTTTTTAGGGGGTAGGAATTTGCACTGTTATGGTTATACCAGTACAAATTTCCCTACTTTAGATAAACTCTGAGTTACTATAGAAAATAATTATATCCCTGTGTATGTAGCCCTCATACATATGCAGTCGATCTAATAATCCCTCCCAGCTGCACCCTAACCTGTGGTCCTCAACCTTTTTTCATTTGCAAACACCTAAAAAATTTCAAATGGGGGTGTGGACCCCGTTGGAAATCTTAGACATAGTCCAAGGACCCCCAGGGGTCTGCAGATAACAGGTTGAAAACCACTTTTCTAACCTTTCACGAACCCCTTAGACCAGTGGTCCCCAACCTTTTTCGTCTGGCGGGCACCAGACGACAAGCCACGGAGGACTGTGGCGGCGGACGAGCATCTGCCAAAATGCCGCCAACAAGCGGCAACGTCAATAGGCATCGCCGCCGAAATGCCGCCGACAAGCAGTGTCATCCAGAGGCGTTGCCACCGAAATGCCACCGAAAATCGGCAGCATTTCGGCAGAGACGCATCTGGATGCTGCTGCTTCTCAGCGGCATTCCGGTGGATGCTCGTCCGCCGGCCAGTACACGGGCGCACTTAGACGTACTCCGTTGGGGACCCCTGCCTTAGACATACTCTATGAACCCCCAGGTGTCTGGGGACCACAGGTTGAGAACCATTCTCCCCCCATCCCAACCAGCTGTATCTGATACTGATCTTCCATTCCATTTTCCTGCTATTCCCATCATCTGACAAACAATGTGGTTTTAGCACAAGCCTCACAATATTTGGTGTCCATCTTAAAGCCACAGCTGCTGGAATTAATGGATTGCATGAGCAGCTCAACTATCACTTAAAAAAAATAAATAAATAAAAAGCAGCCATCCTGGTTGTGGAGAAAGCTTGATCATGTGGAGTGAGTGCACCCTGAAGGTTCAGAAATCAGACAAAACCCACCATGTTTTTTTTTGTTTTTTTGTTCAATATCACACAATTTTAAGCCAGTGTCATGATTTTTGCAGCCTGACTCATGATTTTTGTACAAGTCTGGCAATATCTCCATCTGTTCCATGCACATTTGTATAGGAAAGCAGCCCCATCCTCCCACCCTACCTCCGTCTCTCCAGACAAGCAATATATCCTTCCCCTCCACAAACACCCAGTCTGTAGCATCTACCCCCTACCTCCCCACCGTACACAACCTACTGAATCAGGTGCCCCATCCAGATGTCATGTTTTCTCCACCTGGAAGCATTAGGAGCTAATTACAACAAAAATGCTTCAACTCTGATCATTCCTTTGAAGTGCCTCTCTTTATTCCCCCCTCCCATTTGAAATGATTCCCCATTATTCATTCTATTCTCTTCTCTTTTTATTTCTGTTGTGCTTATTGTCATCTGTTTTAGCCCTGACTTGTCAAAGGAACACCATTATCACCTCTTTAGTCTAATCCACTCCTTTGTTGTCTAAAGTTTTCCATCTCCCTCTCCCTCTATTTACTATTTATAATCTCATTCCCCTCTAGTGCTCCAGCCCCCTGATTCTTTCCAGTGGCTTCTGTGTGTGACCAAGGCTAACCCATCTTCCACCCACCTTTTGTGTGCCTCATGGGGAAACCAAGAATCCTGAGTTTTCTCCTCCTTTTGCCAAGTTTTCATCTGCCACTTGACACATGCCCAAATTATCATCAAATGCATTTATTATTCTAAATCAGAAAAATAACAATCCCAAATCTTGAGCCGATACAGACCCAAGAACTGTTTTCTACAGCTAGCTTAGAAATGCTCTTTCTCCCTATTGAACATAGTTTTGTGATAGTACTGCCAAATGCAGAGTTTTGGGAGGGCTGTGGGATAAAACAGAGTACAGGGGGTTTGCTAGAGTTAGATATAAAAACCTCACTGCTCTGTCTACATTAACACATCCACTATTGCTAGCACCTGGGCTGTCCCATGATTACACCATTAGTGGCTAAAGTGCCCATGTGAGAGGGCTTGTCACTAGTTAAGTAGCAGGAATCTACAGAACTGAATAGTAGATGAGTTGGCTGCAATATTACCTGGCTGTTTTGTAACACGTGACCTATTCAGGGCCAAAATAATGTCATTCAAGGTGTTCATTTTACAGCATTTCAGAAGGCTGTCTTCCCTGCTGCATTAGAAGGATGGAAAAACACATGCTCTTCAAAGGGAGAAGGTAAGAAGATGAGGAATTTCCCACTGGTGTTTGTTCCTTGGCTGAGATATCTTCACATTTAGGCCTTCCCCATTGGATGAAAGAACAGAAATTCAGGGGGAGGCAGCAGGGAAATGAGAGTAATTCCAGGATTTACTTGCAGAATTCAACTTCCATGTTTAAGGGCTTGATCATGCTCCCATTCAAGTTAATGGTGAAACTCCCATTGACTTCAATGGAGCAGGCTCAAGCTCGAAGAGAGTTTCTAGCTCTCCGGTTGTAAGAAGGACATATACAATATAATTCAATGCACTGTGGTCTTGTTCACTTCTCATATTAACAATAGACCCAAGGTAGGTGTGAACTCTAACCATATTCATTTTAATGGCGCACTTAAACTTTCCACAACTGGGCTTCCGTATTAATAATGATAACCATTTCATTGCTGGCCAACTAGAGGCATCAATTACCAAAGTAATCTTCATGTGCTAGTATTACAACTGTACAAGGAGTTCATAGCACCCTGGAAGATCCACATTTGGTCATGTCTAGTTTGTTCCAATGCAAGATAGTTCCCTTCAGCCTGTTCTTTAGTGCTTTATCCAGTCTAGATAGAAATGACTGACGTGATGGGGCTTCCCTTTGGTTAAATAAACAAGCTGGGAAAGCTATTTTCAGATCTGGCTTTGATTTAGGACTATGCAAAAACTGCAGACACACATAGCTAATGGAAACTCAGTGGTGGTAGTTCTGAGGTGCTTTTTCTAACCTATACCACATTTAACAGATTTAATGCTTAAACGGTTGTCAATGTTATTCAGCAGATGCAGAACCCTCTGAGCAAACTATATATGAGTAAATGATTTTTTCTCCCTACAACGGAGATTCTTGCATAGATTTTCTTTCACTTCTGTAGATCTGCATTGCCTTTATTTTAATTCTCCACATTATGCAAACTTTTTTTCATAATATATATATATATATATATATACACACACACACACACGATTAAAAGTCCTGCAAAATTAGTTGTTCTATCTACACACTCTAATGCAACCAAATCACACAGAGAAGTCCAAGGGAAAATATTTTTTCAGTACTGCTGCCAGTGTGTTCAGAGAAAGCACATAGGGAACATACTCACCTACCCTCATAATTTTGTCTGAGACTCAAGCATTTGGGAAATTTCCCAGGCCCTAAGAATTGCCTGAAAACACCTGCAAAATAACTGTCATTGGCAGGGCCGCCGAGAGCAGGTTCGGGCCCCAGTGAAAAAAAACTTTCGGGCCCCCCAGCAAGGGCGGACCAGCTAAACAGGGACGACGAGAGTGGGGGGGAAGCCGGGCCCTGGGCCCCCTTCCGGACCACCGGACCCCAGTAATTTGTACTGGCTTTCCCCCCCTCTCGTCAGCCCTGGTCATTGGTCTTAAAAGTGTGAAGGGAGGAGCTAAGATATACAGAATGTAGCTGCCTGTAGATGTCTCTTAGGGCTCACTACAGCAAAGGCTAAGAGAACAGTGGACTGGGAGTTCTATTACTAGCTATGCCTGTCCCTCACTGTGGGTATTGCTATAACATAAATATACCATATGGGCCCTGAGGGGTGGGAGGAGTCAGAGAGTGTTGAAAGGGAGACTTATTTTTGGTATATCTTTTGTGTAACTGATGCAATGTAACTCGCATGTGACTTTAATAGCATAAAAGTAGCCCAAATTCCTAGAATTTTAGGCATGAGCTTTTTAAATTAAATCTATTTAACAATGTATTTAATAATTAAATTTATTTAATAAGCAAAGGGGTCACTGTGAAAGGTAAATAGATTTAAATGCAAACATATTTGAAAATTTCTCCAAGTCCCCCACAAACTCTTTTCTACTTTCCTGGAAAATGTATGTCTGCTGAAAGTTTAATTTTTCTACAAGGGGGCAATCTGTTTCTGAGACTGTTGTCTTAGGAACGTTGCCCACGGGCTTTGTTAATGCAGAGTTAAGGTTGACTGACAGTGCCTAGTAATGTTCCAAAACGTTGGATGTACCTATACTTAAACTGCTGAAAAAGCAGGAAATAAAGAGTTAAGGTACATGCTAACTCTGACCTTAGCTCTGCCCCCTGGAGCTGGCTAGAGTCACTCGGGATAAGCTGTAAGTGTCAACCAGGACTGCCTTCCAATAAGCAGACATAAGGAATGGTGTCATTTTATGTCATGTGTTGGGTTTATGGGCAGTGAATTTCCCTTATTTTCTGAGGAAGTAGCAGTAGTGAGAGGAACATCTCAGGTGGCACCAGGAGGATTCCTGGGAACACCTCCCTGCCACTCAACTACCAGGTCTGCCCACCTCCTGGCCCCTTCTTGCCCCAGTAGGGCTGAAGGGGCCATAAGGAGGAAGGAATGGGGTAATCGCTGGGCTATGAGGTGTGCATCTACCAGCTATGGTGCATATGGCTATGTGGTGCATATCTACCAGCAGCAAGGGGGAGTGGAGGGGAACTTAAGGGCAGATCTACACTTTAAATACTGCATTGGAGCAGCTGGATTGATGGAGCTGTGCCTCCTAAATGCTTTAATGAAGACGATCAGTCTTGATTACATTATATTACCCAAATGCAATACTTACTTGAGTCTTTCATCTTCCCTCCATGTAATTAATGCTGTTTTCTTTGACAATACTGCTAAAGTTGAAATCTGCGCTCGAGCTGGAGCCTGGGCTCTAGGACCCAGAGCTCGGGCGCCAGCCGAGTCGGCTGGCATGGGCCAGCCGTGGGTGTCTAGCTGCTGTGTAGGCATACCCGAAGTGTGTATGTGGACTTTAGGGACCTTGAAATACCAGCTCTTAAACCTGAAACTTTGGTCTCATGGCAAAAATTACAGAAGGGGCCCTTGCAGAATGCAATTAATGTGCACAACACACACACTCAGAAAGCTGCCAAGGGTAGGACTCAGAATCATGGTACATGGACCTGCTTGTGTTCAGTGACCAGAGCATTTCACCTTGAGTGACCCACTTATTCTGACTTCAGGTTACCTGCAAACACTCTGGCTTGTAATAGGGCCCCAGTCCTGCTACACTGTGCACAGATGACTTTCTCCAGCACAGCCTCTTCACTGAAGCCTCAGAGCACATCCAAATTTTATTCTGAATAACCTTTTAAATATTGTCTTTCAAAAGGGGCAGTGGATGCTGGACACTAGCTGAGATCAGTCCTGAGCAGGTGATATCAAGTTTGGGAGGATCAGAGTCTTAGTCTCAGCCCCAGGTATGTACAAAAAAAAAAGTTATAATAACTATAAAATGTTGACATCATATGATTTTTAAGGAAGGGTACGGATGTATTGCAAGAACCCCTGCTCAAACAACCTCCGATATACCTCCCCCTGATTCCCATGAGGCACAGCAATATTCAAGACAATAAATTATGTGGATTTTAGAGCATGTAGGAAAAACAGCTGTTAAGTAGTGAACTAGTTTCACCCTTAACTATAGTGGTCTATTAGCCCACTCTGATCTAGTAATATAAAGGTCCAGATTTCTTCATTTAGAGCCTGGAAAAAGTGCAGGAAGATGTTCAAATATCACTCACTTAAACACACAAGCTGAAAAATTGTTCTTATCGAAAGAGTCACATACATTTTCCAATGGAAAAATCAACTAGAAAGAATAGCTTAGGGGTTTAGAAATGAGATGCAGAGTTTTTCACTGGGCGAAACCCACACAAGAGAGTCAGTGACCAAACCTTGTCAGTGTTTTCTGGGGGTTCAGTGGTCTGTATAGAAAGTGGATTGGTCTCAGTCCAGTTCCCAGTGGAGAAGTGTCTGCATATCATACCCCACCACCACCACCAATGACATTCATTGGCAGGGTTGGCTGATGCCGGCACTACTGTGGCTCTTGCAAAGAGGACTTCTCTCTCCAGACCTATCAGTCCCACCTGCAAGAAATTCACTTTTAAAAAACTGACTAATTAAGTGAGAGGAAACCACAACAAGCTGATGGTTAGTCAGGAATAAAGGCCTTGTCTACAGTGAGAATTTTCCCCAATTCCAGCAGTCAATGACTAACCAGTTGAGCCTGCCCTGTTTCATGCAGTGTTAACCAGAACCATCTAACATGTTTTTAAACAGTGCTCTCTGCCAAAACTAAGGGCAAAATCGTGTTTATCATAATGCTACTTGTGTGTTGGTTTAGCTTTTTGAACACGAAGCATTTGTCAACATAGACAAGCCCTGTGTTCAACGCAGTTTACCGGTTAGGTCGGTGAAATGGTATCTTAAAACTCAAGGGTCTTTGGACATTGGCAGCACGTTTTGTAGAAGTGGTTGGGGCCAAAACAAAACTCCTCCTCCCCATACTGCAGCACAAGTTCACACAGAAAGCTACTTTTCAGTGGTGCTGCTGCACCAGTGCGTGGGTACACTTCATAGTCCTTCAGTATATACGGTAACTGTTATAGAGCTCTCCCTCATTGCCTTAAAACTGGAGTGTGAAATAGAGCAGGTCTGGAGCCTGGTGTCACCTGAGCATTTTCCCTGCTGTGATGTCTGTTAGAACTTCAAAGTAGACTGTAGCTGAAAACAGATCAGTCTTTGATTAGAAACTCAAAAGGGGAAGAGTGATACGTGTTTCCACCTTGGGAAGTACCTCAGCAAGCCCAGGACATTTATACAAGATTTATGCAACAATGTATTGTTAGGTCTTTGCAATATTCTCACTTTCCCAGCTCATCACCGTCTGGCATGTATACACCTTGGCCACCATTTTTTTTTATTTTTTTGATGAAGTGGCCAGCTAATCAGATGTTTATAGCCCCCCTAAGGTTTGACACATTCACCCCCACCTCCCACCAGCTCGCCTCTGTTGTGGAATGTGTGGGTGTCCCCACTCTGCCTGGATATTGTTAAGGCTAAATCACATAATGCCAGCATGTCCAAATCATTGCTCTATGTCTTATTCAGCAACATTTCAGTCTATGATATTTTGATGCAATTGCATTGTTGCTCCAGTTATTACATGTGCTGTTCAGAAAATAACACAAACGGGATAAAATGAACTAAATAGAGAGTGTCTTGAATTTTCTCTCAGAAGAGAATCACTTTAAAAAGGGGGAAGTTTGTTCTGAAGTCTCTGTTCTCAGTGAACAAATGAAATGATAGAAACTGAAATGGGCAACAGGGGATGGATCAAGTGGTGATTGCCTGTTCTGTTCATTCCCGCTGGGGCACCTGGCATTGGCCACTGTTGGAAGACAGGCACTGGGCTAGATGGACCTACGGTCTGACCCAGTATGGCTATTCTTATATTCTTATAATGAGATTTTGAAGAAATGTTAGCAACAGTTTCTTTTTTATAATTGCCCCAACCCCCCCCCCCCCCACACACACACACCCTATTTGATTACTGTGCACCATTTCAACCCTGTGGACCACATTCCCACCAGTGCTTAATTGTTAATGAAAGAGGTGCTGAGGCTCAAGCAATTTTTTTTACTTTCATAATTGACACGGCAAGCCCAGAGGTGCCAGGGCTATGAACTGCCAAGCCTAGAGCTGTTGCTGATCCCCACCCTGATGCGGGAACAAGGAGGAAGCAGCTTGTGCCTCCTCTATCCAGGAGGCTGCCCTAACTTACACTCCTGCTTCAATGAGCTCTATTGGGCTTTGTAGGAGGACAGGTCTGCTGCCCTGGCCCCAACTCCTCCTTCCCCAATGTGCTTAGAAGGGGTGGTGAAGAGCTGGCAGAGGCCATTCTGCATCTGAATGGCATTAGGGGTATCGCGCTTGTCTGTGGCCCCTTTGTGCCAGCCAAGCTAGTGTAAAGGGGCCCCAAGGCAATACTAAATCAAGCCCTATGGGCTTAAGTAGTGCACAGGCCTTGTGCAGAAGCTCTGCAAAGTGGTGAATTCACCATCTATGAAAATTATTCCGTTACCCCAACTGCCTCTGGGCCCCACATGCATTTCCCCAAACCCAGCGTCATTATTTTTTAAACTGTGAATATCCTGTTAGTAAACAATACCAGCCCAATCATCCTGGAAACTGATGGACTGAGCATATCCACAAGGCAGGTACAGCCTGGGCAGCAGCAGTTCAAGCTTCCCTGTCAATGGCTTTGACTGCTGTACACCATTTTTTTTACGAGCCTTCCAGCATAGCCAGGAATTCAGGGCACAGACATCAGTGTTGACAGTGTAAAGGGTCTAATGTGTTTCCAGCCTATTATCATCTGGACCAGCCATATACTGGGAACTAACAAAACCTCCTAGTCATTAGCTTACCAAATGGTAACAGCTTTTGGTCACTGCTGACAGAGGCTGCCTTTGAACCACAGCTCTAGAGATGAAAGACTTTACTCCTATTGCTAATTCCCTGAGGCAACCAGTCTCCCTGGATAAGTCTTTCACAGTGCTAATCATAATAGATGCAGCAGACCCTGAGTGCAGGGAAGAGAAAGGAACAAATACACAAGTTTTACTAGTCTATGTCACCATACAGAGGCTTTCTATGAACCTCCTTCCTGCTAGCAATGCATGAAAGTTGTATGTAGTGGATAGAATTTATTTGAGGACTTGAATCTATTTATCAGTGATGTCAATCTGCAGCCAGGCTTGAAAAAGATCAGTAATGCTCTTTGAAAGCATAACAGCTGCTGCTCCACACACACTCTGGAGCATTATCAGTCAGGCCTACTTCATGTGAACACAACCTACAGAAAATGTTATAGCAATCATCTTATTGTATAACTCAAGGAATTCAGAACACAGACGCCTCTTTGACAAGCAGGAATCCAAGGTTGTATCAAAAGTAATTTCTTCTAGATTTGTATAAATCCTCCGATTTTACCTGTGATCTGGGTGCATGGTGTAAGCAATCCCTGTGTAGTAACGGAGAGGCCGGCAAATGTATAATTTCTGTAGCTTTGCTAACTGTTAATACTGGACAAGTATAAACTCATTTAGGCCTTGTTTACACTGGAGAAAATCCATTATGTTAGAAAACATGTTAACAAACACGTTCAACAGGATTTTGCCCATAAAGTAGACAAGAACAGTTGTGTTTAAAAACGTTAGCTGATCATGGTTAACCCTAGGCTTCCCCTAGTAGCAGGATCTTAGAAGAACTTGTTCATTTCTGAAATAGAATTTACTGATTTACAGTTAGCATACTAGTTCCATGCATTTGGAATTCTGCTAGCTGTGAATACTACACACAGAAACAAATTCTTGTCTGGAGTAGGTGGCTGATCTTTAACTAATGAAGCTGGAGAAGACCCAGTTCTCTCTATGCTGTGGTAAAGCTCATTCTTTTATAAATCTGAACAAACATTTGGCTAGGGTAGGTGTTAGTCCCCAGGATTTAAGATGGTCCCTTAACAATTCTTTCACTTATTTGGCAGCTTTCAGTTGAGGATCTCAAAGCATTTTCCAAAGCTGGCTGTGTATTATTATCCTCATTTTGCATATAGGGAAATTGAAGCACAGAGGGTTTAAGTGACTTGCCCAAAGTTGCACAAAAAAGTCAATGGCAGAGCTAGGACTAGAAGCCGTGTGTGCCCTGACTCCTAGCCTCTTGTTCTAGCCACTGGACATCACTGCCTGGTGTCCTGTAACTGCTTGATGATGGAATTTTATTAGTTCATAATCAAATGGTGGGGCCCAAACAATGTGCAAATATTTTTGTAAAGCTATTGCTTCTTTGGAGGATGCAGGAAAGTGTTTTCAATAGAAATAGCATGAGAACTAAGATGAAATGCTTCCAATTAGCCCATTGGGAAATGCCTTCTATCAGTTGCTTACTGGCCAGATTAAAGGCTCCAAACTGTGACTCATTAGCAAGGAATAAGATGATCGAGAAACCCATGAGTTCATATTGATAAACCCACAAGTTTCATTTGTAACATGAAATGCAAACCCATCCAATGCCCAGTGCACACACTCCCATGCTCTACTATGTGTGTTATGGCTCTATGGGAGGGAGGGTATGGAATCTTAAAAAGATCAGGTAATTTACAGGAGAATATCCTGGGGGAGGGGAGTGACTGATGCTGTGCTCCACATTTTACTAGGAAGCACAGCAAACTTGGCCAGATCATTGCCAGATGATTGACCTACTTCAGAGCTAGTTTGCCTTTGGGGGATGGAGCTGCAACCCAGCCTGCTATAGTCTTACACCATCTCCCCCAGCCATAAGCAAGATTCAAAGAAACATGCTGTAGCAGTTGAAAAGAAGGAGTCCATCTCCAATCAGGCATGTGTTTGTCTATATTAAGCATTCCTAAGGCCCCAATCAACTTGCTATCTAAGCACCAGTGTGAATTAGATAAAGCACTCGCTCTCTCACCTTGCAGTGCAGAATGAGAACAGACCGAACCATGCTAAAGCCATGGACAACCTGCAAGACAGAGCCGTGTCGAAGCACAATGGTGTTGTGTCCAGGTTGGTTTTGTTTTTTTGTGGTGTAGATAGGGCCTTTGGAGCATGGCTGGAAAATGGTGCTGCCAATGTCTAAGCAGCATGTAAAGTCCTTTGACATGGTTTGAAGTGGTGGAATGCTCACAGGATTTGAGAGGAAATGGTCAGGTGACAAATACTAAAGCAGCCAGAGGTGACGGGGCAGTTAGGCAAAGAGAGAAATTATTATATGCTAAACAAGGAGACTTAGAATGTGACCGGACACGCTGTGATCCTGTCTAAACTACATAGAATATCAGGGTTGGAAGGGACCTCAGGAGGTCATCTAGTTCTAGTCCATACATCTTGGGTTGTCCTAAACAGGTTGTGCTTATTAAGTTGTCTCTTACAACACAGTGGTGCCATTGGTGTGGATGAGGTATAACTGCCCCTGTAGTAGTGGTCTATAGTCAGATTCTGCTCTCCGCTACATCAGTGGAACTATGACAGTATAATTATCTTGAGATAGCTGGGGTAGCTGAAAGCTGAATTTGGCCCCCTAAGTCTTTAGAATAGTATTTATTTTACTTGTAGGCATTTCTATTGTGCTTACTTACCTGTAGCCAGAGTGTGTGAGTACCTAACACAAGAATGGATGGGGAAATTGAGGCACAGAGTGATCAGGTAATTTTACACAAGGTCACATAGGAAGCCTATGGTAGAGCCAGAATTGAACCTAGGTCTCCTGTGTCCCAGTTCAGTGCTTTAAACACAAGACCATCCTTCCTCTCATATTTTAGAAATAATTTTTAAAATGTCAGCCCCTCATCACCACCTCTCCAGCACAATCATTTACTTTTTTCAGAACTGTTTGTTATCCCTGCTGGAAATGTCATGAGATCAGGGCTGGGCTATTGCAAAGCTCATTCCTGGGTGAATGGACAAAATATAACCACAGTTATCCTCTTCCTGCAGTTACATTTCAGTGTGGTTACCATGTGCATTAAAGGGGGGCAAAAGGAGGCTGTTTTTTAAATGAGCGACTCTTTGTCCAGAGCTCTGCCTCTCTCTCTACCAAATTGGTCCAAATGGTAGATAGGACTGAGTGGCACCATAGTTCTACATAAGGTGCTGGTCTGCTCTCAAAGTCATGCTGTTAAAATGGCATTGTGGCATTCTGTTCATCTTCAGATCCAATGTTCTTAGTGTAAGAGTAAAGAGATTGTCTCCCCCCCCCCCCACACACACACACACTGTAATCTCTGTAAACTCCTGCTGGAATCTGAGAGTCAAACTGGGTTATTTCTGCCTCCTGCACCATCACCAGTAAATGAGTCCTTCTCAGGATCAGAGATGTTATAAGCGGGGTCTACTGGACAGTTCTCTTGATGCATGAGCCAACTCCCTAATCAGCTGTGAGTCTGAGTATACACAAGGAAGGTGCTATTTTCACACAGCCACTTTTCGGACCACCGCCACACTCACCAAAGTCAAGACAGGGCTGCTGGAACTCTGTATCACACCACAGGGCTCAGCTCTTCGATGGGACAGGAGTAACAGAAGTACCCTGGGTGTTGTGGATGCACCTGCAGAGCTTAAAACCCAAGCTCTGTTTGGCTCTGGGTGGATGTTAAAACCCCGATAACACTGTCAATGAGAGCAGACAAAGGGCTTGTCTACACAGAAAAGTTGTACTGCTTTAAGTACGCTGGTATAGTTAAAGAGGTACAACCCCTCTAGTGTGGATGCAATTATACTGGGAAAAGGTGCTTTTATATTGGCCAGTGGTTCTCACAGTGGTACTGCTGACCCCTTTCACACAGCAAGCATTGGAGTGCGACCTCCACTTTATAAATTAAAAACACTTTTTTTATATTTAACACTATTATAAATGCTGGAGGCGAAGCGGGGTTTGGGGATGGAGGCTGACAGCTCACGACCCTCTATGTAGTAACCTCGCGACTCCCTGAGGGGTCACACAACCCCCAGTTTGAGAACCCATAGCTATTCCCATATGGGAAGGGTAATAAGCAATACCAGTAGGCATATTTATACCAATATAACTGCATCTACACTACGTATCACTGTTTGGGTAAAAAAAAGCACACCCCTGACCAAAATAGTTATATTGGCACAAAAAACTGTGTAGATTAGGCTGAATATTGCAATAGCATGGATTTGCACCAATATCTTTGGTCAGCATTCTCCCTTCCTGCAGTATGGTGCAGCAGACAGTTGTGTTCCTCCCCAGAGGTGGCTGCATTTCAATGGTGTTCTATGTATATAATTTAGGAGGTGCTTTAGGATCCTTGAGCTGAAGGGTGCTAGAAAAAGGTACTGCTATCAAAGAGCAGTTACACCCTTTGCACAGCAGATAAGGTTTTGTTCCCAAGAAAACAGACTGCTGCCAGTGAAAAGTGTCTTATGTGGTGGGGTCTTGTTAGCACAGCCCTGTAAATGAGATTTAGAGTAAAATTTTCAAAATCACCTAAGCGATTTAGGAGCCTACGTTCCAGTGCCTTTTGATGAGATTTAGGCTGTGAAGTGCCTAAGTCACTTTTGAAAATAGGATTTAGGCTCCTTAGTTACCTGTTGGCCTTATCTACATTGGGGTTTTAGCCACCGGTGCGGCTGCAACAATGTATGATTTACACCAGTGGCTAAAAACCCTGCATAGATAAGGTCTAAACTGAAGGCAATGAAAGTGCAACTGACCCTCATAGAACTCATCCTGACACTCTTGTTCACACTGAGAAGTATTTATTCCACCAGTAGTTCCAATAGTAAGCTCTTTCATATGAGTTTGGCAGAATCAGGGGACACACACACACACTCTGAAGAATAAAGGTGTGTTGTGTCAACAGTGCTGGGTTAAAATCTGAGTTTGTAGCCACATGCTCTCAGGGGAACTGGTGCATTGCTGGGGTCCAGTGATCCATACATAATAGGATGGGAGGGGAAGCTGTGTTGCTATAGAACTGTAGGACATGGGGGGGGGTTTGTTTTTGTTTTTTTTAGGACACTGGGAATAAGTTTTGTGCATTCAATAACCTCCCAGCAAGAGACGGTTTCCATCCTCCCATCTTCTGTAGATTGTTCTGAGGCTGGCATTATCCTCTGATAAACATGGGCTCCATCCTGCAAGGCAATGAGCTCTCTCCGTTCTAGTCCCACACCTGGCAGGAATAGGGCCCTGTACTATGATGCTCCTCCATTTACGTCAGTCTCAAGCATTGAGGCACCAGAATGGCTTCCACACTCCTCAAAATGTGACGAGTAAATCATTGCCCGTGGGGGCTGGTTGTCCTGAGAAGGGAAGACAACTCTATTGCTATTCTGCAGCAGTGATAAGGGGACGGTGTCTGTCTAGTACAATGGCCACAGAATGCCAGGAGCCTTGGCTTCTGATCCCATGTCTGTGACCTTTCACACTGATCAGGGAACCTATTTGACCTTTTCCGTGCTCTTATGCAGGCTTCGTATGTAAATTGGGGATTCAGAAGAATGGTCAGATTAATTCTCCCTCCACTATTTAGGTATGTCTACACTGTAGTTGGGAACGTGCCTCCCAGCCCGAACAGACAGACTTCTGCTAACAGGGTTCAACTATCATGCTAAAAATAGCATTATGGCATGGGCAATGGCTTGGTCTAGCGGCATGAGGCCAAGTGCACCCAATCCCCTGGATTCTAGCTCAGGTGGCTAGCCCGAGCCACCACCTGTGCCACAACATCCACACTGCTATTTTTAGCACACTAACAGTGCTTCTTTGTGGCTTCATCTGCTCCTGTTTTGTTCTATTCTGTACAGATTCTCAAACTATCCTAATCACTGTAGTACTTGAGCACCTTCCAATAGCACGTGAAATAACATGGCAAAGGCCATGTCTATACTAGGAGTACTGTACTGGTATACTACACGGGCAAAGTGCCCCTAGGGTGGATGCACCTATATCAGCAAAGCTGCGTTTTCTACCTATAGTAAAACCACCCCCTGTGAGCAAAGCAAGACAGTTTTGCCAGTATAGCTGCATCTACACTAGGGTCTTCTGCTGGCACAGCTATGTCAGCCAGGGATCACAGCTCATCACATCCCTGACCAACATAGCTATGGCAGCAGAAGTCTGTAGTGTAGACCTCGCCTAACATTTGTCAGATGTGGTTCATTCACAACATAATGAAATTCAACAAAGACAAATGTGAGGAGCTACACTTAGGGAAGAAAAATTGGCAGCAGCACTGCTGAGAAGAATCTGGGAGTTGTGGTGGATCACAACCTCAACATGAGTCAGCAATGTAATGCTGTTGCAAAAAAAGCAAATGCAATTTTAGGTTGCATTAACCGAAGCATAGCATGCAAGTCATGGGAGGGGATAGTACCGCTCTACTCGGCGCTGGTTAGGCCTCAGCTGGAGTATTGCATCCAATTTTGGTCACCAGTGTATAGAAGAGATGTGGAGAAACTGGTAAGGATCCAGAGGTGAGTGACAAAGATGATCAAAGGGATGGAACGCAAGCCATATGAGTAAAGGCTGAAGGAACTGCATATGTTTAGTTTGGAAAAGAGGAGATTAAGGGGGGATATGATAGTGGTCTTCAAATACTTGAAAGGCTGCCATAAAAAAGATTCAGAAAAGTTGTTTTCTCTTGCCACAGAGGGCAAAGCAAGCTGCAATGGGTTCAAACTACAGCCTAGAAGATTTAGATTAAATCTCTGGAAAAACTTCCTAACTGCAAGACCAGTAGGACAATGGAACAGAGGCTTCGGGAGGTTGTGGAAGCTCCTTTGCTGGAGGTTTTCAAAAGGAGGCTGGCTAGGCATTTACCTTGAATGGTTTAGCCACAACAAATCCTGCATCTCCGCAAGGGGTTTGACTAGACGACCCTTGCAGTCCCGTCTAACCCTTTGATTCTATGATGCTTTCTAGCTTACAGTCCACAGGGAGAGAATTGTGTGTGCAGTGTAGGGTTTTGTTTTAATAGCGTTTTTAAAAAATCTGTGCAGGAGCTGCTGGTTCAGACTGCAGATGTGCTCTACCATTCAGATTCAAGGATAGCTGTAGATGTGATGCTGCTCTAATGCCATGCTGGGAGGGGGAGCCGTGTTCTCTTAAAGAGGGACATCTGCTGGCCAGTGAAGGGCGGTGTTAATGGAGCAGCATGCACACGTATGGAAGTGACCACACATCTTTCAAGGGGGGAATCTCAAATCACTTTGCAAACATTATTTCACTAAGTCTCGTAACACCTGTGTGAGATAGGTCTCATTATCTCCATTTCACAGATGGAGAAACTAGAGCGCACTGGGTGGTTAACTAACTTGCCAAGGCCACTCAATGAGTCAGGAACAGAACCCAGGTGATCTGACTCTTGGTTCCCTGCTCTAATCATGCAGCATGTTGCCTCTTTCCACCTTGTTGTCAGTGCTCTTTGATGGGAGGGGAATTTATGATCCTTTAAGAAGGAAAAAGTGAGTCTTGTCAAATGCTTAGGGCCCTTCATTTTTTATTTTTATTTTATTTAATGTTTCCCAGGAATTTATTGGTGTTTATTACTGCAACAACAAAAATAGATGAAAGTTGGTGGAAAAAAACATTCATAATTTTTCTGGGTAAATATTGGGGTTTATTTTGGTGGACGGAAGGACGGGGGGGAAAGTATTAAATAGATTGAACACCATCATAGGGCCTAATCACATCAGCCATACCATCGGTGGCTCGTTCACCTGCACATCTACCAATGTGATATATGCCATCATGTGCCAGCAATGCCCCTCTGCCATGTACATTGGCCAAACCGGACAGTCTCTACGCAAAAGAATTAATGGACACAAATCTGACATCAGGAATCATAATACTCAAAAACCAGTGGGAGAACACTTTAACCTGTCTGGCCATTCTTTGACAGACCTGCGGGTGGCTATCTTAAAACAGAAAAACTTCAAAAACAGACTCCAACGAGAGACTGCTGAGCTGGAATTGATATGCAAACTAGACACAATCAACTCAGGGCTAAATAGGGATTGGGAATGGCTGAGCCATTACAAACATTGAATCTATCTCCCCTTGTAAGTATTTTCACACTTGCTTCTTATCAAACTGTCTGTACTGAGCCATCTTGATTATCACTTCAAAAGTTTTTTTTCTCTTACTTAATTGGCCTCTCAGAGTTGGTAAGACAACTCCCACCTGTTCATGCTCTCTGTATGTGTGTGTATATATATCTCCTCAATATATGGTTCACTCTATATGCATCCGAAGAAGTGGGTTGTAGCCCACGAAAGCTTATGCTCTAATAAATTTGTTAGTCTCTAAGGTGCCACAAGTACTCCTGTTATTCATCAAAGCATTAATGTAGTTTGCTGCAGAACTAAAACAGGACTCAAAACACAATGCCACCTCTGCGTTTAAAGAAAACAATATATCTCTAATCCCCACATAAAACTTTTCATTTGAATAAACAGTTTACTATTGCAGACTTAGAACTATTAGCCTATAAATATTTACATTTAATTATTGAGCCACACCATTTGCAGCACATACACTCAACTCCATCCTTTTCTCCTGTTGTGTTTTTTTTTTAACTTTTGAATACTTCCTTGTGTTCTGAAATGTATTCTGATACAGATTTTCATTTTCTTCCCATTTTAGTGTGTCAGATCTTTAAACAGTTATCTGCTCACAGCTTGAAATGTGCAGGTGGTGGGCGTGAGATTCATCAGTACGTTCAGATATGCACACACTTCAGAGCTTGCGTGCGTGCCTGTTGGTTTTTTATGTGTATCTTCTAGACTAATCCATAGCCTTACTTCAACAGGCAGCTTTGCATATACACACAGACTAATGTATTATCAGAATACATATATCTCATGCAATGTATTGTATTTTCCTAATAAAACAAGTTATTTTTAATATATATTTGAATGATACAAAAGAAGGGTGAAAACTGGAAAAAAAACAAATAATACTTTTTGTAAAACCTGGGATTTTTTTGGTAAAAATTGGTTTAAACTGAAAATGAAAGGACTTACTAATGCTGTAATTGGGGAGGAGGAAGAGGGAAAAAAAGAAATGCGGGTGTCAATTGCCTGATCAGCGTGATGGAACTATCTGGTACTTGACTCACTGAAATTCTCCTACTGCATTTCCAAAATTTTACTGCTAGCTCCAAGATCTTCTTGTCATGTCCTCATGCTGCTTTCCATCACGTTTGTGCATATTCAATTGCCCGATCATTGCACTCCACCAAGTCACTCAAGCAGCTGGCACTGCAGGAGATGCTTCATCTTTTGAGGCGCTCTGCCGCAGTCCCAGATATTGGGGGCCAATGAACTAGCCCACTTGATCATCGCGTCTCTGGACTGACCAACTCCAGTGCGGAGTCAATTAAAGCAAAGCCTTATAGTCCAGGGCTAGTCTGCACCGGGTGGTGGATGCTTGACTGGGAGCTGGAGCGCACAGGCTACAGGGCTTTGTTTGTCATAACTGAACCCTTGTCTGTTTGTGTGACAAATCGAGGGGTTTAACGGTGGCAGTAGAACTTTGTCATGACTTCAGTCAACTCCGCGTCAGTGTTATATCATATAGCGGATGTCTTGGATCTGTGCATTGCCTTATGTGCGCAACTCTATTAGCAACTTCCCGGTCAGACTAGATGACCATATTGGTCCCTTCTGACCTTAAAGTCTATGAGTCTATATATCAGGAGGAGCAATACCTGCAAGGATGTAGAGGCTGTTGATGTGGATAGACTTAAGGCATCCTGTAATATAGCGGCAGGCAGTGGTAAGTACAGAGTCTAGCTTCTTTGCATGAGGGGATCATGCCCACACTACGCAGGTGTATTCAGCAGAGGAGCAGCAAAGTGCTAATGCTGTTGATTGCAGAGTGAGTGGGTAATCAGTTTACTGAGAATGTTGTTTTGCATTCTAACCTTAGCTTTCTCAATGTGGGCTCTAAACAGGGCCGGCTCCAGGCACCAGCCCACCAAGCTTGTGCTTGGGGCGGCACCTGGAGGGGGGCGGCGCGGTGCTCCGGCTCCGGCCGCCGGGGAGAGCGGGGCCACGGCCGGGCTCGCCGCCCTCCCCGCGGCGCTCTGGCCGCCGGGGGGAGAGCGGAGCCCCGGCCGGGGCTCACTGCCCTCCCCCCGGGGCTCCGGCCGCCCTCCCCGGCGGAGGCTTTTTTGCCTGGGGCGGCAAAAAAGCCAGAGCCGGCCCTGGCTCTAAAGGAGAATGTGCGGTTGAGAGTAACACCAAGATATTCGGGATGTATGGAACAAGTAAGTTTCGTCCCAGCCCAGCTGATACTGAGTTTGCATTTGGCCTTTCTGTTTTTGAGCTGGAATGCACTGACTTGTGTCTTTGCTGGGTTGCATGTTGTTGCTTGGCTACATAATACCTCTCTAGGGTGTTATGTGCATTCACCAGAGTACTCTCTCTCACACCTTGTGCTGTGTGGTGATGCACAGATCATCATCTGCAGAGATAATGCACCTTGTGCCAGGGTAGCTTGGCTGGTTGTTTGTGTCTATGTTAAATAATGTAGGTGCTAAGACACTATCTTGTGGGAGGCCATCCTTCTGTCATTGTCATCGGCTCTGTTTTCCACAAAAGTTCATGAAGAATTTTCTGTTCTCTAGTGTGGTCTGCATTAGGTTCATGAACTGGTGGTTCTTTGTCACCGTTAGTACCTTGGCAAGAAGCTTACAACGATAGACTGAATCATAGGTGGCTGAGAGATCAACAAACACTGCTCCCATAATCAACCACCTTCAATATGTTGTGTCAAGTTCAGAAGCTGTCCAGTCCATCACTGACCTGGGTGAAAGCCAGCCTGTTCATTGATAAGCAGTGGTTCAATAACTTGTGTTAGGTGACATGACCATAACCACTCAGACAATTTTAAAATATCACACAGGAGTAAAATAGGTCAAAATTTTCAGGGGGCTGGATGGTTCCATACCAGGCTACAAAAGGGCCGCTAGCTTGGTTTGTCACCAGATTTTCAGTATTTTGAGCTGGATGAGAGAGGTATTGAACATATTTAGGAGCGACTTCCATGTGTGAGGGGCTGACATTTTTTATCTGTTTGGTTCGGATGTCATCTAAGCCTGCTGCTTTTCCCATTTTCAGGGAACTGATGCCAGCGTCCAGTTCCCCCATGGTGAAGGGTGCTGTAAGATCTAGATTGCTGGATGTATCCAGGGGCATTTGCCGAAGTGATGACTAGTTGGTAGTAGTCTGCTTAACCTGCCCATTGAGTAGCATTTGGTGGGCAATCTGACCAGTCGAGATGTTGAAATATCCGCCTATCTTTGTATTTCAGAGAGTCTGTGTATGGTCGACCAGGCTTTTTTGCTCTGTGTGTGGAGTGATGCTGAGAAGCACTTTTATTTCCTGCTGGTGAGAACATGGTCATCTACGGCTGACAAAATACTGTGGGGAGAGCAAAATGTTTAGTAACGTGACTATGTAAATACAGTAATTGAAGGATAACTAGTCAGGTGAAGCCACTTCTCAGGCTTTTCTGCACCAGTGTTTCTCAACCCGTGATTTGTTTTATAATTATATGGTCAAAATAAGAAAGTAAGCCATTTGTCAGTAATAGTATGCTGTGACACCTCTGTGTTTTTAAGTCTGATTTTGTAAGCAAGTCATTTTTAAGCGATGTGCAACTTGGGGGTACACAAAGCAAATCAGCCTCCTGAAAGGGATACAGTGGTCTGGAAAAGTTGAGAACCACTGGTCTACACTACAGAGCCTTGGCTGGAATAGCTATGTTGGCAGAGCCCCCTAATGGAGATGCAATGTATATCAACAGAAGCACTTTTCTGTCAGCATAGTATCAGGGGGGTAGCCGTGTTAGTCTGTATCTACAAAAACAACAAGGAGTCTGGTGGCACCTTAAAGACTAACCGATTTATTTGGGCATAAGCTTTTGTGGGTAAAAACCTCACTTCTTCAGATGTAACATCTGAAGAATAAATCGGTTAGTCTTTAAGGTGCCACCAGACTCCTTGTTGTTTCTGTCAGCATAGTTGTCTACTCTGGGGGTTTTGCCAGCATAGCTATGTCAGCTGTGTGTGTGTGTGCGCTTTTTTCACATCCTTCGCTGACGTAGCTATGTCAGCAAAACGTTATAGTGTAGAACAGGCCTCAGTTTACAGAGAAGAAACAGAGCTAGTATTGAATGGATGGGAGCCAGGATTGGTTGTACTATCCATCTCCATTGAAAATAACGAGGAGTCCACATGCCCTTGCAGTCTTTTTATTGGAGAGGTAAGAGCTGCTAGGCCCCCAGTCAAAGGAGAAGAGGGAGGTTCACTGCAGTAGCTAAGAAATGTTTGCTCATTTTTACTTGCCTGAAAGAGAGGGGTGTGTGTGTGTGTGTGTGTGTGTGTGTGTGTGTGTGTGTGTGTGGTATCAAGCACTATTGCCCAACCTCTTCCAAGAGGGGGGTGGGCAGAGGTGAAAGTAAGCTGGTATGGTACAGTGTGGTACGACGTACCGGCAAGAGTCAGTACAAAACTGACCGTACCGGCAGGGGGCAGCCTCCCCAGGCCGGCAATTTAAAAGGGCCCTGGGATCCGGGCAGCAGCAGCCAGAGCCCTGGGCCCTTTAAATCGCCGCCAGAGCCCCGCTGCTGGAGTCCCAGGGTAGCGGTGGCAGCCAGGAACCCCTGGCCCTTTAAATCGCCACCAGAGCCCTGGGGCTCCTGGCTGCCTCCGCAGCTACTGCTACCATGGGGCTCCAGCAGTGATTTAAAGGGCCAGGGCTCTGGCGGTGATTTAAAGGGCCCAGGGCTCCCAGCCGCCGCTACCGCAGCCGGAGCCCCCGGCCCTTTAAATCTCGATTTGAAGGGCCCAGGGATTTAAAGTCCCTGCCACTTTCGGTTGAGGCCCCGCCCCCTGCTCAGGACCCCGGCCCTGCGTACCAGTAAGTCCTTTTAGGTACTTTCACCCCTGGGGGTGAGGAAGCCACTAAATTATCACTCAGCCATATTACGATACTTATATTGTGCTTTGCAGTCGACTATGAAGAAAAAGTCTCTACTCTGCAGAGTTTATAATCTGATTTTAATTAAAAAGAAAAGGCTACAAAGAAACAGAGTACAGGAGAAAAGAAGAAGCAGGTGCAAAGAAAAGAGTAGGGAAGACATGTTTGAAAGCTGCTGTGTTTGGCACTAGGTGTTGTGTGGAGACCCCAGACTCCAGAGCGAGTAACTAATATCCTGTTGCCATGCAATCTAGGAATGGACCCCAACGTCTGTGAAACTTTTCAGCACTGGCCAGCACCAGAGAAGTGGGCATCTCCCAGGAGACTGTGGAAGCCAAGGACCTAATGAAAGAGGAGCTGTCTGCATTTACCATGAAGGAGATTACAGTAGTGTCAGGGCTGGCTCCAGGGTTTCTACCGCCCCAAGCGGCAAAAAAAAAAAAAAAAAATCCGATCGGCGGCACTTCGATGGCAGCTCAATCACGCCACTCCATTCTTCAGCGGCAGTTCAGCGGCGGGTCCTTCACTCCCTCCGTTCCTCTTCGGCGGCACTTTGGCAGCAGCTCAAAGAGGAAGAGAGGGACTGAGGGACCCGCCGCCGAATTCCTGCCAAAGACCCAGACGTGCTGTCCTATCCCCTTTGTATTGGCCACCTCAAGCACCTGCTTCCTTAGCAAAGCCACCTTAGATGTTCTCTTGACAGCCCTTTTCAAATCCTGTTGATGGATGCTGTAAAAACCCTGCCATACAATCTTCCTTGATGGTCCCTCCTCCTCCTCAAGTTATGACCAGAGCCCTTTATTCAGGTCTTTCAGGGCACAAACATGAAATTCAGGTTTAGTCAATGAAAACAAGTGGAGGTGTCACGCCCCTTCTCAAGCTAACCCTGAGCCAGCACAAATGTGTCTCAAATAGGTGCTAAACACTTCAAGGGTGGAGACCATTTCCCTGGCTATTGATTCACAGAGTTGTTTCTGGGACAGATAGCCAAACCATGCATTTGCTAACAATATTCATGTCAGTACCCTCTACTCTGTAAAGTCAACTCTATCAGAGGAGCTGGTTGCCTTACGGGAGTGTCCCAATGTGGTTAAGACATTGTTTGATCTTGTACTTGTTTAGCAAACTTCCTATCAGTAGTAGCAACATAGGGCTTGTCTACTCTAAACGCTACAGTGGCACAGCTTCCCTGCTGCAGCTGTGCCGCTGTAGTAATTCATCATAAACACTGCTACATACGCTGGCAGGAGGGGTTCTTCTGTCAGCAGAAGGTAATCCACCTCCCCGCCAGGTAGTAGCTAGGGTAAACGGAAGAACTTCAGTCAAGCTAGCGCTGTCTCCACGGAGACTTTAATTGGTTCAACAATACTGCTTGGGGTGTGGATTTTTCACACCCCTGACTTACGTAGTTAAACTGACCAAGTTTTTAGCATAGATCAGGCCATAGGAAAGTTTTACCAAAATGACTATGTCAATAAGAGGTGTGGTTGTTTACTGACTTAGTTATGCAAGCAAAAGCCAGTGTACAGCTTATTTCATGTGGCCAAAGCAGACTAAACTATACTGGTATAAACAACAAGGAGTACTTGTGGCACCTTAGAGACTAACAAATGTATTTGGGCATAAGCTTTTGTGGGCTAAAACCCACTTCATTAGATGCATGGAGTGGAAAATACACAAGGCAGGTATATATACACAGTACATGGAAAAAATAGGCATTTTTCTACTAGTATAACTCTGTCTACACTAGGGTTCTTTTAAGAAAAGTCTTAGTGTAGACAGATTTCAGAGTAGCAGCCGTGTTAGTCTGTATCCGCAAAAAGAACAGGAGTACTTGTGGCACCTTAGAGACTAACAAATGTATTTGAGCATAAGCTTTCGTGGGCTACAGCATCCGATGAAGTGGGCTGTAGCCCACGAAAGCTTATGCTCAAATACATTTGTTAGTCTCTAAGGTGCCACAAGTACTCCTGTTCTTTTAGTGTAGACAGTTCTCCAGCTCCAGCAGCCACGTGCCGCACTGTGTTAATTTACCCCATCTGTCTGTGTTAATGGACGTGGTATTGAAAACTGTTGCCAGAGCCTGAAAGTCATCTTCAGAACAATAGTGATTCTTCTGCACCTTGTGAGACCATTTTCACTAGGGCAAAGTGACAGGGTTACCATATGTCTGGGTTTTCCCAGACATTGCCTCTTCTTTGAGCCTCCGTCCAGGCAGATTTTTCAAATAACAGAAAATGTCTTGGATTTTTGCAGAGCAGTCGTTGCAGCTCAGAAAGAGCCCCGCTTGGTCTGCTTCCCAATTAGTCCCTCCCCTGAATTGGCAGCTGATTGGTCCATTCCCCTGCAGCCACAGCTGCTGGATCCCACCCACCTAGGCCCCGGCTCCCAAACCTGGGGAGGGGATCCCGCAGGTAGGTGCTGACTGGTGGCTGTCTGTCACTGCGTCCTGGGCTTGCGCCAGCTGCCCTGCCACCATGACAGGGAACGACACTGCCCCCTACCTCCAGTGAGTACCCCTGCTGCAGGTATCCCCTTCAGCTCCTCCACCTATACTCCTCCTCCAGCTCCCCCTCTCCCCTTCAGCCTCCCTCCTCCCATAGTGTCCTCTTTTGGGGAACCTGAAATATGGTAACCCTAGAAAGTGGGTGTAAAATGCTTAACTGGTAGTGCTTTACACTCATTTTGCATTGGTCTAAGTGAGTACATGAGCAGGGCAACAGTAGGACTGAACAGTGCTACCACCAAAATAGCTGCACTAGTGGGGAATTTTTTGCTTGAATTTCCTCCCTAGTTCAGTCCCTTTTGGGTTCTATGTTTTAATTATGTTTCTGATCTGTAGTACAGCCTTGCAGACTCCAAAGATGCAGTGTGATGCAGAGACACTATTAAAAATACTCTTTCATCTCATGTACAGTGCAAGACTAAACCATGCAAATGAAAAGAAATTAGGGTTGTGCACCTTTTATGCTTCTACATAGAAGCTCCTCCCCCCCCCCATTTTTTTTCTCCCCCTGCTGCAGCTTATTTTATACCTTAGAAAAATCAGGATTATTGAATCTGGTCTTTCCATGTTTTGCATTAGAACTTGTTGGAGGTTTCAGAGACATGGATTAGGAATTCTCTCAGCCTTAATTGAAAAGTAAGAGATGCTGCATCTTTAACAGACTTATTTTTCTCCCCAAGATTTGTAGGGCTATTGAATTAAATGGGTATTCATGAAAAACAGAGATTTAAATTCCTCTCAATCAAGTTTCACTTCTTTGGTGCTGTGATGTCATAATCCTAGCAGTTTTCCAGTAGCAGAAATCTTTCCTATGATAAAAAGAACAGGAGTACTTGTGGCACCTTAGAGACTAACAAATTTGTTAGTCTCTAAGGTGCCACAAGTACTTCTGTTCTTTTTGCGGATACAGACTAACACAGCTGCTACTTTGTAACCTTTCCTATGATAGTCTTTCAAAGTGGGGAAATCTAAATTTCTTCTTTAAAAAAGCAGAAAAAAATACTTAAAACAACTGTTGTTTATACACAATAAAGTAGCTTAGGCACAAACTCAATTTGTCTTTGTTTTGCATCTTTAATAGTCTTGGGATCCTGCCATATTGTAGGTTTCAGAGTAGCAGCCTCTGAAGAAAGCCATCCGAAGAAGTGGGTTGTAGCCCACGAAAGCTTATGCTCTAATAAATTTGTTAGTCTCTAAGGTGCCACAAGTACTCCTGTTATTTTTGCCATATTGTAGTAGTCAACATTGTTGATTTTACAGTATAGTTGGGACCTATTTCCTGTAGGGAAGGGGCACATAAAATTCAGGTGGATAAAAGATCTAAGACCTTAGGCTCCTCTTCCTATTCTAGATTGTGCCCACATAGCATAACCCTCAGGGACAAACAAACAAAACAAAAAAAGAAAGAAACAAAGAAAAACAGAAATATCCTATAGGAAGGGACAGAATCTTAATGCTCTGGAAGAAGGTAAATTCTGCCACCACTCAAGTGTGAAATTTAGCTGCCAGACTTAATAGAACTCCACCCTTTCATTTAGTTTGAGTTTCTATCATAATGGGGGAGGGAGGGAAGGGTACTCTGGTTGGCCAGGGACACTCTCATTCAGTTTAATCTCTTGTAATAAAAGGTACTAGTCTAGAGCTTCCTTCTTGCATTACTAGAGCTCAGGCCTGGCATAATTCCAGTGTTGCTAGGAACATTGTGTTCATGTCTGTCCCACTTACTAATACTGGGACAAATGACTGTGCCATAGCAGCTGATCATCAGATTTCCCCTGTGAATGACTGACGGCCTCAACATCTTACTGTTGTGAGCCTGCAGCAGAGGCTGGCTGTTCAGAGATGTGCACTTGAAATAATAAAAATACTTAGGGTTGTCAACTCTGACTGAAGCTATTCTGGGAGATTTTTTCCCCCAACATGACATAATGTCATTTTCTTAAAATATCCTATTAAAATCTCCTGGGTTGCTTTCAATAGTCGCTGGGAGATTAATGCCAATTCCAGGAGACTCCAGGCTAATCCTGGAGAGTTGGCAACCCTAAAAATACTTAGCTAGTTTGCTCTAGCAGAGCTGACATATCTGAAGAAGTGAGGTTCTTACCCACGAAAGCTTATGCTCCCAATACTTCTGTTAGTCTTAAAGGTGCCACAGGACCCTCTGTTGCTTAAATCACATGAGTACTTCATGTCACTTCTTATGGGGTAAGAGGAAGTCTAGACCCCTCTTCTGTTAGAAATTGCTGGAGGGTGGAACATAACCCTCCTTCCTTGTAGGAAGGTACAGACTGGTGGAGGAGCCAGGGTGTTCATTCTGACTGCCTTGAGAGGAGGGGCCTTTTACCTTTAAATACAGGGCTTTCTTCTGCTTTCCCCCAATCCCATTGTCAGGAGAGTCATTGGGTGGAGTGAGGCAGTCTTATATAAAGGTATTTGATGGGATCTTGGGATGGAGGATGCGGGGCTGGTCCCTTGATATAAAGCACCTAGTGAGCCTTTATCTATTATCTCTGTTTATATAATGAAATCACTTGACTTCTTTTGTGTTACATCTTGTGTTTCCAGGACTGTGCTTTTCTATGGATGCCCCTGCTGTTGCCCCCAGACCTCTCAGAGACTCTAATCTCTTCTGCATTTCTTTTCCCCTCCAGGATCAGTGATTACTAGAGCCGAGTGCATAATGTATTTGGTGGATATAGCCTTCTTATGCTATTTGTGAATTAGCCACCAATTGCTAATCATTTCCTCAAATGTATAAACTATTGGGAATTATTTTGTCAAATATTTATGGCAAACATTTATTAATTGTAAGTGTTTGGTATATGACATTTGAGTTGTATTAGCTATGGCTGACTGGATACATAGCTCTCCGGGCAGGTTTATATTCCCTGACTGTATGAGTGTAACATAACTATTAGAATTTTGGTTTTTTAGCAAAAAATGTGCATGTCCACAAATTGAAAAATTCACCTTTGGAGAATATTCTCACCAATTTTCTATTGCCAGTAGCTTCCTAAACTCTTTCATAATGTGAATCTGCAGCTTAATACCACATTGCATGGACACTTCCCCTTCTCTTTATAACTGGGAGGATCACCTGGTCACACAGTAGCAATTGCATAACATCCCTGGGGCAACTAGATCAATTGCTCACGTGGAAGTGTAACATTAATAATTCCTCAATGTACTTTCACTTTCTTTAATGTAATTTAGCAGCTTGAAACAAAGGGGCGTTTCAATGTGACCAGTAAACACTCAGTAGATAGTTGGAAGTTCACAAACTACTAAAAATTGCAGAAAGGAGACATAAGGGCATCTTCAATAGGAAAAAAGGGTGTTGTCTTCCCTCATGTCAGCTAACCCAAGATAAAATCCTACTTGAAGGCAAGGCAGTTTGTACTTTTAATGAGGTGGCAGGTGCAGGTAAATTCTAGGCTTTCTTTAGTCTTGACCTCCTAACATGGGAAAACTACAAATTGTTTTGTCTTCACTAGGATTTTATCTTTAACTAACAGTGAGGTAAGAACACAACTTTTTTCCCTAATGTAGACAAGGCCAAAATGAGCAAGGAAACAAACTTATCTAAGAATGCAAAAAAGTATTTCCTTCCACTGGAGTAAAACATGGCAAACCTGACAGGTCCAGTCACAAATTCAGTTCCTTTTACACTGAGGATGTGTTTTAGAATAAGGAATTCAAAGTTTCTTAAACCAGACACTTAGCTTATTTTTTAGAAGGATTAAGTAATGCAGCTACTGCATAATAAAATATTTTTGAAACACAATACACGAACACTGTGAATCAAGCACAAAATGTGGCAGATCAAAAACTTGAAAACTACTTTTTTTTAATTACACGTATTTATTTATTACAGCGGGCTCTGATGATAAAATTTCAAACTTGTAAAGCACAGCGTATACACTTGTCATCTGTACTTGCAAATAACCTAATCTGCCCCACCATTAGTTCAATAAGAGAGCGCCCAGATTTACAGTCCAAAGGCGGAACAGTCAGTGAGTGGGTGACAGAGCTCAGAGAACGTTTGAAAGCGGAGATGAAACATGATCTGCCTCAAATTCCTCCCGCTGTTGAAAACATCTACAGCCGCCACTGCCCCGGGGAGCGGGGAGGGGGGGAGCAGGGGGCGGTGCCCGTGGCGCTGCGCGCTAGTGCCGGAAGTTCCGGGTCGGAGGGGACCGGAAGTCGGGACGTGGCCGCCCCAGCCGAGCCGAGCCGGAGGCTGAGGCAGGATGGCGACGGCGGTGGCGGCGCTAAGCTCGGAGCGGCTCGAGGTCTCCATAGACGGGCTGACCCTGAGCCCCGACTCCGAGGAGCGGCCTGGGGACGCCCGGCCGGGGCAGCCGGATCTCCGGGCGGGGAACGCGGCGGGGTGGAGCCGGCCGGGCCCCGGGCTCCCGGAGGAGGCAGCGGCGCTGAGTCCGGAGCAGCGCTGGGGGTTCGGCCTGGAGGAGCTGTACGGCCTGGCCCTGCGCTTCTTCAAAGGTGACTGACCCCGCCCCCGCCCCCGGCCTGTCCCGCCCCGAGTGCCCGGGCTGCCCCCAAGCCCCGCCGCCTCTCTCCGGGTTTGCTCCCTCCCCCGCCCCGGGAGCGGCGAACGGACTCGCTCCGCGCCCCCACGTGCTCTGAAGCCCCCGAGCAGGCGCCGGCCGGGTCCTGGTTGGTGCGAGCGGAGCCGCAGCTTGTCTCGGACTCGGAGCCTTTGCTCACAACTTAGCCCAGAACCACGGATGAGCCCTACTCAGCACCCGGCCCCTGGGCGGTGAAGGTCGCGGCCCTTCTGGTGCGGACCGGGGCCGGGCCGGTGGGGCACGGAGACAGCGAGGAGCCCAGTGCGCGCTCGCGGGGGGGCGGGCAGCAGCAGCTTACAGGGCCGGGCAGAAAATGACCGGTAATAGTATCTGAGTGTTTCTTTGTAAACCCCATTCCTCCCACCCCAGGTTACCACTGTAAATATTATAACACTAGAGAAGGAAAGAGGTTAGGCTGTCTATCCAAGGCCGTGATCAAGTGTCTTAATGTTTTTGGTCTTTTGCCCTCGAGATGAAAACCTTGTCTTTGCTTCTGGGACCTTGAAGTGAAAAAATTCTCTAATTTACTTGATGATTTCAAACAGTTCTAAAATTCAGAGGCTTTTTTTGTTTGTTTACTGTTTCATGTTTAAAATGAAATCGTAGCAGCACATTTCTCTGTATATTAGGGGCACAAGCAGTACTGGGTTAAGACAACAGGCACTACCGGCTCATATTTAGGGCTCCAGCTCCTGGGGTCATGTGATGTATTGGAATTTAAGTTTTAACTTTGTTTCTCACCTGCATGATGCAAAGAGAACCTTGAAAATGTGGACTGAGCATTTCAATCTCAGTCATGACTGCTTGAGTTTGCAGACAGCCAAACAATTGCTCTGAGGGCTATGAACTGCCCCATACATCTCAAAGGGTTGTTAACTCAAAGGCTCTCTACTCTGGGAGCTCTGTGAACATTGTCCCAGGAAATAAAGTATGGCTATGCTACACAGTTATCTTCTTGGGTAAGTACTGGGGGACTCTTTGCCTCTCTGGAGGAGGGAGATGAGATCCCTGTTGCCATCTTTATTGCTCCCAAGGGCAGAGGTTCTATCTTGGGGAAGAATGTCATTCTGCACAGGTTCTTTATACCATGTTCATCACCATAGTATCTGAATGCCTTCCAGTAGTGCACTAAGCAGTGTCACAAACATCTGTCACATGTTTGTTCTTTCATCCTCTCCCTGGGGGGAGGTGTGTGAAGTAGAGCATTTTGTTTTGTGGTTTTTAATAAAATGTTAGTATATGTTAGAGAAGGCAAGGTCAAAGAAGTACTCCTTGCACATAGAACGGATGGTGGTGAAGTTTGTGGAGGTCCTTAGTTCCTGTGTGAGTTCACGGTTTCAGGCTAGCCCCCAAGAAAGCTCTGTCTTCTGGACAGATAAGCTTTAACTTTATTGTACAAGTTCCATTGTGCTAAAGGAATTAAGTTGTTGAATACAGTCTTCATCCTGGAGCTTTATTTCTGATGCCCATGCATCTCTTCTAGGGGCCTGTGTTCTGGGCATTGCGTTGTCTTAGGGCTGGTCTACACTAGGGACTTACATCAACTTACTAGGTCTCTCAGGGTGTGAAAAATCCAACCCCCAGATTTGTAGCTATGCTGACCTAACCCCAGGTGTAGATAGTGCTAGATACCTGCAGCCAGGGGTGAACCTCTCCCGTCAGTGTCGGTAGTGTCTGCTGAACTGAAGCAGTGCTGCAGCTGTACTGCTGTAGTGTTGTAAGTGTAGACATACCCTCAGTCTGACCTGGGGAAGGAGATGTAGTTCTGCAGTGGTTTTTTTTTTCTTATTAAAACGATAACAAGTAGAGTCATTTTCTTAATTCTTTAAAATATGAGAGGCAGACCGTTTTTATCTAATGGTAAGTTTGCATGAATTGGGAATCAAGGCTCCTGGGTTCTGTTCCTGAGTCTGTCACTGTCACTCTGTGTCGTATGGGACAAGTCATGTAATCTCTGCCTTGTTTCCACCTGTTAAAATGGGTATAATACTTAATAGGGTTCTTGTGTGGCTTGTTGAGCACTTTTTAAAGTACTTTGAAACTTGTGTGGAAGGTACCTTATCTTTGCCTTTCATTCTTGACTATGGTGTTATTACTCTACATTTCCCCAGGCTATTTAAAAGACATACTATAAAATCATACATTGTGAACAAGCTTACGTTTAAATCACTAAGTGGAATGCATCAATTTAAAACTATTTGTCAACTTTTCCACTTGTGCTTCAGTTATTTTTTGAAGAAAGGTAAATCAACATGCTTTAATGGCTATAGCTAAATAGAACTTTTGCGCTAGATTTGATGCATCTTTTGCTACCTAGGATGGTACACTATAAATGTATACATTTAGGCAATTATATAGTTCAATATTTTCACATTCTTATTAATTGTACATTTTAGTATGTTAGAAAATGGTGAAAGATGATTTACTAGATAATTAACATTTGGCTCATGATTTGTGTCAAGCTGCATTAGAATGGTAACTGCAATTTAATTCAACACACACAACAGCATTTTAAATGTATTTTATTAAACATAACAAGCCCTTAATACAGTACATAACCTATTGTGCCATATTTATAAAGCTTCACCTCAAAAATTAGATTTTTTTCCCCCCACCTGATTCTTTTTTTGTATAGAAAAGCAGCATTTAAGTCAGTTTTTGATAGAGGCTCCTGGATTCCACATATTTATTTTTTGTATTTAAATGTTTTAAGAGATTATAATAAATTTATGCCTTAACAGAGTTTGCATTACATTTGGATTTCATTTTAAACCGGTTTATTTAGAGAAAAAACACTATAAAAATAAATTAAAAATTAATGGAGATATCCCATCTCCTAGAACTGGAAGGGACCTTGAAAGGTCATTGAGTCCAGCCCCCTGCCTTCACTAGCAGGACCAAGTACTGATTTTGCCCCAGATCCCTAAGTGGCCCCCTCAAGGATTGAATTTACAACCCTGGGTTTAGCAGGCCAATGCTCAAACCACTGAGCTATCCCTCCCCCCCTCTATAATTTAAATAACAGAAAACTTTGGTTTTTATCCACCCTGTGTGTTACTACTAATGGCCTACTGTCTTAAAAGTGATTTATCTCAGAAAAAAACACTTATTTATGCTGTTAGGTACTGTGTACATTTCTCAGTTTGGACAATGGAAAATTAATTAATCCAGTATCATTTTTGTGTTTAGTTAGTGTCTGGTTTCTTGTGCTGCAGTGTTGAACTGTTAAAAGTTCCTGTTGGCCTTAGGTTTATAAAAGCTTAATTTTGTGAGGGATAAACTTGGTTCAGTCTGAAGTCATGTATTCTTTTCAACCAGCATTAATTGTTTAATCTGTAGTGTGGGATTTTGTTTTTCTTTAAAAAAACAAAACAAAAAGTCTAGAGAACCACCTCTGTCTAGGCATAGGGATGAACTTCATGACCTGAGGTTCCCCTTCTCCTCCCCCAATCCCTGATGATTTTCATTCTGAGTCCAAATATTCCCTTCCAATCATTACTACTCCTTTTTTTTTTTCTTTGCAAAACATTCACCATAATGTAGCAGTCTCAACATTGTCATCTAGCGTATTAGTACTTGGCTACAGAGACTCGTGTTCAGGTCAATGATTCAGATATGAAATAGGATGGTGACTATGGAATGTCTGAAATGAATTGGTCTCGGTTCCATTCCCAGTGGTTTAGGTATCCACATCATAAAACACACATTTTCACATTGGCACCATTTATTGGTAGTCTCAGAAAAGAGGCTAACGAGTGAATGCACAAGCTGTTGCTCCAGGTCAGAATTGAGGCATGCTGGAAGGCTAATGTTAGGAAGGCTGTGTTGCTTGTGATCCCTCTACAAAAGCTATATTATGTTGATTTAGAGAAGACTTTGGCTGCTGTTCTAGCAGTTTTCATGAACGCTGAACTCTTAGGGAAAAAATCTTCTATCCCTCTCTGAAGACTTGATGATAAAACGTCGCAGCCCACGATGCTCACTGTTCACCCACCCAACACAAAGCAGGTAAGGGCAACTTTGTGTCATGAATTGCTACTCTTGATGGCACTGATATGGATATTGGTATGGAGAGGGCATAAGTTGGAATACCAGGGAAGTTGCCACAGGAGGCCAAAGAATAAGCAACCCTAGAGAATAGGAAATTACTTATCCAAGTGTGGCTCCTGAATGTATGTCTGGTACATGACTAGCTAACCCTGCAGTCTTTGATTCTTCTTTCCATAAAATTTAATTTTGATAAAAAAACTTTAGGGTACATCTGCACTGCAACTGGAAGGTGTAATTCCCAGCTCAGGCTGACGTACTTGTGCTAGCACTGATCATGGTAGTTTGCTAAAAATAGCAATGCGGTCACAGCAGAATGGGTGGAGGCAGTTTGACTAGCCACCTCAGTACATACCTAAGGTCTCAGGGTACGTCTACACTTACCTCCGGGTCCGACGGCAGGCAATCGGTGTTCTGGGATCGATCCCGGAAGTGCTCGCCGTCGACGCCGGTACTCCAGCTCAGCGAGAGGAGTACGCGGCATCGATGGGGGAGCCTGCCTGCCGCGTCTGGACCCGCGGTAAGTTCGGACTAAGGTACTTCGAATTCAGCTACGTTATTAACGTAGCTGAATTTGCGTACCTTAGTCCGAAGTGGGGGGGTAGTGTGGACCAGGCCTTAGACAAGATTGTAATCAGATGGCCGCCCATATTACCATGATCAGACTGATGTTTTTAGAGCATTCGCTTGATCAGAGCTAGTGTGTTAGGCCAGTTAAAAAGCTGCAACTGATGCAGCTGCGCTGCTGTAGCACTTTAATGAAGATGCTCTAAGCTGATGGGAGAGAGCTTTCCTGTTGGCATAGTTAATCCAACTCCCCGAAAGGTGGTAGCCATGTTGATGATGGGTTAGGTCGGTATAACTAAGTCATTTGGGGGTGTGGATTTTTCAGATCCCTAAGCAATGAAGTTATACCAATATAGGTCTGTAATGTAGACTAGACCTTACTGTCTG
Source organism: Emys orbicularis (assembly GCF_028017835.1). Taxonomy (NCBI): domain Eukaryota; kingdom Metazoa; phylum Chordata; order Testudines; family Emydidae; genus Emys; species Emys orbicularis. The sequence continues at coordinate 160,506,181 of NC_088685.1, read as the reverse complement.
AGCTGGGAACTATAGCTCCCTGCTGTAATGCAGATGTACCAATTAGGTAACAACTTATCACCATGATTGCCAAGATTTTTCATTGTTGTCTGTGTATATAGATCAAAAAAACTCTACCTTTATTTGTGATGTGATAGTATGTAATTAAATTAAGAGTGGTAAGGATTAAAATATTAAAGGCAGTTTTGTTTACTCTTTACCAAAGAGAGACATTAGAGATGGACTAGATATAATCCTTTTTCCATCTCCCCTGTTACTGGCAAAATTGTTCCCTGCTATACTACTGTATATTCTACTGCTTTGTCCAATCTACTTCAAAATTACTCCAGTGTTAGGGCTTCCATCACTTTCGTTAGGAGAATATTCCATATTCTTAGGCCAGGTCTCCACTCAAAACCTTTGTCAGTATAGTAATGTCAGTTAGGAGTGTGAGAATTTTGAGACACCGCTATTCTGTTACACTAGCATGAAAATGCTTCTGCCGGTGTAGCTTATTTCACTCGCTGAACTCCTGTAAGCCATTGGTTCCCAAAGTGGGATCCCTGGATCTCTGCTGATCCATTGTCGTTATGTGGGGGTCTGTACTTTGAGCCAGGGCCAGAACATTTTGGCATTCTGGCACTTTTGCTATATGGAGGATGCCATTTTATTCTCAAAATGGCATCCTGCGCCTAGCATGACCTCTCATGGACCGGGCATGAGTGGTGGGAGCATTCCAGTAGTACCGCCCTTGCCTATTCAGGATATTACACCCCCTCACCCTCCTTTGAGGGCTTAGAATTACTTTCTGCCACAGATGTCAAGACTCAACACTTCTACAAGATAAGAAAGTAATAACCCATTTAGGGGAAACAGAAATACAGATCAAGTGAAGTAGGGTTTCAGGACTCTATGGTGGATATGGGAACTGAGCCCAGGGAATCCTGAGACTAGTAAACTCAACTGTGTGTGCGCTTGTGCATGTGTGTCATAATAAACCTAGCTAATATACAAGTATCAGAGGGGTAGCCGTGTTAGTCTGAATCTGTAAAAAGCAACAGAGGGTCCTGTGGCACCTTTAAGACTAACAGAAGTTAATATAGCTATATTACAGAATATAGCTAATATACAGAAGTTTCATGTTGTTGTTTTAGGAAACGAAAGGGATCCAGGATATTTAGGTGCCAAAGGGAACCTTGGTGGAAAAAAGTTTGGGAACCACTGATATAAACTATATCAACAAAAGACAAAAGCTCTTTTTTGCCAGGGTAAGCTGTACATATGCTAGGAGGGTTTGCCAGTGTAACTGTACCAGCAAACCTTTCTAATGTAGACTTGGCCTTATGGGATGGCAATCTCTCTGCCTGAAATGTCCATCTTTTCCCCCCAACCTTCAGTATACACCAGTCTGCGAGGAAGAGACTTCTTATCTTTCTGGAAATGATCAGCTGTGCAGCACCATCTATGTATAAAGAAACAATACTCATTTTACTATCAGGAAGCTACAGTGATATCCTAAGGCCTGGTCTGCACTTAAAAATTTGATCACCTAGCTACATTGCTTGGGTCTGAGAAATCAGACCCAAGCAATGTAGGAAGCACCTTCACCATGGGTGCTGCAGCAGCACAGCTGCAGCAACCGTGATGTAGACGTGACCCAAATCTGTTTCTTAATGTCATCTGACCACAGCTGTCTGTTCCCCCTCGAATCATGCTAAAGAAGTTCTATCTCTATCTTCAGACACACACACAGGCTTCAGGACAGGAAACATGACCTGATCTCTTCTGTTGCTTGGCATATAGCAATTGGTTACTGAAAATGGCTGAATTGTCCCGCCAATGAGTTTTGTGGGTACATTCTTTTTCTCTGGAATTTGAAAAGTGTTATCTGCTCTAGAGATCTACAGATGGACCGTATATACTTGATCATAAGCCGGTTCGTTTATAAGCCGACCCCCCCCAAGATGGATAAGTAAAAATGAAAATTTTTTATGACCCATTCATAAGCCGACCCTGTAATTCAGGGGTCGGCAAACTTTGGCTCCTGGGCCATCAGGATAAGCTGCTGGTTTGTTTACCTCGAACGTCCACAGGCACGGAGGTAAACCTAAGTAAACAAAGTGTCCCGGCACGCTAGCTGCTTACCCTGATGGGCCAGGACAGCAACTGGTGGGAAATTTTTGGAGGGGGGGGGAGAGAAGCTTGGGGGTCAGGGGAGTAACCCCTGTGACCACCCCCCACATGACCCCACCCCTAGCCTGGGACTCCACACTCTCCCCATCCCATCCCTTCCCACCTTAGCTGGGGCGGGCCAGGGGAGAATATCTCTGGCCTGGCGGTAGCCTGCTCCAGCAGGCAGGGCCGGGCAGCACGGCGGCAGCCTGCCAGCCCCAGAGCTGCAGCTGCTTCGGAGGCTGGGGGGAGAGCAGTGTGGCCAGAAGTGGAGAGACTCTGGCCCCGCCTCTTCCCTTCTGGCTCCGTTGGCTGTGCTGCCTCTCCTTGCCCCCTCTCTTGGGGGGAGGGTCTGTGGCCCCCCTCTCCCTCTCTGTTCCCGTTCATAAGCCGACCCCCTTCTCTGATGCTTCCCTTTTTTACTAAAAAAATTTGGCTTATGAACGAGTATATATGGTAATTGGAATGGTGCTCGGCCTTGTTGATAACCTCTGAGCGAAGGACTTGCTTAAGTAACTTTCCCTAACTGAGATTTTTATTTCTGCTTTTCTTGTCTCCTGAACATATTCTGGAAGGGTGAGTGCTAATAACTGTACATAGATTAGACAGTGATTAGGTTTTAAGTCATTCTTGTAATATTTTGGTTTGTCACTTCCAAAAAACACCAAATGAAAAACATATTTTTGAGGCGGTTCTAACCACTCAGAATTAACTGTGTCCCATGGGACTCCTTCCCTTAGAATGGATGCAGTAATTGAATAGAAGCCTGAGAGGGAGTGTTATGAGTATACTGTGCAATGTTTCTTGGTGAAGAATTTTCAATATTTAAAGTTATAAAATGAAAAGCAATGGTCAGTCATGATATTTAGCTATATTATAAACAATACACAAATACTCCTTTCTTAAGCATATTTCATTGCATTCTTTCTTGAGTCTTAATTTGCCAGCATATATTCCATTTTAGATATACTACTTGACAATAATGAAACAGTAAATTAAATTTTCTCAAAATTTGCGGGGGTTCCCGGCCAATGGGAGCTGCTGGGGGCGGTGCCTGAAGCAACAGCAACACACAGCCCCTCCGCCGCCCCCCCTTTCCCGCGTTCCAGCCTCTTCCCGGAGCAGCGAGGGGGCAGGGCAGGCAGGCAGGGAGCCTGCCCTGCCCTGCCCCCGGTACGTGCCGGGCCAGATCCTGCCCCCCGAACCTCTCCTGCAGTCAAACCTCCTGCCCTGAGCCCCCTGCCACACCCTGCACCCCGATCCCCTGCCTCACCCCGCACCCCTCCTGCATCCCAACCCACTGCCCTGAGCCCCATGCTGCACCCCTCCTGCACCCCGACCCTCTGCCGTACCCTGAACCCCTCCCACACCCCGCACTCCTCTTGCACCCCAACCCACTGCCCTGATCCCACTGCTGCACCCTGCACCCCTCTTGCACCCCAACCCCCTGCCCTGAGCCCCTGCTGCACCCTGCACCCCTGCTGTACCCCTCACCCCTCCTGCACCCCACACCCCAACTTCCTGCCCTGAGCCCCCGCCACACCCCACACCCCTCCTGCACCCCCTGGGGGCAGGGAGGGGGCAGAGTTGGGGTGGGGATTTGGGGGAAGGGGTTGGAATGGGGGCAGGGAAGGGGTGGGAAGAGGCGGGGCCTCATGGATGGGGTGGAGTGGGGGCAGGGCCAAGGGGCGGCGTGGGGGAGGTGTCAGTAATGCGGCCCTCGGGCCAATGTACTAGTCCTCATGTGGCCCTCATGGTCATTTGAGTTTGAGACCCCTGTCCTAGGTCATAGTTGAGGTATATCAATGGAAATGGATGGGGAAGCTTGTAGTGTTGCTGACTTCAGTATGTACCTCCTCTGGATAAAGAGGGGAACACGTTGTCCAGTGTTGGTCTGGAACCATTCACAAGCACTAAATATATATTAAATTGAAACAAAAGTTTCATTTTACCACGTAGAGATGTCCAGTAATTATATTCAGGGCTGTCAAAGGTTTGTGACTCGTGGATGCTTGACGAGCCTGGCACTGAAGAGCCTATTTGGCAAGACTCAGAGGACTGTAGCTCTTTCCATGCGCTCTGGTGCAGACAGTTTCAGCTACTCTATTTCATCATCTGATACAGTTTAACTGTTAAGGTTCTAAGGCCTTGTCTACACTGTAGAGTTTTGTTGACAAAAGTTACGTCACTTTAATTAAAGTGCTCCTTGTGTCAACAGAGAGCATCCACACTATGCTCCTTGCATCGGCAGAGTGCATCGACACAAAGCGAAGTGCACTGGGGTAGCTATCCCACTGTGCAACTGACTGCAGAGTGCTTTGGGAAGGGTTTGCAATGCCTCATGGGGCAGGTACAGCATCACATGTTGCAGGTTTCTCAATCCCATTGTTCCATGGGCATCCTACTAGATTGCCAGCTGCTTTTCAACTGAAGTGTATGTGGGGGGAGGGAGTGTGTGACAGGGAGCGTGTGTGTGTTGTGGGAGTGTATATGTGAGAGAGACAGTTTGTGTGTGTTGAGGGAGAGTCAGCATGCTGTCTCTAAGTTCAGACAGCAGCCTGAACTAACAATCTTGGGGGAGGGGAACACCCTTGCACATCAGGACCCCCCCCACCCCCCACTCTGCACAGCAGAGCAGTCTCTCTCCTCCCCACACCCCACAGCAGCCTGCTCTGCCTGCTGATTCCACATTAAGGGTTCTGTGATTCCCTCTGAGTTCTCCCACAGCCTTCTCAGGAGATCTGTGAGCTCTCCAGGCTGAGGAATGTCAACGCTTTCTGGAGCTTTGAAAGGGTAGGGGTGCATGCCTGCAGGGTAGCCGAGTTCAAAACCGTGAGCAGAGCAGTCAGTGGGCATTGTGGGATACTGGGGGAGGCCAGTTATGTCTACTAACGTAATGAACGGCAGCATCTACACTGGCACTTTGTTGACAATACTTTTGCGCAAGACGTGCTATGTCTCTTGTCATAGTGGTTTTATTTTGTCACCAACACTGAAGAGCTTTGTCACCAAAAGTGGGATTGCAGTGTGTACGCCTCCACTGTTTTACCTTTTGCCAACAAAACTCTGCAATGTACACAAGGCCTAAGTATGATGGGTGGTTAGAGCTTGGCGCACACAAATGATTAAAACAAGAAACAGCTAGCATGTAATCTAGAAGCTCAGATTCTCTTGACTGACTCAGAAGAATACCATTTGCTAGGTACTTCCATTTATATTATGAACAAGCCACTGAATATTTTCCTCCCCTCCTCCCCCCATCCTCTTAATCTCTCAGTGGAAAGTTGTCTGATCTTTTTTTTTTTATTTAGCTTTTTATTTCTTTCTCCCTTGGGGAACTTTCTTTGTCAATACAGATTTCAGCTTCACTTCATATTTGGAGCTTGGTCATCAGAGGGCTTATCTACATTGGGAAAATGTAGCTCTATAATTCTCAACTCCTTGTAGAAATAGGCTTTACTCTGCTCTGAACTGGGCTCAGATACCAATTCTAAGGGCAGGGTCAGACAACATATGGTAAAAACACCCACAATCTGTCTATGCTACAGCATCCAACAATGAAGAGTTACAGGTACACAGTTCCCCATTGTTAGATTTGCCCGTGTTGTTTAGTGGTCTGAAAGTGTACTTTGCATATAAACCTAGACATAATGTTAGTTTAGTGCCCTTGTCCCTACCATGACCAAGGACAGTCACCTCCATTTAGATTAGCTTGGATTTTCTGATCATTGTTGTATGTAAATAGCATTTTCAATGTGAGTATTCACACTAGAAACCTGTTTTTAAGAGTCAAATTTACTTTATCTAATTTAACATTCAAATGCTTGCAATAAAGTGCTCACAAATGATCCATGGACCAAGAGCTATTTTCAGAAATTATCTGGTGGATAATTACAATTAAAATCATATAGCTGGACATAACATTTAACTTCCGTTTTTCTTACAATATTGCCTATCACAGTGGTATATCAGCCATGGTTCTCGTTTATGTTTATTTAAGAAAAAACACTTTCAGGGTAACTGAACTGAACTGATTTGAAACTGTGGGCATGTCTACACTATAATCTTAAATCAACCTAGGTTAGGTCGATTTACAGCAGGGGAGGGCAAACTACAGCCCGCGGGCTGGATCCGGACAGTCAGGGCTTTCAATCTGGCCCGCGGGATTGCCAGGCTCCCCGTGCCGCTCCCAGAAGCGGCCGGCACCACGTCCCTGCAGCCCATGGGGGGTGGGGGCAGAGGGCTCCGTGCGCTGCCCTCGCCTGCAGGCACTGCCCTCCCCTGTTCCCGGCCAATGGGAGCTGCGAACTGCGGTCAATGGGAGCTTTGGGGGTGGTACCTGCAGGTGAGGGCTGCGTGTTGCAGAGCCGCCTGCCCCACCCCACCCCTGGGAGCCACTGCCAGACATGCTGGCCACTTCTGGGAGCAGCGTGGGGCCAGGGCAGGCAGGGAGGTAAGCGGTGCCAGGCTGTAGCCTGCACCCCGAACCCCTCCACCCCAAACCCCAACTTCTTGTCCTGAGCCCCTAGCCCCCTCCTGCACCCCAAGCCCCCGCCCTGAGTCCCCTCCCGCACTCCGCACCCCCTCCTGCACCCCAACCCCCTGCCACACTCCTCCTGCCACCCCCAGCCCCCTGCCTTGAGCCCCTTCCTGCACCCCTCGCCCTGAGCCCCTTCGTGCACACCACACCCCGCACTCCCTCCCGCATCCCAATCCCCTGCCCCAGCCCTACATTCATGGCCCTGCATACAATTTCCCCATCCAGATGTGGCCCTCAGTCCACAAAGTTTGCCCACCCCTGACTTACAGCCACTGCAGTAATTACTGTGGTGGCTGATGTCCACGCTACCCTCCTTCTGTCAGTGGTGTGTGTCCTCACAAGGAGTGCTTCCACTGACTAAAGAGGGCCAGTGTGGGAGGCTGAGAGCCAGGGCCTCGTGCAGCTCCCCGCCAGGAGCCCCGCTTCTCCCCAGCTGGGAGATGGGAGAAGCCACCTGGAGTCCGGTCGGCTGCCATGCTCCTGGTGGGGGAACTTACAGCCGGGAGCTTTGGGCAGCTGGGCTCCCGGGGAAGCTGTGCTTTCTTGTCAGTTTCACAGCTCCAACCTGTAAGTACTTTGGCTGCAATTCATGACTGTACAAGCAGTACCAGCAAGCACAAGTTTTGAGTGCAGTAGGCCTTTCACTTGAATTCTGTATTGTGGTTATCTACAGTAATGGCTCCCTTATACTAATCTTTCTAAAAAGAGAAAAATGTCATTCATTCTATCTTGTGTAAGAGGAAACAAGTCTTTTCAGCAAGCAGTATCATTCAAAAAATGGGTGTTCCTTTGCTTTGTTTTGACAGCTAGTGAAACATGCTGGGATAGTCCTAGTTGACTTTGTGTGTTTGTGTGTTTGTTTGTGTGTGTGTGTGTGTATCTGTATCTATATCTATATCTATCTTCCATGCAGCATTTTTCTTGCTAATACGTAGAGCCATGCGTGGATACAAAATTTGTATCTGCATCCATCCACAAACATGGTTCGCTAATATAAAGCGGGTATCTGCAGATTTGCATGGCTCTACTAATAAGCGTTCAGTGTGATTGGACTAAGACAGCATCAAGATGTGATATGCAGAATTGATACAGAATCTGAAGACTTTTGAAATTAATTTTAATGTACTGTAAATATAAGTTTTAATGCTGTTTCTCTTCTAGCACTGAAATCCATTCAATTTAAGCCTTGATAATTGTCACCTCTAGCCTCTTAATTGTGGAGTAGTATCACATTTTGCCAAGGCAGTTGGAGTAATTTAATTGCCTTAAGCAAGATTTTCCCCTTAAATTGTGGATTGTTTACTTTCTGCAGTCTTCCTTGCTGTAGCTCTTGGCATAAAGCAAGACACACAGAACAGTGTTAAAACTCTGTGGAATGTAAAATTAAAATCTTAGTTCTTTATACAGAAACCCGTCCCCATGCCATTACAGGGGACTTGGGAAGCATACTTGTGAAAAATTCACATTAAGAAGCCTCTTAAATATTTGAAAACTATAGATCCATATGATACAATGTTGGTCTATGTAACTTACATATTTAGACAGTAATTACCATATTTTTGCTAAAGATGCAATCTAGGATACAGTATTTAAACCACTTTATAATTATTTTGCAATAACTACAGCTGAGTGTTTCTATTTTGGACAGATTTGCTTAATTTTGACCAAATAATAGGACTTATGACTTGTATTTAACAAGTCAAGGGGCAGATAAATTTCTTCTGGGGCAAAAAATTGAGAACACTTAAGGGATAGGTTTCCCTATCCATTCTGTGAGGCTTTTTCATATTGGTGTAAGTTTATCTCTTAATAAATAAATCGTAATACCAAATTCTTCTCTTTGCTTTGGCAGAGAAAGATGGCAAAGCCTTTCATCCAACATACGAAGAAAAACTTAAACTTGTGGCACTACACAAGCAGGTTCTGTTGGGACCCTACAATCCGGACACTTGCCCTGAAGTTGGATTCTTTGATGTGCTGGGAAATGATAGGAGGTAGTTTGTCTCTTTCATTGGTCTATACTTCAAACAGACAGTGAGAGAAATGCAGTTAACATAATCTTGGTTCAACAGTAGCAAAACAAATATATTGTACTGTCTGGAAATGCAAATAAGTTGGTGGAAGGGGGAGTTCTTCAGATACATGCATCTGACATCTGAGTTACTAGACAAATATAAGAATAGCATTGTTTAGACTTGAAACCCAGGAATACTCAGCATCCTCTAATTCTTCACGAATCTAATGAGATTTTGGGGCATTAACTAATCAAAATAGTGACATGTTATAACAGAAGTGGCTTAGATAAATTGTATAGATCTAGCCAGCTGAAGATAATCAGTCATAACATAGAACAGAAGCAAGAGGGGGATAATACATCAAATGCCTGTTTCCAGTTTATCTGAATTTTGGATTTTTCAAAGTATAATGTGAAGTTAGTTAGGTTTAATGGTGTGCGTTAGAGACTTGCTTGCAATATTTTAACAATCCCTTCATAAATGTTACACCATTAAAAAAGGGATGGGCAGAAAAAAAACCTTGTAGGATAGGGAGGAAAAACAGCTATGAAGTCTTCCAATTGAAATGTCATCAATTGTAAGAAGAAAAACTCTGTTTTCTCCAGTTAGTATGAGATAGACACACTTGGTCCCAAGTCTCTTGTGCACCATAGCTTAAAATGTGACTGTAATTTCAACCTGAGTTCCTTTTGTGTTTATTGGATTGGGAATTGACCACTAACTTGAGAAGATGGTTGTATGTTCTTCTAACATTATATGCTCTTAGGCGTATTATTTTTTCTTTCTCCCAGGAAAGAATGGGCAGCCCTTGGAAACATGTCAAAACAGGAAGCCATGGCAGAATTTGTACAGCTCCTTAATAGGTGTTGTCATCTCTTTTCAACATATGTCACCTCCCATAAAATAGAGAAAGAAGAACAAGAAAAGAAAAGGTGAGGTGGTTGTTGGTTTTTTTTGGCGGGGGGAGGGGAGTTTGTGTGGAAGGGAGCTGTCTTCCTCCGTGTGCAGGCAAAGCTACAGTTAGCTTCAGTTGCAGGCCCTTAGCTTTTACAGTGCTCGGCTCCCAAATTGCCTTGTACCATTCACACTCCTTAAGCCTTTTTACCATTTCAGTGATAAGTGAGTATTTGAAGGAAGGAGGTAAGAAAACTAAACCTCTCTAGAGTGCCTTAGAAGTGCCTGGCTATTATTTCTACTGACATTTGTAATATCTTTGTGAGGAACTGAGTTTGTCTAAAAATAACTTTCCAACTATCTGACACACTGAACAACTAGAATATAAAATAATGAGCAAATGCCTAAAATCTCCTATCCTACCAGTCTCCAGCAGGCGATGGGCATGGGCGGCAGCTGAAACCCCTCTTTGGGGAGGCTAGCCCCCTGGGCCCACCCCACCTTGCTCCTTCCACCCTCCCCATGCCCGGGGAGCCCAGGCTGGCCTGAGCCCCACCCTGGACTGCTGGCCTAGACATCTCCCTCCCCCCCTCCCCGGCCGCCAGCTTCCACGGAGAGGGGGGTGAGGAGGTTACGCAGTGTGTGGTTTTGCAAGGGATGGGGGTGGAGGTGAGGAGGGATGCGGCAGGTGGGGTGTCTCGGCAGGGACATCCAGAGAGGGGGGTAGTGGAGGAGAGGAGGGATAGACTCTCACCGGGCAGTGGGGCCTTGGGGGAAAGGGCGGAGTAGGGAGCGGAAGACGCAGAGTGCAGCAGGGCCCCCCGACCTATTGGGCAGCAGTTTTATACAGCAGCTCATGTGTTATTAAATAGAATCTGTAGTAGCTTCTAAGTCGTTAACAAACATAGGGGAGGGAGGAGTGGTTGTGGCTGAGCTCAAGTTTCCCGCCATTTAGCTTCAAGTTCTACCATAGTTTGCTGACAAAAGTAACTTAGTAGGTTAGAGTGATCATCAAATTATGATTCTAAATTTTACATGTGGCAAATCTGGTGACAGCTGAGTAAAGCTTAGACAATAGTGTCTTTCTTCTCCATATCTTCAGAAAGATGTTACGCCTGTCAAGTTAGAGGGGATGGGGCAATGTGTGGAATACTGAATGCCTTATCATACAAATGAAAAGGAACCCTAAGCCATGTACCCTGTACAGTGAGAGTCATGTAGACATAACCTTTGACTTTGCTGCAGATGACAAAATGGTAAAAGTAACTAAATTTAGGATTGTGGAGATGCTGAAGTGTCATTGAATGGATGTCACAGGAGGGAAGAGGAGGAGCAAAGGCGTCGTGAAGAGGAAGAGCGAGAGCGTTTACAAAAGGAAGAAGAGAGACGTAGACGAGAGGAGGAAGAGAGACTGAGACGGGAAGAAGAAGAGAGGCGGCGAATAGAGGAGGAAAGGCTCCGGATGGAACAGCAGAAGTGAGTTGTTGGAATAGACAAAATTTAAGAAAATTGCTACCCATGGTATTGGAACAGTTGCCTTTCATTCTGTGCTCGCTTTGGAATAGTTATACCATAAACAAATGCCAAAAGTCTTGGTCAGGAGCAGTCTGTGTGTGGCTCAAATATGGCATATGGAGTTCTACAATGAGAACTGCAGCTACGCATCTTACAGAGGTGCAGATTTGCAAACATTGCAGATCCCAGCATGCAGTGCTGCATTTTGAGCAAAATCACTGTGTAGTTTGCCTTAAAAACAAGATTTGGACTATTAAGCATTTAACCCCATGGTAGATGCCTTGCCCTCTTAATTTGACATGGTTGCATCAGTGACTCTACAGAGAGAATGAAGGCAAAAAAGCAGCTGTGAAAAAGGGTGATTCATTCTGGGCTCTGTAGTTTCATGGGCTGCACTTTATGCAAATTTGCAGCTCTTTGGTTCTTGGCAAGTTGCTAATGCTACCCACAGTTGAGGAAAGTTTGAGTGCCCCTATGAAAAGGTTCCTTCAACTGTGATTTGAGGCCCTGACTATACTGAGAATTGAACCCAGGTTAACTTTGAAGAGAGTGTTGTATAATCATGTTTCTCAATTTTAATTCTGTGCATACGTGCACCAAAATTTTCAAATGTTGCCTAAAATGGCTTGATTTTCAGGGGTGCTGTGTCTGCAGCTCCTGTTTACTTACGTGGAATTTGTGGGTGCTCAGTACCTCTAAAAATCAGGTCACTAAAGAGCTGGAACTTTGTGCCCAAGATTAAAATTTGGTCAAATTCTATGATGTAAAGCTTTACCTTTTTTTAAAAAGCCAATATATTTAAAGTTGTGTATTTCATTGTATTTACCAGCACAAACACATCAAAATCCTGAGAACATGGATCCATCCATCATATACTCAGGGCATAAGAGAATACTAGTTAATTAAAACTTCTTTCCCTCTCTTTGATTAAAAGTGTCTAATTTCATCATGCTGCCATGTTCTGTACAAGGTTCTGTGTTTAATATATTTATGACTTGGAAAGGGGAGTGAGTAGTGAGGTAGTAAAATCTGCAGATGTCAGTTATGTAGGTTAGTCAGGACCAGAGCGGACTGAGAGGAACTTCAGAGAGATCAAAAAAAGCTAGGTGAATGGGCAACATGACAAACAATATTCAGTTTCCATAAATGCAAAGTAATACACATTTGAGAGAAAAATTTTCAACGCCAGGTCTACGCTACAGGCCTATGTCAATATAAGTACATCGCTCAGGGGTGTGAAAAATCCACACCCTGAGTGACATAGTTATACTGACCGTAATCCCCTGTGTAGACAATGCTATGTTGATAGGAGAGCTTCTCCCGTAGACATAGCTTGGGGAGGTGGATTAACTATGGCGACGGGAGAACATCTTCAATTAAGTACTGCAGCTGCACCAATGCAGCGTTTTCAGTGTGGACCTGCCCTGACACTTTACAGGGTTCTAAAGTAACTGTCAACTCAACTGCTGTATATGAAGACCTCTGCTCACTGTGCAGCTGTGGTCAAAAAGCAAACAAGATGTTGAGATGCACGAGGAATGGGGTGGTGAATAATAGAGAATATGATAATACCTTTATTTAAATCAGTGATACAGCCTCATTGCATATGCTATGGGCAGTACTGGGCACCTATTTCAAAAAGGATAGTCTAGAAGTAGGAGGATTTAGAGAACGGTGATGAGAATGATCAAAGGCCTGGAAAAACCTTTTGTATGAAGAGACTGGGAGTGCTCATCTTACAAAGGAGGCAAATAAGAGGGAACATCATAAAAGTGTAAAATGATACAGAAAAAGTAGATCAGGAGTTTGTTCTCCCTGTCTCATAACCCAAGAATAAGGTGATTTTCAATAAAATGTAAAGTGGGAAATTCAAAACCAGTAAAAGGAAATATTTGGTTACATACCATGTAATTAAACTGTGGAACTCATGGCTTCAGGAAGTTGATGCAAATAATTTTAAGGGGGCGGGAGAAAGGGATTGAACATGTCTATGAATATCGAGAATATCCAGAGGTGTCAAACATTTTGTGGAAGAGATATTAACCTCATCCTTCAGGGTTTAAGCCAGTCTGTAACTATTAGAGATCAGGATGAGAACTAATGGGTTGGGGCAAATTATCCCATGTCTGCCTACTGCCAGGTTCTTTCACCTTTCTCTTGAAGCATCTGGTGCTGGCCACAGTTGGAGACAGGATATTGGACTAAATGGACCATGTGTCTGATCAAATTCCTATTTAATTCCTGTAGAAAAGGAAGAAAGCTGCAAATCCACTCAGAACTAACCCATGTTATAATCCTAAAGTGTTACCAATTAAGCCTGCTATTGTCTCACACTGGTCCATCTTGCAGTGTTCTCTGTCCTCCCCTGAATCCGGCCAGTCAGTCATACTTTCCCTATCTGGTTGAGTACAGGTTGTCCAGGGAATTTGAGGCAGATCTAGTATCGCAATATATGTTCTCCTTTTGTACAGAATTCTTATCTTCACCACAAAGCATTGACATAGGACTACTTTGACACTCTGTCCTGATGTCTTCTGTGTTGGAGGACTATTGGGATTGTGTGTGTATACTTGAAGACCAAACCCTTTTTTCTGGCCTCAAAATCTGAAAAATGCAATATTGTGGCTTTTTAGCGCTTCCTTCTGGTTTATCAGACTTCAAATGGTGACTCATGGTGTGCCTTGTGTCTTGATTTAACACTTTAAATGGGGTTTTCAAACATTCAGTAGAAAATAACAAGCTGGCCTCTTGCTAATACTTTTCTCAACTGGCATATTTTAGATGGGAGAAATCTCACTTGCATTATCTCCTGGCTTTGTCCCATCTGTATTAATTAGTTGGCACAAGGAATTGAGTTCACTGTATTTGAGGTCAGTTAAAAATAGTGAACTTGCTGGTACCTCCAGCTATTTGTAATTTTCATACTCTGCTCCCGACAATTTAGGCAACAAATAATGGCAGCACTGAACTCCCAGACTGCTGTTCAGTTCCAGCAATATGCAGCCCAGCAGTATCCAGGCAACTATGAACAGCAGCAGATCCTAATTCGCCAGCTTCAAGAACAGCACTATCAACAGTACATGCAGCAGTTGTATCAAGTCCAGCTTGCACAGCAACAGGTATAGTAGAACATTTGAGATGTACAGGGTCATTGGTATCCCTGATCCAACCTTTCTACCAGAGGTGCTAATGCACTTTTGTTATCCTAGGTCAAAGAGGTAGTGACTCTTAAAGTTTAAAAAGTGGCGATTGGTTGGCTGACACTGTATCCGATTCAAATACCTGAGCTGCTTTGTTAATCTCTTCCTGTAGTTTTCTAAAACAGCCATTGACTAAGAATATTCTAAGTATCAGAGTAGCAGCCATGTTAGTCTGTATCCGCAAAAATAACAGGAGTACTTGTGGCACCTTAGAGACTAACAAATTTATTAGAGCATAAGCTTTCGTGGGCTACAACCCACTTCTTCGGATGCATATATCTAATATTCTAAGTAGACAGTTTAACCTTTTGACTTGTCTGAAGTGACTTTGCCAATCACTTAATCCTTGTTAGAGTTCTTGGAGGTCAAATGTTAAGCACTGTGCAATAATGTGTGTACTTCAGTAGTTTAATGTGCCCGTATCAATGTTATCCTGGCTCAGATGGCAACAAATATACATTAAAATGCCAAAATTCTGGCAATATAAGACATTAGTTCAGACCCATTCATGGGAAAGTCTTGTAAGGAATTAGAAGTCATATCACATCTCGGTTGATAGCCATCTCTTGCTTTTCTTTGCTTTTCGTAAAGGCTGGTACCATATAAATCTGATCCCTGGATGAGCATAAATATAAATACATCTGCTCTTCCCACCAATTCTATAATCGGTTGGGTTTCCAATTTTTCTTCAGGAATAAACCTTCCCTGCTAAATCCAAAAGACTTCCCCACTGGCTAATTCCAAATGTAACTATAAATTCTTTGAATTATTACATGGTACAATTCTCCCTCTCTTTGGGTGAATTAAATCATTTGCAAAGGGTCCACACACAATCTACGTACCAATTATGTCCCATTGAGACCTTTTTTGAAGCTGATAAACTGCTTAGCCTTTGTTCTGTGTGCAAAGCATCCTCAGTCTGTGCCTTGGAATGCCATTTTTTCTGGCTTGCTTTTCCATAGCTGCTCTCTACTTTAGTTCTGTGGGCTTCTTTTGCCCTTAGTCTCAAATTCACACAGATTTGATATTGTAAACCCACAAACTGGCAGGGGATTTAATATAGCCCTCAAATACTTCTGCTTTTAAAAAGTTGACTAGATTTCAAGATAGACCCTTTCAACCGGCTAAATATTAAAGGCCAGTAAATATGTAAATGTGATAAATTCTGTGCATGCCTTTTCTAAAAACAATTTTTTTTGTGAGCAGAATTACTATAGTGATTACTAAAAAGAACGAGGAGTACTTGTGGCACCTTAGAAACTAACAAATTTATTTGAGCACAAGCTTTCGTGGACTAAAGCCCACTTCATCATTTCTCCAATTAGGTGTGAAAACAAATTACCACTAGCTGCCTCCAGTCAATTTGAAAATGGTCAACGTTTTCAATTGAAATCCTTTTTCAGCATCTGGATCCAAATCGCCTGACTCCATGTAACTCACTGATTACAATGGGAGCTGTGTATGGTCGGCACACCTGAAAATCAGGCCACTTGATTTAGATGCTTAACTTTAGGTCCCCAGACTGGAAAAATGTTGGCCTATATTCTGAAATGTTAATCGGTTAAGATGTTTTGATAGTGAAGGAAGAACTCCCAAGACTACTTCCTTGTTTTTACTGAGCTTAGTTTCTCTTAACTGTAGGCAGCCTTACAAAACCAGCAGGAGGCGGCAGCAGCAGCAGCAGGGGCTTCTATGACTACCATGCCCAAGGTGAATGCAGCTGCCCCAGGAGAAAGCCCATCTATTAACGGACAGGCCAATGCTCATACAGACAGCCCTGAAAAAGAGCTGGAGGCAGATGCTCTGGAAGAAGCACTAGAGAATGGACCAAAAGGTATGACTAAAACTAGATTCCTTAATTTAAACAAGAAACCAGAGACTTTTGTTAGAGCCTAGTTCTTTGAGTGTTGGTCCCTGTGTGTATTCCCCTGTGGGTACACATGTGCTACATGCACCTGGAGTTGGAGAATTCCTGCAAGCAGCATCCATTGGTCTGAGCATGCACCCTTGCTCTCCTCATGCCTCAAACTTCCCATATATCCCATTACAGGTATTGGACTATTCCCAGAACTCTGGGCTTCAAACACTGTTTCCTGCCCACATTCTCTCTGTCAATGATGACCATCATGCTGCCTTTACTGCCTTGGCGAGGCATGCATCGTGGCTAGGTGCAATATCTGCCTCTGTCTCTATCTGTACATGTGAGGCGTAGGAGCTCTGCTTAGAAAGCACCTCACGGAGAAGACCACGAGGCCACAATGCCTCCCACAATGAGGTCTGATGCTGGTGTGAGGGAATCCATACCCACAGACCCTTGTCAGCAGGCAGGAAATGCCTAAGAGCAGGTCTTCCTCTAACTGTGCTTCAGATGACCAATCCATCTCTGCTTAAATTGAGCAAGTCTGCTTATTCAGCCTGTAAGGACTTAGATCATCCTGAGGTCCCAAGATCATGACACTAGAGCCCTGGTTCTATGGGTTTTTTCAGTACCAGACCCCATACCAGTGACACCAATTTCACTGGTACTGTCCAAGCTAAAACATCTACAGGGGGGGAATTGTGCCAAAAAAAAAAAAATTATGCACACAATATTTTAATATTCTGCATATTTTATTTGTCAAAAAAACGCAATATAATCACACCAGTTTCAATTATTTTGGTAATTTATTTCAATATACCTGTCAGCAAGTATGTCTGTAATAATACAGACAACGAAAAAGATTCAGGAAATGTTTTTTAACAAATAGATTCCTTACTAGGCATATTAATACAGAACTCTGAGTAATAATTCATTTAAACTACAATACAGAACCGTATTTCCTGCACCCCTCAGAAGCAGTGCAAAGGCTTTGGGAAGTCAGGGGTAATGGAGGAACTGAGGGAGAGGGAAGTAATTGCTGGGAAGGAGCCTGGGTGTGAACTTGGAGGGTTGTTTGGTATGGGTGGGAAAAGTATGGAACAGGTTTGTTTTTTTTTAGGGGGGAGGGGGAAGAGGGATTGTTAGGGAGCTTCCCCCATACAGACCCTGTCTGACCCCTAGCCTCTCCAGTTCAGTCAGGCATATCTGTCCCTGTCCCCATGTGTCACTGTGCCCCCACTCCAGGCACCTCCCTGCCCCAGTCTGTCGTCCCTCATTAGCCCCTGTCTGGCCCCCCAGCAGCCCCACGCTGTCTCCCCATATTCCCTGTCTCCTGGCCTGGCCCAACAGGCGCTATGAAGAAGGCAGGCTCTTTCTCTTCCCTAGCTGGCTGTTCTAGCGCCACAGCGCCTCTGGTGGGGAAAAAGGTGGAATGGCAGCAACTTTCCAGCAGAAGCTTATTTTCTGCATAAATAAATTATAAGTAGCACATGAATTGTGCACATGCGTAGTGGTGCAGAATTCCCCCGGGAGTAAACATCAGGATACATCAATTCCAGCAAGGAACACCTGACCAGAGCCTCAACCACTGATGGTACCTTCCCGTCTCACACAGCGCCTCCGTCCTCCAATCCCGTTAGCACCAGCGGATCAGACCCTTCACACCCAGGGAGGAGGCAGAGACTTATACTACACCAGAATATGTTTTTTGCTCTTCCCATGCCTCAATTTCCCCCATCATCTGGACCTTCTCTCACTAGGGAGATTTTAATTCTACGAGGGGATGTTGGCTATGGCAGAAGTCTGTCCCCTCTTCCATCTATCAATCTGGCTTTTCCCCCATTAGAACTGTTAGTATCACTGATGAATCCGTACCCAAATTTCTCTTCCTTGGGAGTATCTGAAACCCCCAGAGGAACCATCACCTCCCCCAAGGAAATCTAGCCCAGGCAAGAAATCCAGAGCTTCCTGGTACCAACCTCCACCTTGGCATTTACCTCTGGACTGGTGGTACCCCATGCATTGAGGACCTCTGCAACCCCTTCCTGACCCAGTTTATTGGTCAAACTGGGGAATATGGGACCCAGATGCAGAGCCTGTTTGTCCTGTTAGGCAGTCACTCCACCATTCCCCTCCAAAGGAACATCTAGAGCTTCCTCGTGACCCTATGGAAGAGGAAGATTATGATCTGATTTAATCGGTTCTGCTGGTAATGACAAGATTGTCATCTTCATCTCCTGATGTAGTCATTCCAGTGTCTCCATCCCTTCCAGATGACCAGAAACAGTTCCAAGAATGATTGTGCAGAATGACAAAGGAATTCCTGATCATCTTAGGAGAGGACCAGATCCCTCAAACTCTTGCATATACTGCAAACTACTGGATCTGGTCAAATAGCGCTTCTAGTTAATGAACCTGTTAAGCAATCTGGCATGTACCAGCCACATGCACCCCTACCCCTACAAAGGCAGAGGAACAATATTTCATTCCAGCCAAGGGAGCCAAATTTCTTTTTACCAATCACATATCTAACTCTGGTCATCAGGCTGCCGTCGAGAATCTAGATGACAATATTCAAAATCCTTCTGACAAGGAGGCTAAACGTCTAGGCTTGTTGGGAAGAAAGGTATTCCCATCCACTAGCCTTCAGTTCAGAATAGTGAAATATCAAGCACTGTTGGTTAAGTATGACTATCTGAACTATTCCAAGTTTACAGACTTTGTGGACGAACTGCCATAGCAAGACAGAGCTTAGTTTCAAGCACTTATTGAAAAAGATATGCTGGTGGCCAGAACCACACATCTATCAGTGGTTGATGCCACAGACACATTATCAAGGTCGATGTTAACAGCCATTATAATGTGCTAGACAGCTCAGGATTTTCTAGGGAGGTGCAAAACGCTGTAGAGGACTTGCCTTTCAACTAAGCCCATTTTTTCAATGAGAAGACAAATAAGTCCTTACTCTGAAGGACTCCAGAGCCACCCTTCACTCCCTGGGAATCTGTACTGTCATGCTGTCTGGAGTGACTCACGAACGTGAGTGCCAACCTCAGGGCAGACACTTCAACTGGTGGTATGTTCTATAATTAGATTTGTCAACCCAGTACCAAATGTGAATTCCCAAAGTACTACAATAGTCTTACAACAGTCTCACAGTCCCATTAGACACTATCTCGCCACCCAGGCAAGCTGGACTATGTGATAAGTGATCACACCAAAAATCACAGAACCTTCAGGTTACATCTAGTCCCAAGAGACCAGTCATTCACCCAAGTTGATTTGCATCCCAGCTCTCACACCAAAGACAACTCTGGTATCCAGTTCTAAAGTAAACTAACTAAGGAAGGAATGAAGGTAAGAAAAAGGAATGAGTGTTATTGAAAGGTTAAAGCAGGTAAAAAATACATATACAGGCGAGAGAGTTTACTACGTCTCTGCTACTTTTTGGAATTAGAAACTGCCAGCTTCCCATAAGCCTTTTAGGGCTACCCAGAGTAACTTTGGGAAATTCCGTCTTCTCGTTTCTTTATTCTGCCCTGCTAGAATCCAAACAGTCCAGAGATGAAGAATTCTTCCTTGTGACCATATGTATAGCTTCTTCTCTCAGAAACCCAGCTGACAGCAACAGTTGTTACACAGGTCCCTTCTTCATGAGAGGTGGGAGGAAGAATGCACTTAGTCGTTGATCCTTGATCTAGCACAATGGCTCACTGGCATTTAATGAACAGGATTTAACATCTTTGTAAGAGACCATTTGCATTACACAAGGTTTGTTTCTTGTTTGTTGGGTTACTTAGTTACAGGGCTATAATACAATGCAAATATTTGCTGTTACAGTATAACATAGGGTATCCTTGAGTGAGAACAATACATGCAGTATCCTATAAGCATTTTATAAAATATTAAACACATTCTTATCAACTTAACATCCAATATTTATTTTGATAATGCTAACACACAGGTAAGCAAGACTGGTTTCCAACTATGCATTTAAGTGTTCAGTGAGGCCTTGTCATGAGCTGGCAGTTGGTCTGCCAGGGTCATATATACACCTGCCCCAAAGAGAAAATATCACAGGCAGCCCTGTAAATCTAGACCAGTGACTTAACAGTTTTATCCGCAATCTTATGATACTCCTCATAAGAGCCAGAAGATGCAGAAGTCTCATTCATTTCCCTGCACCTGCCATATCTTCAGTACCATCTCAATCCCATCCCCTGGCTAAAAGATATTTTGGATGTCCATTTAAAAACTGCAAACTCAATGATGCCACCACTAACCAATGCCCACATGTCCTTCAGGAGTTGTTTGGCAGTTTTTCAACAACTGGAGTTTAGTAACAATGGATACGTCATCCAGTCTGGCTAAGCAATCAAGTTTACTGTTCTGCTTCCTCTGAAACCGCCTCTTCAGGGATCATTCTCACAAGAGTATTCTCAGGCAGAAAGTGGAGTCCCTTCTCCAACAAGGAGCAATAGAGTAGGTAGCTCTCCAACACCAGGGAAAAGGCTTTTTACTCCGTGTACTTCCTTGTATCCGAAAAGAGAGGGTGATTGGAGACCCTTTCTTGATCTTTACAGTCTCCACCACTTTTTTCATAAACTGAAATTTCACATGGTCACATTGGCATCAATAATCTCATTCCTGGAAAAGGACATTTGGTTTACAGCTCTTGATGTGAAGGACGCACACTTTATGTGGATGTTCACCCCACCCACAGGCAGTTTCTCAGATTTGTGGTGGGTCCCAACCATTTCCAATATAGGGTGCTCCTATTCAGCCTTGCCTGCACCCCAGGGTCTTTACCAAAGTCTTCCTGGTAGTTGCATTTCACTTCATCTCAATTATTTGCTTCTCGTTGTGAGGACACAAGAGGCCTCATTAATGCTCCAGCACCTATCCTCTTTAGGAGTCAGTGTAAACTTGGAAAAATCTATCCTCCCTCTGACATACACCATAGACTTTACAGGGGCGACCCTGGATTCAGTCATGGCAAGAGTTTCTCTACCAATGGATAGGTTTTGCTCCATGAGTGACCTGATAGACCAGGTTATGCGAAACTCTTGAGCACCACTCAAAACTTGTATTTCCCTCCTGGGGCACATGGCTTCATGCACTTGTTATCCCATTCACCAGACTCGTCTTACATTGCCTACAGGCATGACTCCAAACAGCATGTTCAACCAAACACAACACAAATATCTTAGTGACAATTCCTTCCAGAATGCTGTTCAGCCAAGGGGAAGTGTTTTCCCATATGGATACAGATGAAACACATATCTGAGTCAGCAGATATTCCCCTTATTTTGAGCTATCATCTCACTCAAAACTGGGCTCTTGGTCAGGCCTATAAGAGTCTACCTGGCAGCATTCAGTGCATGCCATCCACCCTCAATGGTTACTCAGTGTTCACTCACCCATTGACTAACAGATTCTTGAAAGGCCCAATCAGAACCTTTTCACCAGTAAGGAAGCCTACCCTTCACTGGGACTTGAACCTTGTTTTCAGCACTCTGAAACCACTAGGAAAACCCTTCAAACCACTAGGAACATGTTCCATCTATCACCTATCAATAAAAATTGTGTTCCTTTTGGCCATCACCTCAGCCAGAAGGGTGGGGGAACTCAGAGCTCAAAGAACTCCCAGTTCTATACGGTAAGTAACTTATCTGTTGCTTTTTTCTCTCTCTGGTATTGTGGTTGTGGCTCTGTAGTTAGCACTCCCGACTACCGTGTCAGAGCTAGATTTGGTTCTTTGGCCCACTCTCTCCCTTTCCCAAAGCAGAAGGGATTGGGTATAAAGGCAGTGTGCTCAGTTCCTATGAAAAAAGATGAATATGCAGCAACTCCAGTACCTAAACTAGGAGAGGGCTGGATGGGTTCCAAAGAGCCCCATCCAGTCCTCTTCGGCTGAAGATAACTGACACACAAGACCATAGAGGGAAGGAATGTAAGGTAGAAGTTCTGTTGCAGAGCTTCTCTCTGTATAGGATAGATTGAACAAGTGGGTCTTAAGGGGGTGGGGGCCTGTTGGTTGAATGTGCCGGGGGGCATATTCTCATGGACACTAGGACCACGTGTCTAAAGGGAGTGACTCTAAAGGAGTAACTTGTTCTCTCCTTTCCGCCTGCCGCTGCTGCGCTCTCCATGATCCAGATCCATCCTCCTTCCAACCAAACAGACTGCAGCTCCTCGCTGTTCCCTTGGCTCGCAGGGACAGCCCTGTTGTAAGAGTCTGTGGAGCTGGAGGAGGAAAATCAACCCACTACCAGCTTCCCTCCCCCACGCCCCAGTTCTGTCTATCACTATTTCTGGCCTCATCAGTGGCACTTGCCCACCTTCATCCAAAATCCTTGTAAGATTTGGGCAGGCCCTAGCAAGAAACTGGGGGGTGGGTTTTGGGTCCTATGTGAAAAAAGTGGAGCAGTTCTACTGAGTACATATCAAATAAAACAGCTTGTGTGTTTAGGAGTTACATTTCAAGGATTTGTTTAAAGGGTTTAAGTAACCTTGTGTAGCTGTCATAGAAGCAGTGCCTTTGACTGAAGTAGTAACCCATATTGCTCTGCATTGAAGTGATGTCTTAGGAATGAAATTTTGCCTAAATAAAGATAGATAGTATTGTCAGTCAGCTTAGATGTGCAAGCAGTTGCAAATCGAATGAAATGCTCAGCCAGACTTAGTTCTAAGGGGCAGATTTGTAATATGTACAGTGTTACAATGCAGGCTTCATGATGTATTGCATGTGAGTTTGCTAGGCCTCTGTTAAAAGGGCATTGTCCTGTAGTAGCATGAAAGCTCAATTTAAGAAGCAACCTGGAGACTTGTCCTGCAGAGGCTGCGTGGTGCCATGTCTTACAGAAGTGACATGTTATTACATAACATTAAAATAGCTGTATTTTTAGAGGCAAGTCATTCACCTTCCATGCTTTTTCCCTCCTTTTTAGAATCTGTTCCAGTGATAGCAGCTCCATCCATGTGGACACGACCCCAGATAAAAGACTTCAAAGAGAAGATCCGACAGGATGCAGATTCTGTGATCACAGTAGGCCGAGGAGAAGTGGTTACAGTCAGAGTACCAACTCACGAAGAGGGGTCGTATCTCTTCTGGGAGTTTGCTACAGACAATTATGACATTGGTTTTGGGGTATATTTTGAATGGACAGACTCCCCTAACACTGCAGTCAGTGTGCATGTCAGCGAATCCAGTGATGATGAGGATGAAGAGGAAGGTATATTTGCTTATTTTATATACGCTTTTAATGGTGTCCGTTGGCCATACTCTAATATAAGGGGGTCTCTCTTTTTTTGTGCGCGCTCTCTGCACAGCTGGTGTCCCTCTAAAAATGAAATCTGTCCCTTCCAAATCTTAGTTAATAATTGTTTCAAGTACCACATCTGCCTGGGGCCATGCTAAGGCAGTCATGGCCCTAGTTGCATCCACATGTGTTGGTCCCCACAACCCCTTGGCAGGGGTCACCCATATGGCTTAGGGAGGAATCACTATTACTCCTCCTTCTGGCAAGATAGAGCCTCCCTCCTGTCCAGACCACTGCTCCTTAAGCAGGCTGGGGAAATTCCCAGAGGAGAGAAAACTGTTCTTACCCACCCAAGCAAAGAGGTCCTGCCACCAACACCCCAACAGAGCTGCAATGGGGGCTGACAGCAAGGGTACCACACAATGCTCAGTGTGTAGGGGGTCCTCCCAGAGCAGTAGGGCTTTGAAAGTTAACACCCCATTGGAATAAATGAGGAGGTTAACACCTCTTTAGAAACATTTCTTCAGGCTGTCTGCAGACACCACTGCCGTGGTTACGCTTGGCTTACATTTCAAGCTATTATTTTGCAACCACAAGGTCTGAAATACAACTTTTTAAAGTGAAAACTTCAATTCTGGTGATTGTTTGACTTCAGGAACCATGGCTCTGTGCGTGTCTCTCTGTTGTGCTTATGCCTTGGTCCTGTTGCCAGTTTTTATGGTTCTATTTTACTATCTTGTCCTCTTCTCTTTTGGTGTGAAAGACACGCTAAGGGAAACAAAGGTTGCTGCTGTTAAATGCTCAACTGATAAGCTGATTTTTTTTTCTCTAATGATGATTAATGATTTCTCTAATCTGGGGGCTGTAACAATAACACTTCAGAGATAAGTGATTTAAAAAAAAATAATTTCCTTAAACACTGAAGAGGTGCTCATGTAGGCCTTGGCTACACTGGCGCTGTACAGCGCTGCAACTTGCTGCGCTCAGGGGTGTGAAAACGCCCCCCCCCCCCCGAGTGCAGCGCTGTAAAGCGCCAGTGTAATCAGCGCCTGCAGCAGCTCGCAGCGCTGCAAGCTATTCCCCTTGGAGAGGTGGAGTACTTGCAGCGCTGCGACTACACTCGCGCTTCACAGCGGCAGCGCTGTGAATCCCCAAGTGTAGCCAAGGCCGTAGACTGTGGGAGTTGGTATGCTATGCTCCATCTTGAACAAGGTGCTCAAACATTGCATGCTGGGGTGGAAGGATGATCTTGGTCTTGTGATCAAGGCAAAGGGGAGAGGCCTGGATTCTGTTTCTCATCCTGATACTTTGTCACCTTGAGCAAGTCACTTAACCACTCTCTTGACTTCCTATTCTGTAAAACATATTGTCCTGGATATGGGTATTGAGAGGCAAAATTATTTCTGCACTGAGAGTTCCTTGATAGAAGGGGCTGTAAAGTGCAAAGCCTGTAGTGTTGGGCTGATGCTGGGACCTGTGGGGCTGCATCTGCACATTGAAGGTTAAGGGAAATCTTTGTTTTAGGACATGACCTTTAGGCTGTTGAATTTCCTAATATATGACTATGTGGTAAGCAAATCTGGACATCCCTGCTTCTGCTAGATACTAACCCAGATAACACTTGGTGCTAGCTAGGGTACTAAGATAAGCCACTGCTAAGTGAAACTCTCCTTCATGGAACTTAAAAAAAAATCTTAAACACAAAAGGTCACAATGCCAAGTGTCAATTTGAGAAGTAACTACACAGTATGGTGAAAGCATTCTTTGTAATTGATCTTTGGACATGCTAAAGCTGATGGTTTCCTTCCTTTCCCTATTGGCATTGTGGGCCTTAATGTGCAGTGATTTGAAACCTAGAAAAAGAGCCTGTTGTACATAAAATGTTCACATAGAAATGGAGGTTGGGTAGAGAGGCCCCTTTGAAAACTTCATCTGTAGATGATATGGCATGATTAAAACAGGTGATAGTGCAAGTGAGTTAAAGTAGCCTGATGTGAGGGAGAATGAGAAATACCACTCTTAAAAGTCAGAGATGGAAAAGACTTACTAGGTTGTCTTTCATTCTCCTGTCTCTGATGTATGAGTATTATTTACTGTCTAGTCTCCAGTGCTTTGTCCAGTATCAGATGACTCAAGCAATGAAATGCCCACTTCCACTATTCTATATGTTGGACCAAAACTCAAGCCATGGTGGTGAAAGTCTCCATATACCTTTAATACTCCCCTAAAGGATGCAATTCCTGCCCTGCTGACATATTTTCCAGGAAGGAAATTAACCTCAATATCCTCTCTTCCAAGGCCTGATGTTGCAATGATCCGGATGGCCAAAGGCTTGGACCCAGGTCCTTTCCTTCAGCCACCGGGGAGTCTGGCATGCCATTGCTGGAGCTTGTGACCCAGCCATCTGTCTTCTGCCACTGAACTGCTAGGCCACCTTCGGGTGTGCTGTATCCTGCCTGCAAAAATTGTGCACAGGGATTTGCTTGTAGGTGCACAACTGCTCTGCATAGACAAGTGAACAAAATGACCTGTGAATACTTTACAACTGAGTGAACCACATCTGGAAATGCCTCAGGCTATGACCTTAATTCATCCAGCTGTGGTCTAGTCATTAGGCTAGGCCACCCCACTTAATGGGCTGTCCTTCAGCTCACATGAATAACAGTAGGTCAGGAGTTCAACAGTTAGCTCAGCTAACCTTTATTTTACTGTGCCAACAGTTCTTGAGTCTTTTCATTATGTTCTATTAACTCTGATCTTGAGCAAAAGCAGTTCTCAAGAGAGGAGTCTGAAATAGCTGGGCTTTGAGATCCTCTGACAAGAAGCTGTAAAACTGCTTATGGTTCAACTCTGAGATGCTGAGCACCAGTTGCTCTCATTGACTTTAATGGAAGCTGTGGTGGCTCAAGACCTTTGAAAATCAGGCCCTGGATCTGTTTATCATTTAACATTAGTGGATTCATAAAGTGCGTGATTGATGGAGAAACCCATGATCAGACTGAACTAAAAGCTGGTTTTCCCCTTCTTAGTAAATGTAATGTCACAACAAAGTACCACTCATTCATTTTTGTAAAATGGATAAAGAGACTAATTTCCATGCTTCATTTTAGAAATCTTACCTCAAATCTTCCTCATGAAAGTCCCTCAGTCTCCCTCCTCCCACCTTAAAAAAAAAATGTTCCCAAGTAGTTAAAACATACCTCTTATTTTGTTACTGAAATAACTTTGATTTGTGTCTTCCTGGTCCCTGTTGGACTAGCAAAAGAAAAAACAAGCCAAGATTTTTTTTATTCTTTATTTGTATAAAATCCCCCAGTATATTTAATGACTGATCTTTATTTTTTTCCACTACAGAAAACAGTGAAGAGAAAGCCAAAAAGAATGCCAGCAAGCCTCAGCTAGATGAAATAGTGCCTGTATACAGACGAGACTGTCACGAAGAAGTGTACGCTGGCAGCCACCAGTACCCAGGGAGAGGAGTTTATCTCCTTAAATTTGACAACTCCTACTCATTATGGAGATCAAAAACAGTTTACTACAGAGTTTATTATACTAGATAAAGATGTTGCGGTGTCGGAGGCTGGGGCTGTGCAGAAGACATCATTTTATTCGGAATTTTCTTCAAACATAATGGATCTTTTGAGTCTGTATTTTACCCTGTCTGGTGTATCTATACGGTTTGTGTGTGAACTTTAACATTAGAAGCTGGGATTTTTCTGCTGCACGATTGTAATGAAGATCATGTTGGGCTTAGCACAGGATCTCCCAGCCCTTAATGGCATCAAGAGGTTAGCCAATGAAATCACTGGCTGCCAGTGCTTAGACTGAAGTCACACTAACTGCATATACAAAACCTCCAAACTGTTACTTACACACACAAGCATGTAGTGTCTGAACAGTTGTTGGTATGGTGTTGCCTGGTCTGTGTGCTTTGGGAATTTATGGTAATTTGTTATTAGAGGGGGGTCTCATCCTTATTGGGCAGAATCAGATACGATTTGCAATGTAGCAAGTCTCTCCCTTAAACTGTATTCAAATGTCAGATTTTTACACCATTAAACCTTGAAACAAGTTGTCTCTCTTCTGTCGTCATGCAAGAGGTAACTTATTCCCTCTCTCAAAACAGTGTAGTGAATAAAAGACGAATGGCATTTGTTTTCAGTGGGGCTGCATAGTCTAGATCAATACAACAGTACTGTAAAAATGGAGCCCCTTGTCTGACTTCAAAATTGGAAGATATAACCTGGATAGCAATTGAAAATATATGTAACTAGTGATACAAAGCAGAATCTGAATGCCCCCTCCACCTACTGCTAGCCCTGGTGGGATTCTGACACTGAACCAGGGGCTGAATAAGTTCTTATCTTGTTTGCTGATTTGCTGTACGGGTAGACTTCAAAGTGAAATCAGTTTTCTGCACAACTCTCAGCTCTTGCTTTGTGTTTTTTGTAAACCTAAATCTGCACATAGTGCATTTAAACAATTATCTGAATCACTTTGGTGAAGTGTAGGGATTAATGTTGCACTAATATTATGGAAATCACTGCCAGGAACAACCCATTTTAGTTTAATCTGGGGGTACTTGTGTGCAAACCCTCCATGCTTTAATTCTAGTTTGTAATTATGTTTTTCAGGGAAAAGCAGAATGTCCCTGCAGATCCTTAAACATTTTAGCTTTAATCTCTCATGCCATATTTCATAGATACTGTTGAAGCATTTTCAGTTTGTGCTCTGAAAACATATACAGATGGTTATCTGGTGCATATCTGCAGTAACAGTGCACTTTTCTATGGAGCTTTGGTTTGAAGGGATGAGCAGGGGTTCAGGTATGGTAAAGGTGAACTGCGCATTCTGCATGGGTAATGCACTTGATTACTGTTGCATCTTTCTCAAATCACTTATTGCAGTAGGATTTCCATTGATTAGTTGCAGCTTGTACAGTTCCATAACAAATAGGGATGGTGGCGTTTGTGGGGGGGTTTGTTTTGAATATGTGGTTTGTATGTACATGATTCACTTTTTTTCTCATACCAACTGTGGAGAAAAAGCTCCTATAGAATGCTTAACTTGTCTTGGCATTTGGTTCAGCAACACACTACCAGCTTATAGCTAGCTAGTGCTGCTCCATCCAAAACACTTGTAAAATGTTCTGCTCGTGTACATACAGTATATAGGCCATGGAGTTAGAAAGTACCTTGCTTTTTAAAAAAATAACCCTGTATTTAAAAATGTAAAAAATAAAGGCAGGCACTAATATTTCTTCCAGTTTTCGATTTAGATTTTGTCCATACAAAAAAGTTTGACTTTTCTCTAAAAAATATAATTGTTCTTGGGAGCGGTGTATGTCGCTATTAATGGCAGCATTTACTGTCACGTGTTGGATGTCAGAACTTTTCAGTTTCCGAACTTTTTTTATTGCCTCTGGCTGTTTGGTACAGTACAAGTGCGATTTAAAATACCTTGGAATAATATATTTAATCTTAATTAAAATACATTTATCTGTAACCCTGTTGGCTTTTTATTAACTTTACCACTGTAGATGGCTGTTCAAGTAGAACATGGTAATTTTTTTTTTAAATGCCTTTCCTTTTTATAAAAGATTCACAGTATACAGCAACCTTTTCTCCTCTACTCTTCAGTTCTGCTATACTTATACACTGCCCTGCGCATGCTAATGGTTATCAATTAAAAACCACAAGGCTGTGTGGACAGTTTGCTTGAGGATGTGCATTGGAGAAGGTTAATGTCCCTCTGGGGTGGAGATTGTCTGCACATAATGAGTATTTTCATTACCCTGGGAGTGGCTAGGGTATCCTACTGTGCTAGACACTGCACCAACCATTCCTGCCTTGAGGTGCTTAAAGTCGCTAGAGACATGGATCTAACAGAGTAAGCAATGTGATGGTGTCAAGTAGCATGTTTGTGCCATAATTTTTTTTTTAAATGTTAAGTGGAAGTTAATTGAGTGGATTAGGCAAAGGAAGGGAGCATGAAGGGCTCGCAGGGTGTGGTTAAGGTGAGGAGAAACTGCTTTGGGAGGAGGGTATAAAACAAAGCCAGTGTGTCTCTCCAGTTAAAACTTTTCCCTCTGAGTCCCTGCTCCAGCACCTACTGGGGGACTGTACCTGCTTTTTGCCGGTTTGTTTGAGCTCTGGCACTGAAGCCTTGCTGGAACTTTTCTTCCTGAAGTCAATGTGGGCTATGGGGAAGTAGCACTGCACACATCCTAGTGCCCATGGGAGGAATGTCACCCCTTCTGGGAGTGGGGGAAGAGATGATTCCAGCTGGGCCTCTTTTCCCTTCCTCCCAAAGCTGCATTACCTGCTCAAGCTGTGTCAGCTCTTGCCAGCTGCTGCCTCCCTCAAAGTTCATGTGTGGACCTTGGCTGAGAGCAAAACAGGAAGGATTTGTGAGTTCTAGTTGCTCCATTGGTTTTGCCAACCCTCCTCAGAATTCTCTGGGCAATATTCCCTAGGACATCCACTAAATGGCACTAGGGCTTTGGCCTAGCTGTGAAAGTCATGGCCTTCTGTTATTCATCTCCCCAGATCCTCTCTCTCTTTATACTTGTCCCATCTCTATAGAAAGAGGAAAGCAGTCTAGAGGGGAATGAAAGCTGCTACCCTAGCCAGGGGTGAATGTGCTAGATTGCCTCCACTCTTGTGTACATGGAAGACACAACTCAGCCTAAATCAGTATAGGAGCAAGTCTCTGTGGGTAGGAGGGGCACAGAAATGAAGAAACAAGGTGACTGGAGCTCCCCTTCCAGCTACAGAGAGCAGTGAATGGTAAGGAGAAAACTTGTGCAGGATGGTTGCTCTCCTGCAGAGGGTGCATCTGTATGCTGCCTTCAAAGGCCTGTGTGTAATCAAGTTTAGATCCCACTTTAGCACATCCAAATCCTTATGGTGGTACCTCCCAACCCCAGCTCACATGGAGGGTTGTGAGGAGTGACATGAGGGTAGCCCAACAGCTGTGATTCTATACTATAGCCATGCAAGTGCTTCATAGCAGTGACTACCCTCAATACAGTAACTCCTCACTTAAAGTCGTCCCGGTTAACGTTGTTTCGTTGTTACATTGCTGATCAATTAGGGAACATACTCGTTTAGAAGGGAGCATTACACAACTCTTTAATGTCATTTGGCAGCTGCCTGTCTACTGCTTGCAGGAAGAGCAGCCCCTTGCAGCTAGCTGGTGGGGGCTTGGAACCAAGGTTGACCGGCAGCCCCCCTATCAGCTCCCCGCTCCCCTAAGTTCCCTGTGCAGCAGCTGCCTGCAGTTCAGCTGTGTCCCTCCCCCTGCTGCCATGTGCTGCTCCTGCCCTCTGCCTTGGAGCGGCTCCCCGAGACAACTCCTTGCTGTGCTGGGGGGAGGGAAGGAATGGGGGGGGGGCTAATGTCAGGGTGTCCCCCTGCACCCTGCTTACCCCATCTTCCATAGAGCAGGGCCCAGGATGGAGGGAGCTTGCAGCAGCTGTGTCTCAGCAAGCTGATCTAGTTAACAAGGCAGTGTACTTAAGGGAAATGTGCAAATCTCCCTCCATTCCTGCTGCCTTGCAGAGTGAGAGAGTTAACCCCTGAGGGCTCAGCCAATTGCTAGTTCATCATTTAGCAGTAAGGGAAATATCCCACCCTCTGACTCCTCCACCTCAACCAAGCTTCACAATCATCATCACTGTGTTCCAGTATTAAATTGTTTGTTTAAAACTTATACTGTGTGTATTTTTATATATATACACATACACATACACATATATATATATATATATATATATACACATACACATATATATATATATATATATATATATATATATATATGTCTTTTGTTTGGTGAAAAAAATTTCCCTGGAACCTAACCCCCTCATTTACATTAATTCTTGTGGGGAAATTGGATTTGCTTAACCTCGTTTTGCTTAAAGTCACATTTTTCAGGAACATAACTACAACATTAAGTGAGGAGTTACTGTATTTTTCTTAATTAGTTTGTGCTCTTTTGTCACAGTCCACAGGGGAGAGATCTGATTCTCATGCTGTTCAGTCATAAAATAAACTTAGATCAGCAGAACATATACTAGTAAGCAGCATAGTTCATTTGTATTTCTCATCACATCTAGGTGTAGACTAGGTTAATGTGAAAGCCAGGTAGTTATGGGGATGAGCCATATATGCTCTCCCCTTCTGTATATGCAAAGTAGCTTCCCTACCTGAGTATCATAGTTGTTTTGTAATTTAGGACTATAAAGCTTCTTTGGAAATAATGCTTTGTGTGGGGAAAAACACTGTAGCTAATTCTTACACAACCCACTCATATCCTAATGCCAGCAATGGGACTGGTGCAAAGTGAAGTCAGATATTCCAAAATAAGTGACACCAAGGGGTTATACATACTACTTTAGCTAGGGTCAGAGTAATTATTTAAACTGAACTTTACACCATTTATTTTCTCCACTCATCTTGGATAATTAAAAAAAACAAAACTTTTCTTTCAGGTGCTAGCACAAGGCTGGAATGTTTGCATTTAGATATTCCCCTTCTAAAGAGTTCGGTTTTCAAACCCTCTGTCCCTTTAAAAAATAAATAAATACCCAAAGTCTAACTAAGCCCCACATGATTCAGCAATATAAGTTAATGTTTCTACCCCAACATTAGCTTAAAACCTCTCTAAATATGAATTTAGAAGAACTGTTCTAGTATTGAGAAACTTGTTCTAAAATATATATTCCTCCAGCAACTGCTAATGCTTCTTTGTAAATAACTGAACCAAAATTAAAATGGTTTTCTGTATATTCTGCTACCTGAAGAGATACTTGTGCAAGACACTGCTGTGAATGAGAGGTAAGTTGTTGTTTTTTGTTTACTTCCTATGAAACAATGTCAAACATGCTGAGGGCTAAAAATATATGTAGCTTTGGGGGGATTAAAATTACATAATGTAAAGTGGAAAACTTCCTCTGTATCTTAGCTGATTGGATTTATTCCTGCTGTGTACAACTTGATCACTGCTCTAGCAGGTACCCAAAGAGAAATATCTGCTTGGAACTACTCCTTTTCAATTGCCTCTTGCATTGTGCACCATGATGCAGTGTGATCCTCTAGCTTACCTTGCTTCTGTATACATGCTCAAGCCTGGTCTACACTAGAAATTTACATGGGATAGCTATGTGTCTCAGGGGTGTGAAAAATCCACACCCGAGAGATGAAGCTATACTAGGGTTACCATACGTCCGGTTTTTCCCCGGACATGTCCGGCTTTTTGGTAATCAAACCCCCGTCCGGGGGGAATTGCCAAAAAGCCGAACATGTCCGGGAAAAATACCGCCGGCCGGGCACGTCCCCTCCCGCGGCTGCTGTGCTCCCTACCTTGACTCTTCTGCTCTGTTTAAAGCCGAGCTGCCCGAGCACTCCGGCTTCGGGCAGCCCCCTTGCCTCCGGACCCTGAGCCCCCGGCCAGGCACTTCCCCTCCCGGGCTCCGGGGGGTGCAGTGTCCAGAGGCATGGGGGCTGCCCGAAGCCGGTAGCGCTCGGGCAGCTCGGCTCTTAAACAGAGCCGAAGAGTCAGGGGAGGAGCACAGCAGCCGGAGCCCGGGAGGGGAAGTGCCCGGCCGGGGGCGCAGGGTCCGGAGGCATGGGGGCTGCCTGAAGCCCAAGCGCTACCAGCTTCACGGTTTGCTGGGCAGCCTCCAGACCCTGTGCCCCCGGCTGGGCGCTTCCCCTCCTGGGCTCCAGCTGCGCTGGGGAAGCGCCGGCCGGGGGCGCAGGGTCTGGGGGCTGCCCGGCAAACCGTGAAGCCGGTAGTGCTCGGGCAGCCCTTTTCGCGTGGCTGGGAGGGAGGAGGGGGAATGCGGGGCGCTCAGGGGAGGGGGTGGAGTTAGGGCGGGGACTTTGGGGAATGGGTGGAGTTGGGGTGGGGGTGGGAAAGGGGCGGGGCCAGGGCCTGGTAGAGTGTCCTCTTTTTTTATTTTTTAAATATGGTAACACTAAGCTATACCCACCTAACCCCCAGTAAAGACAGTGCTACATCAATGATGGAAGAATTCTTCCATCAGCCTAGCTACCCCCTCTGTTGACATAGGTAGTGTCTACACTGAACCAGTGCAGCTGCACTGCTGTAGTGTTTTTAAATGTAGACATACCCCTAGTGTATGTGGCTCCATCCCCATACTTCACACTGAAGCCTAACCTTGTCTTACAGATTTAACATTTCCATGAATAAACTGACTCCAGCCAGTTTGTGTTTCACCTTTATTGATGACAAGTTTGAACCAGTATCTCCATCATCCTGTTAAAACTCAGTTCAGTAGGAAGCAGCACTATCTGGTAGTTATAATGCAGGAATCCTAGCTATGCCCAGCCTTAGTGCAGCTTTCATGCATTAGTTTAAGTAAGTCACCAGCTTCAAATGGATTTAGGCATCCAACTCCAAAATTTAGCTCCTCAAAATTCTTCCTTAACTACCATCAAATTCCCTAGACCCCCAAGGTTCTGCTGGTAAGCATATACTGTGGCACCTAGCTCCCACCTATCTTACCTGTGGTGCCTGATCTGGTAGGTGTTTTCAGGAGCCACTTAAGAGCATGCCTCATGAATTAGGTCCTACACCAAACCTAGCCAGGGGAGATGGAGGAGCCCCACCACTCTCCCCTTTCTAGGCAATACCCTAGTGGTCAGCACTCACCCAGGACCTAGGAGACCAAGATTCAGATCTTCTCCCCTCTGCTCTGGAGCAGGGTCTTAAACCCAGGCCTCCCCCCTGCCTGGGTCTCCTTGGGTAATCTCACTCTCTCCTGTTGAAGCTGTTCCAGATGAATGACGTACACAGCCATTGCAGCCGGGACTGGAGACAGGTTTCCTGGGAGTGTGCGCTAATCACTGAAGTCCATCCTTCTGTATAAATTAGTCATTGGGCTGAAGTGGAGCTGCTTCGATAGGAGAGCTTGAGAAGTACCCTCTGGCGCCATCATTTTTCATGAGAAAGGTGCCTAAGTCAGCTCAGCCCTAAATCTAGGCGAGGGGTCACAGCTATGATCTCCTCAGCATTTCCTACTGCCTAGCTTAGGCACCTCCCCACTCAGCAGGCTGGCTTGTGAATCCCTTTCTTTGGTGCCTAACTCTGTCCATGCAGT
Organism: Emys orbicularis; assembly: GCF_028017835.1. Taxonomy (NCBI): domain Eukaryota; kingdom Metazoa; phylum Chordata; order Testudines; family Emydidae; genus Emys; species Emys orbicularis. The sequence continues at coordinate 160,471,618 of NC_088685.1, read as the reverse complement.
GTACAGGGAGCCTAGGCCAGGGCTGAGGCATCCACTGGCTGGCAGGGTACCTGTGGATGCAGCTCTTGGTAACACTAGCTCCATTTCTCCAACGGTAAAATGGGGTTAGCAATAGCCGCCTCCTAGGCAGCTTAATTCGCTATTTGCTTTGAGCTCGTTGGATGGGAAGCACTATAGAACTAATGTGTATTTTATCCACCTACTTAGTACATGGACCACCTCCCATGGCAGATAATTTTACTGAGGTTATGGTTGTACGTGTAAGGACTCTTCATGTTTGCTTAATGTTGTAATTATACAGAGGTCCAGTTAATTCAAGAGGCAGGAAATAAACATCAGTGGTTACAATGCACTGTGCAGCATTGTGGCTAAAAATTGAAAGGAAGTGACTGACTCAGAGGTCCCCCTGAAAGTGACCTTTCAGTCCCTCTCCCAAGGGAGCTGAAGAACAGTTCAAGTTGATTCTACCCAGAAGTTGTTAACCATTGGCTGGCCCATGGATAATGTATTGGTCTCAAATTCTTAGTAGACAAACTTGTATCAATTAAATGGCCAATATTATTTTGAATCTATGTAGGCTCATCCTTAACTATGGAGCTGCCACTAGTCCTCCATAGTTAGAACAGCTACATTAAAGAGGATAAAACATTTTGCAGAAGCAGTAAATGCTGATGGCTTCAGGGCATAAGCCAGTCTGTAACGGAAAGTTGTTAGGGCTTCTTTTAAACTGCATCTGAAGCATCTGTTAGTGGCTACCAGCACAGCCAGGATAGTGGACTGGAAATGACCACTGCTCTGATGCAGTAGGTCAGTTCTTATGTTCCTCTCTTTAACTGCCCTAGAGAGGACTGAATAGGCCAAGATGTTGAACTATCCTCTCATCCCTTACCTGCCCTGGCTCAGGGTCAGGCATGCTGACAGTTTCTGCACAGTAAAGCCAATTTTTAAACCCTGCAGGAGGGCCAAGTTACACCTAGGATGTGCTTGGCCCAGCACTGATGGGAACCTGTGTTGATACCATGTCCTTTAACCAAGAATGTGTTTACAAGGGATGACGATTCATTTAGCATTCATAACTGAGCCAGAAACTGCAGGCAGATGCAATCACTAGATAATTTTCACTATAAGCCTGATCCTTAACCCTTAAAGAGGCAGGAGGAGGTCCTCTCTGCTCTGTAGGCTGGCCACATACTAGCCAAAGTCCAAACAGTCCATAAGGTATTTCTAGGATACCTATCACTCTAGGTGCCCCGTTTAGATGAAGTTTGTGCAACACTCCTTCCAAAACCAATCATTAGAGTTGGAGGGTGAGGTTAAAAATGTAACACTTTAGTTTTCTCTCACACCCTCTAAAATAAAAGATTGCATCTCAAAGAAGAATAGCCTTTCCTGTAACAGAGACAAATCAAGCTGCTTTCTCATTGTGCCCAATATTATTAACTCATTGAAAGAGACCTCCTCCCACCCTCAAGCTGTCCCTATCAAAATCTTCTCTGAAATCTATTGGGAGAGGGACAGTCTAACTCCAGAAATACAGAGAGTAGTTTATGGTAAAAATACAGATTAGAACATTACAAATAGACCAGCTTAAAACCATAAATAAAATGTGCAAAAGTCTCTTTTGGCAGAAAGCCTAAAACTGGATTCCAAAATTCAAAACCAAAAAGGCTTCTCCCTTGGGGCAAGAAGCTCAAACATTAATAGCCCAGAGATAAAGATTTAAATAATGTCCCCAAACAGTGGGGGAAGGAATGACCATTCTATGTAAACATAAGAGGGTGAAACTGAAGGAACAACCAAAAAACCAACAACCTGCACTTATACACAGCTGCATTCAAAGCACTGTACAAATCAACCAATTTTTTTTTTTAATACTAGTTGCCTATACTTATTTGAAGTTATTCAAGGCTAAGGCATTGAAGTATAGATATTCTATTCTTAACATGCTGAACTGTCCCCTGAAAACTGCATGAATGTGCTGCCACCCAGGGATTCCCTTTTGGAAAGGGCCATTCCCTGCTAGCCACTGATGCTGGCTTTCAGGTTCTTACAAGAATCTAGCCCTGTGTGTACAGTGGGCAAGAATAGCAATTTTATCTTGCACCTTCCATCTTTTGTCTGGAACACGTACTTGTTGGGCACACCACTGAGTACACTACTTTGCCACTTACACCTGCTGAGTAACCTACAGCACTGACCTGGCCCACAGACTTGGAGAAAGGTTGCACCCACTTAATTCATGCTACTACCCATGACTCAGTGGGTGTTTTGCCAGGGTAAAAGCCTGCTGCAGGACTGGGCCCTGAAGTTAAAACAGCTTTCTGGGCCTGGTATAATCCCCACTGTCTGTGGAATTACACCAGGAATGATTTGGCCACCTAAATCCACACTCGTGTTTCATTCCTTTTACACCAACACATTAAGTTTGACGCAAGTTAAAGGGGAAGACTGTCCCTTTACAAAATCCTATCTTGGAAACAGGCAGATTTCAGTACTTCTGTTCCTTACAGTTCCTCCAAGAGAGACAAGGGGGGTGAGGTAATATCTTTTAGTGGACCCACTTCTGTTGGTGAGGGAGACAAGCTTCTGAGCTTCAGGTCTGATGAAGAGCTCTGTGCAGCTCAGAAGCTCGTCTCCCTCACCAACAGAAGTGGGTCCACTAAAAGATATTACCTCACCTACCTGTCCCTTTCCTATCCTGGGCCCAGTACAGCTACAACTACACCGCAAACTCCGTCAATCACAAATCCTTAAAAGCCAGCCTGTCACCATTTGTTCGTTTACCTTTTGCCTTTTCCTTTCCGCATGAAAGTCAGCAAGGTCAGTCTCCCTTTTGTTTATCAGGAGTTTGGCTTGCAGGTTTTCAGGGCTATACAAAATTCTTCAGATACCATCACCAGACTGACCAATCTTGATAACACACATTGCTTTACACCTTCAAGGCATTTTACCCATAACTACCTAATCATACCTGTAAGAAGGTAAAGGAGTAGCATTATCCCCATTTTACAGATGGGGAAACAGAGAGGGATTAAGTAATTTGCCAAACGCAAGGGACTGAGCATTCAAATTTGTGAATTCCTGTCTCTGATCAAACCATTTCTCTAAGGTCCACATGACTCAGACATGCCATACAGCGCTGCTGCCATTAACTTCAGACCCAGTGTCAGTGCCTGGAGCCCCCACAACCCTGGAGACCATGTGAGCCTGAATGATGCTCTCTAAAGTCCACATGACCAGCATGGAAATACACTGCTATCCTTGGGAAAGAATTACAGGTAGGCAGTGAGACTTTCCCTCATTCCCAATCCCAGCTGTAACTGATTGGTACTTATCTCTGCTCCTGCCATACTGCAGAGACAGCTTCAGCCGATAACTGAACAAGCTTCAGATATTTATTACACAGGCAGCGTTTTGTCTTGTCTAAAGCCAAACATGGAAGGTGCGTGCCTGTGATAGCTGCTTCTAGAAGTCTGCATACTGCCCTCTCTCTTCATCCCTCATTCCTCCCCCCTCCCCCTCCTCCACCCTGCTATGAACAAGGAGAGGCCTTTCTGGCTTCTCCTTCTAATGAATACCTCCACTGGCTCTGCAGTGTCTGCCCCTTCCTTTGGCTGCGGCTCTCGGCACTCGCACTGTTCCTCTGCTGGAAAGAGCAGGCCAGCAATGCCACTCACAGCTGACAATGCTCTCGGCTATCAGCAGTACAATACCCTCCTACCCATGGGACCCAGGGAGATCAGAGTCCTCTACCATAAAAATGGCTTGCTTTGTGCCATTACTGGCACCAGATACCCATGTCTAGACCCAAGCAGCAGCACAAACTTGTGTTCACTGTACCCCCAAGCTGTTCTCTGCTGAAATTTATTCATTTGCACTTTGAATCCTACTTCTGTTGAAGTCAATAGGGGCAGGATTCGATCCTTCACTTTACCCCTCGGTCCATTAGCTTCCAGCCTCCAAAGGTGAGCTAGAAAACAGTTAGGTTGGTGCCTATCCTTGTTTCTTTAATTCATAGTTCACAGCCACAAGGGACCATTAGATCATCTAGTTCAGTGGTTCTCAACCAGGAGTATGGGTACTCCTCGGGGTAAGCAGAGGTCTTCCGGGGGTACCTCAACTCAACTAGATATTTGCCTAGTTTTACAACAGGCTACATAAAAAGCACTAGCGAAGTCAGTATAAAACAAATATCATACAGACAAATGACTTGTTTATACTGCTCTATGCCCTGAAATGTATGAACAATATTTATATTCCAATTGATTTATTTTATAATTATATGGTCAAAATGAGAAAGTAAGCAATGTTTCAGTAATAGTGCACTGTCACACTTTCGTATTTTTATGTCTGATTTTGTAAGCAAGTACTTTTTAAGTGAGGTGAAACTTGGGGGCACGCAAGACAAATCAGACTCCTGAAACGGGTACAGTAGACTGGAAAGGTTGAGAGCCACTTATCTAGTCTGACCTCCTCCCTAACACCCAGTTATCCCTGTATTACGCACAATTACTTGTGTTCAACGAAAACCACCTGTGTTCGGCTAAAGCATATCTCCGAGAAAGGCAGGCAGTCAATTTGAGGACATCAAGTCCACACTTCACCTGGTAGTTTGTACCACTGGTTAATCACCCTCACTGTTAAGAATTTGTGCCTGATTTCTCCTCTTATTTGTCTGACTTTAGCTTCCTGCCATTGGTTCTTGTTATGCCTTCTTCTGAATTAGAGACATTTAGGATATGTCTACACTGCAATTAAACACCTGCAGTGGGGCTGTGTCAGCTGACTCGGGCTAAGAGGCTATTCAATTGCAGTGTAGACATTCGGGCTCAGGCTGGAGCCTGAGCTCTGAGACCCCAACAAGGGGGGAGGGTTCCAGAGCTCGGGTTCCAGCCCAAACCCAAACGTCCAATTAAACAGCCTCTTAGCCCGAGCCTTGTGAGCTCAAGTCAGCTGACACAGGCCAGGCACAGGTGTAATTGCAGTGAAGACATAGCCTTCAGAGTCAGTATTTTCTCCTTGGGAAGGTACTTACACACTGTAATCAAGTCACCTAAATCTTTTGCCAAACTCACAGACTGAGCTCCAAGTCCCTCGCTATAAGAGGTCGTCTCCGGCCCTTCAAGCATTTTTGTGGTTCTTTTTGGTACACACTCCAATTTTTTAACATCCTTTCAAAAATGTGGACACCAGAACTGTACCCAGTATTCCAGTATCGGTCCCACCTATGCCACACACAGAGATAAAATCACCTCCCTGCTCCCACTTACCATCCCCATTCACATACCCAAGGATCACATTAGCCTTTTTGCCACAGCATCACACTGGGAGCTCATGTTGAGTTGCTTGTCCGCTAAGGGCTGGGATTCCCAAGGGGCACTGTAACACTGAGCACGGCACTGCCTGACTTTTAGGTTCTCTGGGGCCTACTGGACTTCACAACCTGGGTTAGGCACCCTGATGCCTGTACAGTTCATGGGGAGAATTAGGCCTTTAAGAATGGAATTCAAAAATGACAGCATGCTGAGCAGGGAGCTGCCTAACCTAGCCAATAAGAAATCCTGAGGAGAGGGGTGTGGCCTACCCCCAACCCCTCAAAGGGAGTTAGGTGCCTTCCTCTGGGGACCAGAGGGAGGTGCCTCCTCCACTCAGGATTTACAGCCGTGAACCCTCTCCTGGAGTGAGTTCCTGTGGTGATCTGGAAATCTGCCAGTGCAGCTTATGAATTCTAAGTGACATTATGAAGTTATTATGGAATTGCTGTATCAGACTCCCCGGTCTCAATAAGTATTCACCATTGCTGACAGGGCCTGTAGCAGGTACACACAGACTAGAGGCCAGCGAGGGGACCTTAACTTTAGCGACTGTGTTTTGACTGGATGATAGGTATGCTAAGGGAATTTGCTTGAGCTGGAAGGAGATCCGTCCTTCTCTGTCTGATGGGAGGGGGGAAGTGGAGCAGTGGAAAGTTTCCAAAGCAGGAGAAAGGCAGCAGGTGATGACCGAAGCAAAGGGTTATGAAAGCACTCACAGGAAGAAGACTTGGAGAGACGTGCTCAGGAAGTCTGGGCAGGAGGAGGGAAGCAGACAGACTGACCAAGGTCAGAGGAAGCAAGCTGACCTGGGGGAAGAGAAGGCTCCAAGTTTCAGAACACAAGCCATGCACTGGAACAGAAGGATGCTGGATGGGCCCAAAGGACTCCAACCCCAGCCTCAGGACTTCCCTGGAGCGGTGACGAAACTGAGGCAAGGAAATGCATGTAGGGTTTATTATTCTTGTGTAGATCTGTGTATTTCTCATATGATTAAAGAGCAATAATTTGTTAGACTTCTGTGCAAAGTGTGTGTGTGTGTGTGTGTGAGAGAATGTGTGAGTGTGAGAGAGAGAGAGAGAGAGAAACCAATGGTCTGAAATCTTTGGGTGAAGTTCTGGGAGAAGGTGTGTTTAAGCTACAGGGGGAGGCGGAGGAATCAGCACTACTTCCAGAGAGTGAACAGGGGGACTCTGTAGTCACAACTCTCGGGAGAGGGTGCTAGATAAAGGATCTTCTCCCCAAACTTGTGCCTTGGGACAGTGCCCGGGCTCTGTTCTGACTCTGGGGTTTAAAACACCCAGGGATTCAAGGACTGGATCCCCTCACAGCAATCCGGTGAGCCACGAACAGTGGGAGCCCAACCAGGTCTGTGACAGCGACTAAGCCAGGTCATATATCACAAACACAAATTATGGAGGAGGAAGTGGGAGGAATTACAAAGGGATCTCACAAAACAGGGTGACTGGGCAACAAAATGGCAGACGAAATTCAATGCAGGTAAGTGCAAAGTAATGCACACTGGAAAAATAATCCCAACTATACATATACAATGCTGGGGTTTAAATTAATTTTCATTATGCAAGAAAGATCTTGGCATCACTGTGGATAGTTCTCTGAAAACTTTCACTCAATATGCAGCAGTGGTCAAAAAGGCTAACAGAATGTTAGGAAAGGGATAGAAAATATCACAATGCCATTATGTAAATGCCTGGTGAGCACCTCCCCTTGAATACCGTGTGCAGTTCTGGGCGCCCCATCTCAAAAAGGATATAGTGGAAATGGAAAAGTTTCAGAGAAGGGCAGCAGAGGTGATAAAGAGTCTGGCACAGCTGCCACAGAGGACAGACGATAAAGATGAAGGCTGTTCAGCTGAGAAGAGAGACTACCAAGGATGGATACCACTGAGATGTATAAAATCATGACTGGTGTGGAAAAAGTGAATAAAGACGTGTTATTGACCCTGTCACACAATATAAAAACTAGGAGTCGCCTGGTGACATTATTAGGCCGCAGGTTTGATACAAACAAGAGGAAGTACTTTTCATGCAGTACATAACTAATCTGTGGAGCTCACTGCCACAGGATGTTGTGATGGCCAAAAGTGTAAGTGGGTTCAAAAACAGGACTGGATACATTCATGGTGGTTAGGTCCATCAGTGGTATTTATCCAAGATGGTCAGGGACGCAACCCCATGCTCAGGGCAACCCCCCATAATTGTCCTGTTCTGTACACTGTCCCTGAATCTCTGGTACAAGCCACTGTCAGAGACAGGATCCTGGGCAAGATGAAGCATGGTCTGACCCAGTATGGCAGTTCTTATGTTCTTAAGTGCCACTGTTCTTTTGCCTAATAGCCTGGTGGTTAAAGTACTTACCTGGCATGTGGGAGACCCAGGTTCAAACACCTAAGAAATTCAGAAGGCTAGAAGCATGATAATGTTGTGCCCTATTCCAACAGGGCAAGCAGGATGACCCCGGGCAACCATAGGCCAGTTAGCCTGACATCAATCCCAGGCAAAATAATGAAAAAGTTGATAATGGATTCTATTAATAAAGAATTAAAGGATAGCAATAGAATCAATGCCAGTAGACATGGTTTTATGGAAAATGGGTCTCGTCAAATAAACCTGATTTAATTCTTTGAGGCGAATATAAGTTTGATGGATAAAGGTAACTGCATAGATGTCATATGTTTAGACTTTTTAAGGCCTTTGACTTAAGGAATCATGTTTTAACCCCAATAGACTGAATGTCAGGGGTTTATGTTAGAGCCATTAAGCACATTTTGCTCCTCCAGAGTCTAGAAGGTTGGTATAATCCAGTGCACTATTTTTCTCAGCACTCAGAACTGTTGTGGAGTAAATCATTGCACACAGTGTTTTCCTATTAATCCATGCCCACTTTTCCCCTTCACTGCATTCTATAGCCACAAAGACTTGTTGCACCAAGACAGGGGAAAAAACAACTACTCCTTCCTCCTCACTGGTTCAGATTTAATAGGCTCTGCCTTCCCATTTTATTAAACAACCTGTGGCATAAGGCCAAGAGTTTGTTTTGTCCAAGAAATACTGGGTGGCAGGTTATTCACTTTAAGGTCATTTACCACAAAGCCCTGAATCATATCCAGAGTATGATTTGAGGGCCAAACAAGAAACAAATGACATATATATTATTAATACCTTACAGTTGGGTACAGTGTTATCTCTAATTTTTTACGTCCATGTGCGGAATGAATTTTGTTATGTGCACCAATATGGAGGTGTTCATATTAGTGCACATAACAAAATTCATGTGGTGGGGGTGGGGCCGAAGGGTTTGGAGTGTGGGAGGGGGCTCAGGGCTTGGGCAGAGGGTTTGGTGCAGGTGTGTGTGTGGGGGGTGATGGCTCTGGCTGGAGGTGCAGGCTCTGGGGTGGGGCCGGGGATGAGGAGTTCACAGTGCAGCTCAGGGCTGGGGCAGAGGGTTCGGGTGCCGGGGGTGCAGACTCTGGGGTGGGGCTGGGGATGAGGGGTTTGGGTTGCAGGATGCCCAGGGGCTGCGGTGGGGAGAGAGGACTCCCCCCAGCCCTCTTTGACCGCAGCAGCTCAGGGCTGAGGGAGAGGCGCCTCTCCCTGGCAGCAGCTGCGTGGCCACACAACTTAGAGGGAACTTAGGTTGGCTAGGAACTTTTCATTTTGATCCACCCACCACTAAAATGCAGTCACTCAGGGTGCAATATGGCAATTGCTTAACACACTCAGCAATACTACACCAGTGTTTTAGGACAGCAAGTGAAGACTCATTCCCATTGAGTCTACGGGAGTTGATAGGTTCTTATAGGGCAGCTGGCAGCGGCGTATTATCGCCTAGGCCAACAAATTTATAATAGTAGCATTTTTGTAATCGCGGCATCAGTGACGCCGCGATTCTACCAATCATAGCGCGTATTGAAACCACCAATGACGGCGTAACGCCATTTAGTAAACATACTCGCGAGAATCCTAAACATTAATGATCGGAAGGAAGAAATGAAGCGGTTCTCAGTTTTGGATCCATGCGAGGGTCCGCTGTACTTGTAATTTTATTTATAATAAAACTTGTAAATGTTCAATTATTTTAATGATATTTAGATTCATTTTAGTTCAAATGAATTTGTAAAAAAACTAAAACAAGTTCATATGGGGCAGGGGGCGGCAATTATTTCAGGGCCTAGGGGCGGCAAAATCATTAATCTGCCACTGGCAGCTGGTGGTGGACGGGGGAAGGGAAGAGATTAAAAAAGAAACAGGGACCATATCAAAGAGACCTGACCCTAACCAAAAACATATAAAGAGCCAAACTCTGATAGAGGCTCAGCACGGAATTCAGGGGGACTTGGAGCTTGGATCAGCTATAAAGAAGCCACTTTTAAAAGAGTGTTCAGATTAGAGTAAGAGTAACTTCTTTGGGGCAGGTGCCTTTCTTGTCTGTACAGCACTAAGGACAATGAGGCCCTGATCTCTGGGCATCACTGCAATACCAACAACCATGGGCCTGAATCAAATTAAATACCCTCCATTCTAAACGTTTGGGATCATTCACATCTTGATCCTAATGCTGCACCTCAGCCCATTCTCTTGATCAAGTGTAAAATGGACATAGAATCATAGAATATCAGGGTTGGAAGGGACCTCAGGAGGTCATCTAGTCCAACCCCCTGCTCAAAGCAGGACCAATTCCCAACTAAATCATCCCAGCCAGGGCTTTGTCAAGCCGGGCCTTAAAAACCTCTAAGGAAGGAGATTCCACCACCTCCCTAGGTAACGCATTCCAGTGCTTCACCACCCTAGGGGGGGAGGGATAGCTCAGTGGTTTGAGCATTGGCCTGCTAAACCCAGGGTTGTGAGTTCAATCCTTGAGGGGGCCACTTAGGGATCTGGGGCAAAAATCAGTACTTGGTCCTGCTAGTGAAGGCAGGGGGCTGGACTCGATGACCTTTCAAGGTCCCTTCCAGTTCTAGGAGATGGGATATCTCCATTAATTATTTATTTTTTTTTTTTATTATCCTCCTAGTGAAAAAGTTTTTCCTAATATCCAACCTAGACCTCCCCCACTGCAACTTGAGACCATTGCTCCTTGTTCTGTCATCTGCCACCACTGAGAACAGCCGAGCTCCATCCTCTTTGGAACCCCCCCTCAGGTAGTTGAAAGCAGCTACCAAATCCCCCCTCATTCTTCTCTTCTGGAGACTAAACAATCCTAGTTCCCTCAGCCTCTCCTCATAAGTCATGTGCTCCAGACCCCTAATCATTTTTGTTGCCCTCCGCTGGACTCTTTCCAATTTTTCCACATCCTTCTTGTAGTGTGGGGCCCAAAACCGGACACAGTACTCCAGATGAGGCCTCACCAATGTCGAATAAAGGGGAACGATCACGTTCCTCGATCTGCTGGCAATACCCCTACTTATACAGCCCAAAATGCCGTTAGCCTTCTTGGCAACAAGAACACACTGTTGACTCATATCCAGCTTCTCGTCCACTGTGACCCCTAGGTCCTTTTCTGCAGAACTGCTACCTAGCCATTCGGTCCCTAGTCTGTAGCTGTGCATGGGATTCTTCCGTCCTAAGTGCAGGACTCAGCACTTGTCCTTGTTGAACCTCATCAGGTTTTTTTTGGCCCAATCCTCTAATTTGTCTAGGTCCCTCTGTATCCGATCCCTACCCTCTAGTGTATCTACCACGCCTCCCAGTTTAGTGTCATCTGCAAACTTGCTGAGAGTGCAGTCCACACCATCCTCCAGATCATTAATAAAGACATTAAACAAAACCGGCCCCAGGACCAACCCCTGGGGCACTCCGCTCGAAACCGGCTGCCAACTAGACATGGAGCCATTGATCACTACCCATTGAGCCCGACGGTCTAGCCAGCTTTCTATCCACCTTACAGTCCATTCATCCAGCCCATACTTCTTTAACTTGGCAGCAAGAATACTGTGGGAGACTATCTCCCTATCTTCTCTTCTCTTACACTGGGCTCATCCACAATTCCCTGATTAATAGATTCCAATGCCAGAAGGGACAATTGTGATCATCTAGTCCAGTGGTTCTCAACTAAGGATATGCAGAGGTCTTCCAGGGGGTACATCAACTCATCTAAATATTTGCTTAGATTTACAACAGGTTACGTAGAAAGCACTAGTGACGTCAGTACAAACTATAATGTGCACACTCTAGGCACAAGCTAAAATGGATACAAGCCATGTTTAAACAGAAGAGCATCAGCAGGAGAAGTTGTACTAGTTCAACGCCAATTGATTTAGTTAAACCATTGCAACTTCTGTTAGACAAACTTTGCTTCTTCCACCTCTGCTGGAGGAAGTCGCATCTCACTTTTGCTCAATATTCCTTTGCTTCCCCCACAATGTCCAGGAAAAAACGTTTTCCTCCTCTGCAATGCTCTATAAACAAAAGCAACTTTCAATATTGTATTGTCAAAATATCCTGTTATGTTAGCTATGAGCAGCAGAGGGCGCCAGTGTTATTCTTACCTAAGGGACCAGGCAATGTTCTGTGATAAAAAGTGGGAAAATGAGGGTTGAAGAAGTAATACCAGAAGAATTTGTGTTTGTGGACGTGCTGCAGAGTTATTCCAAGGCTCAAGATGTATAATAAAAGTGTAACATTCATGGCCACTTAGGAACTTCACAGCTGTCATTATACCACAGATTGTGGCCACCAAAATACAATGGCAGGGCTAGGATTCAAATCACCCTCGTCCTAAAGCACAGACCCCTGCCATTGGAGCTAAGGCAGCTGCTCCATTAGCAGCATCAGTGCTATGGCACATAGCCGAGCACATCCAGTTCTAACAGTCCGGCACATACCACATACCCCCTATCCAGCTTGTCACATACTCTAGGATCTGTATAGCACTTTCATGTTTGTAAAGCACCTAGAAAAAATCTAACCAGCTAATCCTCACCACAAGTCTACAGCAACTGATGAAACCCATTTTTAGAGAAAGATGACGTCCCAAAGCTGAGCCCCTTGGCCTGGCTTTCTAATCAACTCGTATTTCATTGATCCGTGATGACTTCCCCCTCTTAACTTGTTCACGCTGTCTCTGCACACGGCTCAAACCCTTTGCCGTTAGATACAGAAACAAAACAGTCTCCACCTCCAGGACAAACTTGCCATCACCCCATTGTGATTTGAAAATGAAACATTACTGTAGTTCCCTAGGACCCTTTTGGGTCCTGCAAGCTTGACCACTATTCCAAAATGGAGAGGATCTTGGAGGGAGAGGAAATGGGACAGCTGGCAATCCAGGTACATTGATAAATGGATATCTTAAAGCAGACTGCAAGATCTTCTAGGGAACTGATCACCATCAATACACTACCTGAGATAGCCCTTGAATTTTAAGATAAGAGGCAATGGCCGGGGGTTGAATAAGGGACTGATACACAAAGCTGAAGTCAGGATTTCTTTACACAAAGGTTGCTGAACAGAGAACCAACTGTCCAAAGCAGTCTGTGACAGAAATAAGTAGAGACAAAAGTGAAGCTGAACAGAGTTTTGGAAATAAGGATAAAATAGTCAGCTGGGTCTCTGGATGGAGGAACCAAAGGTGGGGGGAGTGGGAGAATTAGATTTGTACCTCTCACCAAAAACTGTGTGTGATGTTTGAGAGACTTCATTAACCCCCCCCCCCCTCCACTCACCCTAGTATTTTACCATTTCTGGACCCTTTGAGCTCCTGGATTTAGCAGAGCTGGAAGCAGAAGTATTGAAATACCGCAAATAGGGCTGTTAAAGAGATTTCCCCCACAGTCCCCCTCAGTTTTGCAGACCTGAGTGGGTTAAAGTTTTCAAACAGCGTATCCCTGGATAGGTCCCACTGGCTTTTATAAATCTTGTATGGCACCTACCTATACAGAGATAAGAAATGCTTAAAATAACCCAGCTGAATTCTATCTATATCTCCAAGCTTTTGTGATGTAGGTGAGTATTTCTTGGACCCATACACCAGCCTTGATGGAGTTTAAAGTCATCGCCTGGCTCTGGCCCTACTAGGGACTGTAATTTGACTCTCTCTTTATTGGCACACCTATACCCAATCTTTTGCTTAGCCAGCAGCATGGAATATATTATTCTGGCTGATACTTCAACCATCAGAAATATACACGAGCATGCTAATGTGGGGAGAGGATTGGGGAAGACCAAGCATTTCCTGGGTACACCTGGGGAATTTCCATTCTTTTGCTCATATAGGAGAACATAGTAGCCATGAATACGGCACATGGAGACGACTCTGCTGCTGCTGGCCACGCATGTTTTTTTGCCCACTGAGAAAAGGACACAGACTGGATCTTTACATGGCAAGGGGAGTATTATAATTGAAAAATCCCAGCACACATTATGGGTCCTGAGTTTCTACCATGATTTCTGAGAAAGGTGGAGGTAAGCTAGGAAGTGCTCTTGCTGTGGGAGAAGTCTTTTCTAAATGTAATTAAAAAGTAAGGATATTTTCTGACCATATGCTATGTAAAAATGGCACTATTGAACTCAGCATATTTGCTCCCTATGGATCCGTGGCGTGTAGCTAGACACCAAGTGGATAATCAGTTCAAGTTCTTTTAGGCTGGGAAGATCTTCAGGGAAGGGAATCTATATCGTTGATGTTTGAACAGGGCCAAATAGTCACCATATAATTAGTATCTAACTCACTTTGCTAACACAAACTAGAATTAACCGCTATTAGCCCAGTAGATGCCATGCAGCTATGGGAGAGCAAGGAGCTCTATTCAAGCTTTCACAGTCCACAACATTCCAGTTAAGTTCTGATAGCTGAACTTTGGCACTAGGGAAGAAATCTGTGGTGCTGGAAGCTAGAAAGTCAGGTTTCACTTGATACAGCGATACAATGAGTGTCTTGCTCTAGTCATTTTTCTAGTTACTTTTCTGACATAGGCCTCTGTTCAGCAAGATGCTCTCAGCACATGCTTGACTTTGGCTTCATTGAGACTGCTCATGGGCATGAAGATGGGCATGTACTTTAGCACCTTCCTGAAATCAGGGTCCATAATTACACTTTAAAACATTATTATAGACCCATATTTATCAGAGATGGAGAACTGCACGAGCTCCAAGCCTTGCCTACGCACACAAGTTGTACCAATGTGACTAAATCGGTTTAAAAACTAGTTAAATCAGTGTAGTCCACTTGTGTGGACACTATGAAATGGAATCAGTTTCTAAAGCTATTTTGTTAAATTGGTACGTGGATGTGTAGGCAAGGCTTCAGTGAGCACGTTCGCAGGGCTTGTCTCGACCAGGATAAAAGTGCATTTCTGAAACATGTTAGTTAAAAGGCATTAGCTAACTTGTCTTCACACACTCTTATAGAAAGGCAAGTTATAGTTTAAAACACGTCTGCTGGTGGAGGTGAACCCTCCGAGGGGGAGCCAATGCCACAGCATGACCAGCTAACGCGTGTCAAACACAAGTTGACTGTCTATGCTAAGGTATTAAAACTTATTAGCAAACACCTTTTAAAACTCTCTCTTCTCATAGTCCACACAAGCCCATATATATAAAATAGTAAACTAAGGGGTAGTTCTGAGGTGGAGGCTCTTCTAGTTTTCTATAGAAGAAAAGCTTATAGCCGGATTTATAAGAAGCTGACAGCATGTATACAATTGGCACTCTGACAAATATAAAAGGAATAGCTGTGCATAATCATTCCAATGTACAGTGGTAGAGAAAATCGCTCTGAACTAGAAGAACTTCATTGTAACTCTTTGCACTCTCAAGCACATGATAAGGCGCATACGGCAAAGTGATCAGAAAACTATTTTCCTGCCATCCCAATTCTTAAGTAACGCTGGGCTGACTCTGATGAATGGCTGCTGCCATATTTGGGGTCGCTAGCTGATAAGAAGTTAACAAATAGCTTACCAATTTTTCCTGTGTCAAATACAATGTGCTGTCACTGTGAGGAAATTCTTAAGTCCGTTCAATGTAATAGACAACCCAGTAGTATATGTATATAAACATCAACAGTCAATACCAGACCATGGCAATTACATTTTGTAGTGGCTTTTTTTGTAATTATCTTATAATTGCATAATAGCTCTGTAGATATTTGGTGTTGAACACAGGCTTCAAGTGAATTTTAAATCTTGAGTTACTCCGCTGTACAGACAAGTGCCTGTATAAAGTTATTTGTTTCACAAACCTAACTTTCCAATGGACTCATATTTATTTTTTCACCGTAGGTAGGTAAACAATTGATTTCTACACACATCTGTTGCTCTTTGCTTGGGGGGGTTGTGCTTGACTGACTAAGTGGTGTTCTTAATATAGTGTTGAATGTACTTATCTCATAATAGGTCTCCAGAAAGAGTTACATGGGATTAGGGATTCCCATAGCCAATTGGAGTGCTGAAAAGTGTGCCTATGTTAAAATGTTACAGTTTAAAAATGCAAATTTTTTTTTAAGTAATTGCATGTCTTGCTACTTCCATTTTATAACTTTTCAGTTTTGGTGGTAGCGTAACTTCTTGCTGTGATGTAATTGAAGAATTTGATGAAACAGTATTTCTTTGAGAAGTACTCAGAAAATCTGTATCTTAAGGCTTGATGACTGACATCTTTCTACAATTCTAACAGTAAGTGGAGTGCTACAGTGAGGATATTATGGGGAAGATGACGTTATCCAGCATCAAATGATAGATCTCCAAATGTAATTGTAAATGGGGACTCATGGAACAGGTGTTTCTCTAATGGAGTCCCACGGGTATCGATGCTTGGCTTTACACATTGTTTAATATTTTTATCAATGACCTGGAA
This sequence comes from Emys orbicularis, assembly GCF_028017835.1. Taxonomy (NCBI): domain Eukaryota; kingdom Metazoa; phylum Chordata; order Testudines; family Emydidae; genus Emys; species Emys orbicularis. The sequence goes on along the minus strand of NC_088685.1, from coordinate 160,455,492 downwards.
GAAAACAAAATCATCACTGATAAAGTTTGCAGATGACACAAAAATTCAGGGGAGTGGTCAATAATGAAAATAAAGGATCACTGACACAAAGGGATTTGGATTGCTTGGTAAACTGGGCACAGGCAAACAATATGCATTTAATAAAGCTAAACATAAATGTTTACATCTAGGAACAATGAACGTAGGCCAAACTTACAGGATGGGGGATTCTACCCTGGGAAGCAGTGACTCTGAAAAAGATTTGGGGGCATGCTGGACTATCAGCTGAACAGGAGCTCTTAGTGGGACGCTGTGGCCACAAAGGTTTTTATGTATCCAAGGCTGTCATAACTATAAAGGGAAGGGTGACAGCTCTCCTGTGTACAGTGCTATGGAATCCCTCCTAGCCAGAGACTCCAAATCCTTTTACCTGTAAAGGGTTAAGAAGCTCGGGTAACCTGGCTGACACCTGACCCCAAGGACCAATAAGGGGACAAGATACTTTCAAATCTTGGGGGGGGGAAGGCTTTTGTGTGTGTCCTTTGTTTAAGGGGTTGTTCGCTCTTGGGACTGAGAGGGACCAGACATCAATCCAGGTTCTCCCCATCTTTCTAAACAAGTCTCTCTTATTTCAAAATTGTAAGTAACCTTGCCTACAGCCCAGTTGCATGTCCAGTACAAGGGCTGGTCAGGAATGTGGACTTTTGCAGTCTATGACAATTATCCCATTCCCATGCTGCTGGGGGAAGACTTGGCCAACCATGTGAAGCTAGCCAAGAGGGTGGGAATAGTCACCCGCAGCCAGGCTAAGCAAGCTTTCACCCCCATCCCTGTTCCTGAGCCGTTCACCAGGGCCCCGTCTGTGTTACCGGAGACCCAAAACCAGGTGGTGGAACCGGATCCCCTGCCAACGACTGCAACAGCCGTAGTGGATCCAATCCCAGAGACCCAGCCAAAGCCAGTCCCAGAACCGGAACTGGCAACGCAACCAGCACCAGAACCATTGCCAGCACTGAGTCCAGCGCTTGCAACCCCGTCTACAACTCCAATGCCAGAGGACACCAGCGAGCCTAAACTGGCGGAAGCAGCAGATAACCCTACCCAAGAGGCTCAGCCAGAGCCTGAAATACCACATAGTGCACCAGCGGACAGCGGTTCACAGTCAATGGAAAAAGCCCCAGCACCTGCATCGCTTCCAGAGGGACCAAGCCCCAGTCCACAGTCCAAGGAGGAACTGATGTCTCCAGCATCAAGGGAACAGTTCCAGGCCGAGCAGGAAGCAGATGACAGCCTTCAAAAAGCTTGGGCAGCGGCACGGAGCACCCCACCGCCTCTCAGCTCTTCTAACCGATCCCGGTTTGTTGTAGAAAAAGGACTTTTATACAAGGAGACTCTTTCTGGTGGGCACCAAGAAGACTGGCATCCTCAAAGACAGCTGGTAGTTCCCACTAAGTATCGGGTAAAACTCTTGAGCTTAGCCCATGATCATCCCAGTGGCCATTCTGGGGTGAACAGAACCAAAGACCGGTTGGGGAAGTCCTTCCACTGGGAGGGAATGGGCAAGGACGTTGCTAATTATGTCCGGTCTTGTGAGGTGTGCCAACGAGTGGGAAAGCCCCAAGACCAGGTTAAAGCCCCTCTCCAGCCACTACCCATAATTGAGGTCCCATTTCAGCGAGTAGCTGTGGATATTCTGGGTCCTTTCCCAAAGAAGACACCCAGAGGAAAGCAGTACGTACTGACTTTCATGGATTTTGCTACCCGATGGCCGGAAGCTGTACCCTTAAGCAACACCAAGACTAAAAGTGTGTGCCAGGCATTAGCAAACATTTTTGCCAGGGTAGGGTGGCCCTCCGACATACTTACAGATTCGGGAACTAATTTCCTGGCAGGGAACATGAAAAACCTGTGGAAAGCTCATGGGGTGAATCACTTGGTTGCCACCCCTCATCACCATCAAACCAATGGTCTGGTGGAGAGGTTTAATGGAACTTTGGGGGCCATGATACGTAAATTCGTAAATGAACACTCCAATGATTGGGACCTAGTGTTGCAGCAGTTGCTTTTTGCCTACAGGGCTGTACCACATCCCAGTTTAGGGTTTTCACCATTTGAACTTGTGTATGGCCGCGAGGTTAAGGGGCCATTACAGTTGGTGAAGCAGCAATGGGAGGGGTTTACGCCTTCTCCAGGAACTAACATTCTAGACTTTGTAAGCAACCTACAAAACACCCTCCGACACTCTTTAGCCCTTGCTAAAGAAAACCTAAAGGATGCTCAGGAAGAGCAAAAGGCCTGGTATAATAAACATTCCAGAGAACGGTCCTTCAAAGTAGGAGACCAAGTCATGGTCTTAAAGGCGCTCCAGGCCCATAAAATGGAAGCGTCGTGGGAAGGACCATTCACGGTCCAGGAGCGCCTAGGAGCTGTTAACTATCTCATAGCCTCCCCCACCTCCAACATAAAGCCTAAGGTATACCATGTTAATTCTCTTAAGCCCTTTTATTCTAGAGAATTAAACGTTTGCCAGTTTACAGCCCAGGAAACTGATGACGCGAAGTGGCCTGCAGGTGTCTACTATGAAGGAAAAAGGAATGGTGGCGTGGAAGAGGTGAACCTCTCCACGACCCTGGGACGTCTGCAGCAACAGCAGATAAAGGAGCTGTGCACAAGCTTTGCACCGATTTTCTCAGCCACTCCAGGACGGACCGAACGGGCATACCACTCCATTGACACAGGTAATGCTCACCCAATTAAAACCCCACCCTACCGGGAGTCACCTCATGCCCAAGCGGCTATACAAAGGGAGATCCAGGACATGCTACAGATGGGTATAATCCGCCCCTCTACCAGTGCATGGGCATCTCCAGTGGTTCTAGTTCCCAAACCAGATGGGGAAATACGCTTTTGCGTGGACTACCGTAAGCTAAATGCTGTAACTCGTCCTGACAACTATCCAATGCCACGCACAGATGAGCTATTGGAAAAATTGGGACATGCCCAATTCATCTCTACTTTAGACTTAACCAAGGGGTACTGGCAAGTACCCTTAGATAAACCCGCTAAGGAAAGGTCCGCCTTCGTCACCCAGGCAGGGGTGTATGAATTCAATGTACTCCCTTTCGGGTTGCGAAATGCACCCGCCACCTTCCAAAGACTTGTAGATGGTCTCTTAGCGGGATTGGGAGAATCTGCCGTTGCCTATCTCGATGATGTGGCCATTTTTTCTGATTCATGGACAGAACACCTGGAGCACCTGAAAAAAGTCTTCGAGCGCATCCGGCAGGCAGGACTAACTGTTAAGGCTAAAAAGTGTCAAATAGGCCAAAACAGAGTGACGTACCTGGGGCACCAGGTGGGTCAAGGAACTATAAATCCCCTACAGGCCAAAGTGGATGCTATCCAAAAGTGGCCGGTTCCAAAGTCAAAGAAACAGGTCCAATCCTTCTTAGGCTTGGCCGGATATTATAGGCGATTTGTACCACACTACAGCCAAATCGCCGCCCCGCTGACAGACCTAACCAGAAAGAAACAGCCAAATGCAGTTCAGTGGACTAATAAGTGTCAAAAGGCCTTTAACCAGCTTAAGGCAACACTCATGTCTAACCCTGTGCTAAGGGCCCCAGACTTTGACGAACCGTTCCTAGTAACCACAAATGCGTCCGAGCGAGGCGTGGGAGCAGTTTTAATGCAGGAAGGACCGGATCAAGAATTCCATCCTGTCGTGTTTCTCAGCAAGAAACTGTCTGAGAGGGAAAGCCACTGGTCAATCAGCGAAAAGGAATGCTACGCCATTGTGTACGCGCTGAAAAAGCTACGCCCATATGTTTGGGGACGGCGGTTCCAACTACAAACAGACCATGCTGCGCTACAGTGGCTTCATACCGCCAAGGGAAATAACAAAAAACTTCTTCGGTGGAGTTTAGCTCTCCAAGATTTTGATTTTGAAATACAACACATTTCGGGAGCTTCTAACAAAGTGGCTGATGCACTCTCCCGGGAAAGTTTCCCAGAGTTAACTGGTTAACAATTGTTTTTGAAATGAAACATATTGTTAGTTTTTATATAATCAGTAGTATGTCTAAAGGTACGTGTGTCTTATTAACTCTGTTTTCTCCTAAAGCTCCAGGAAGAAATCACAGCCAGTGTGGAACCGGACGTCCAACACTATCTGTGATTTGGGGGGCGTGTCATAACTATAAAGGGAAGGGTGACAGCTCTCCTGTGTACAGTGCTATGGAATCCCTCCTAGCCAGAGACTCCAAATCCTTTTACCTGTAAAGGGTTAAGAAGCTCGGGTAACCTGGCTGACACCTGACCCCAAGGACCAATAAGGGGACAAGATACTTTCAAATCTTGGGGGGGGGAAGGCTTTTGTGTGTGTCCTTTGTTTAAGGGGTTGTTCGCTCTTGGGACTGAGAGGGACCAGACATCAATCCAGGTTCTCCCCATCTTTCTAAACAAGTCTCTCTTATTTCAAAATTGTAAGTAAAAGCCAGGCAAGGCGTCTTAGATTTACTTTGTTTTCTCAACTTGTAAATGTACCTTTTACCAGAGTGCTTATCTTGTTTTGCTATACTTTGAACCTAAGACAGAGGGGATTCCTCTGAGCTCTTTAAGTTTGATTACCCTGTAAAGTTATTTTCCATACTGATTTTGCAGAGATGATTTTTACCTTTTTCTTTAATTAAAAGCCTTCTTTTTAAGAACCTGATTGATTTCTCCTTGTTTTAAGATCCAAAGGGGGTTTGGATCTGTATTCACCAGGAGTTGGTGAAAGGAAGGAGGGGGGAAGGGTCAATTTCTCCTTGTTTAAGATCCAAGAAGTTTGGATCTGCATTCACCAGGGAATTGGTGAAAGGTTTCTCAAGGCTTCCCAGGGAGGGAATCCATCGAGAATGGTGGCAGCGGGACCAGAGCTAAGCTGGTAGATAAGCTTAGCAGTTTTCATGCAGGCCCCTACATTTGTACCCTAAAGTTCAAAGTAGGGATACAGCCTTGACAAAGGCTCACAAAGGGGAATCTGAAGTAGGAGTAGAGGGGTTATTTTAAATCTGTATTTGGCACTGGTGTGACCGTTGCTGGAATAATTTGTCCAGTTGTGGTGTCCGCAATTCAAGAAGGATGTTGATAAATTGGAGAGAGTTCAGAGAAGAGCCGTGAGAATGACTGAAGGATTAGAAAACCTGCCTTGCAGCACTTAAGTCCATACAAAAGGATGAAGGAAAACATGAGTATCTTTAAGACAGCCCAAATCTGGAATGCATCAAGCTTGTAACCCCAGATATAGAAACAAGTAACTCCAGAAGTCAGTCCTACAGCCAAGGCAGAGCTGTATCCCATTATTAAAGAGTGCTCAATGGTATATCTGATCACTTTATAATTCCACTGCAATCATTTTAAAGACAAGCCCCAAGTGAAAGCAAAAGTAAGGGATAGGAAAGAAAGAAAATACATCCAAGCCCTTTCTCCCATTAATGAAGCAGATGATAGTTTTGCTCCATTGGGAATCCCCTCAAAGGACCTATTCAAAAATTGCTGGACTCAGTTTCTCAGAATCTGAGCTAATTATTTCATAGTGTGTGTTGCCATCAAGATGCATTTGAAAGGATTTACGATCCCATCTTGAAATACTTGAACCAGAGCCCAAAGGAAACACAAACAAGAAGAGACAACAACATTATTTGCATAAAGAAGCAGTGCTCTAGAACAGTGGTCCCCAACCTTTTTGTAGCCAGTAGCACATTCATGTTTTTAGAAGAGTGTGGTGGGCGCCAACAATTTTTCAAGGCTTATTTTGTATTTGTACATTAAATAATACGAAAAACATCATATTTAATATTACATAATATATGAATCCAGAGAGAAGAGAGAAGCCGGAGAGAAGCCGCGAGGACAGAGAACACCGGCTCCCGCAGCCCCGGAGTACTCTGTCCCCAGCAGGCGCAGGGCCCGGCTTCTCTCCCCTGCTGGGCACTAGGCGGGCACACATAAATGCCCCAGCGGGCACCATGGCGCCCACAGGCACCGCGTTGGGGACCACTGCTCTAGAAGTTATCTATGCGTTAGCAGAGACAACTTGCAAGCCCTTTTAGCTGTAGCATATGTACAAATGTAATTCAGGTTGGATTTGATCTGCTTTTTCCTCGTTAGGAATGCTATACACTCTCAAGAGTTCTTAACTAGAAAGAACCACCATTTGGATTTACTAGGGAATAGCAATTGTGGAACCGAATATCACTCTCTTTCTTTAAACATGGCAGCCGTCAAGCTGTTTCAACTGACCAATGACATTTCAGTGGGTACGTGAATCAAAAAAATCCTAAAAAGAAGAAGAAGGGGGAAAAAGCACAAGGAAAAAAGCATTTGGAGCCATTTCTAGATTTGAGATCTGAGGGCCAGAATCAAAGAGATTTTATTTTTAAACTTTCTAAAGCAAGACAAAAATCAGGGATAAGCGTCTCATCTCCAACGTGCTTCTTGGATTTCCCTGTGTAGCCTGCAGTCTTTCCACTGATATCCATAGGAGCACTGTATGCACACAATAAAATGGGACAGAGGAGTCCATTGTGTGGATTAGTGAGCTGAAGGATGGGAAGAGACTATGACCCCGACACGGAGGGGCATATGATATTTAAATACAAAAACCACTGCTAGAGGGAGAAGATATATTTTGTTTTGTTACTAAGCTTCATATGGAAGAGACAGGAAGAAAATGTTTGTGGGGGGAGTGGGAATTAGAAATATTGCTGTCCTCTTCAGTGATGTAAATGTGATCAGTCTCATTTGTAATGCACCCATCACATGGTATCTGAGTACAAGATTTAAAATCACAATGTGTTCTAATGAGTCAAAGTAGAATCTACTGCCATATATTTTCTCAAATGTAATAAAGTTCCCACCCTCACCCCAACAAAAAAAAAAAAAAAGGGAAGATCCTTGATTGGCCTATTTTCCTTGGTCTCAAGTGGTCTCAATAAGTGTCAGTTTGCAAGTTGAAATGTGAATGCCCTGTAGTACATACAATGATCCACGAGATGTCTCTGTAAGAACCCAGTGTTGAAAGGCAGAGGAAGATTGGGTACAGAGATGTTACTGGAAGGAAATAGAGTGGGAATATGGCTAGTGAGTCACGAAGGAAAAGCCGAAACAGAACCTGGACAGAGTTCTAGCTCTCACCGAGGTCTGGCGTCCCGTGTTCATCAGCAGATACAGCAAAACTTTGCCACTGAAATCTGTAATGCAGCATAGGGCATTGGCATGAGGGAAAAGCCCTGTTTACAAAAAATTTAAAATAGTTTATTGTGGTAGTGCTCAGAAACTCCAGCCAAGATCAGCCCCCCCCCCTTTGTATTAGACAGTGCACAGACACATAGTAACAGATACTGCAGGCCCCAAAGAGCTTACTACCCAAGAAGAGGGTGGGAGGGGAAACAAACACACAAATCGTATCAGAGATGGCCCACTCCATGAAGTGCAGGGAGTTTAGATGCAAGATTTTGGTTCAGCCCATTACAGATTTAGCCCTCCCCAAGGTCAGATTTGACCATCCCCACAGCGTGGAAGTGTTTAGAATTCAAGTGTTTTGGTATTGCTTACTGCAACTTTAATTTCTAACTCCCTGAGGGGCGGGAGGAGGAGGGTCAGTAGGAAGGGCACAAGTGCTGCAGGGAACAAATGGTTGCATGGCTTTTGCTGAAGAGAGAGCCCAGAGAATAGAACAAGGGAATGACCTAGTGCTCTATCCAGGCACCCAGAGATCAGTGCCAATGTCAATGTGATTGAAGGGCTTCGCACCCATCCCCAGGGTGGAGAGGAACCCTCACCCCTTTCTCATATCTCCACACACTCCTCCACTTTCCCCCAACCATTTATCCCATCCCAGCAGGCCCAGGACAACTAGAAACATGCCAGAGAGAGTTCTCTCACTGTACATCTGCAGCAGCCTGGACCTTAAAAGTCCTTCATGGAGAGAAAAAGTGAGGTTTGCTTTCCACCAAGACTCATTCTGGTGAAGAATGGCAGCGGGAAGCAGGTGCTCTCCCGGGAGTTTGTCCCAAGAATTGACAATTTCAGCCAATACCATCGTCCATTTCAGTTGCTTACAAATTACATCCCAAGCCAGAGCCTGCTCCCTTCAAAGCCAATGATAGTGGTAGGGCTCAGAGAGTCAATTAGAACAGCAGAGTCGGCCAGCATGCCGTCTCTGAACACACAGATGTAGTGCTCATGGAGTTTACACCAGTGGGTTTATAGAGGAAGACGCATTTAAAAATGAACCACAGAACCCTGGCCCATGTCTGTAGCAACTTAAGTTATTCTGCTCTGTTATGTCAGAGATCCAGGATTTGGAATAGACAACGCTAGTAGAGGGTGACAGAATCAATGGCTCAGGTTGTTCCCTGCTGCGTTAAACACCACGTCACCTTTTCTGGACAGGAGGTGGGGGGGTTACCACCCCAAAACCAGAGAGAAATGTCATCCCTAACACTGGATCCTCAGGAGGTCTGGGACATGCAGAAGCTTTGTAACCCCCCAGCTGTGGCTCTCATGATCCCCAGCTTCTGTACAGTGAGGCTCCATGGGAACCACATTACCAGAGACACCCTCACCAGCTATCCCCCCCTCCACCTCCTGCCCCAGAGCAGCTGGAGATGGAAAATCAGCCCTGCAGGAAAACCAAGCTCTCTTTCCACCCAGAAGGATCCATCCACACATGGATCTAGGGGGCATGAACTGGACTAATAAAGTGAAACCCTAAAACTGGAGTGAATGTTAAAAAACAAACAAACACAAAAGCTCTTACGTACAGATCACACAAAGATGTCCTTGAAATAGTTTTCCTCTTGTGCCAGCTACATCCATGTGCCAAGGTAGCTCTTCATAAACTCTCACAGAAATCAGAACTGGAAAAGCCATGCTAGGTCCGCCAATCAGTGTTTTCGCCCACCTATCTTGTGGTCAATGCGGGATTGCTCTCTCCTAGTACTTTGTGCAACCACACACAAGAACTTTGGGCTTAGGGGGGAGGGACCATGGGCAAGAATGCATTCCAGCCATACATGCCCAACAACCATATTGAGGGGAATAAACGAGAGTAAGAAGTTGGAGTCAATGTTGCCAGCACACGAGTCTCCCCATATTTGGTGTTTCTCCAAAAGCCCCAACTCCTGGAGTGCTGAGTGTCTCAGATTTCTTCTTCTTTTTTTAATTTCTAGCCCTCATGGTGGGGGAGAAAAGCTGATCCACACTTTGACCCACGTGTAACCTATAGGCTCAAAATGCAGGAGGTAAAGAAAGGGAACCCAATAGGGATTTCAAAAATAAATCAGGATTTTTAAGCTTGCCTCACACTATTGGAAGGCTTGGGGTTGGCAGTACCAGGACATGGCTCTGTCTAAGGGACTTGTATAGCTCCATTGCTGTAGTAACTGAGTGCCTCACAATCTAATGTATTTATTGTCAACCTGTAAGGGTACAGTACAGTACCATTATCCTCTTTCTACAGCTGTAACAGAACAAGGAATTGACCCCAGGCCTCCCAAGTCCCAGGCTAACACCCTAACCATTGGGCCATCCTTCCTCCTAGCCAGGCTTTGTACAGTCTAGTTTAAATGGCTTCCACCTCCCCTTTGTAGACTCACAGACTACGATCTCTGTCCCTCTCCACTAGCGTGTAAAGAGGGGAATGAAACCAGGGGTGGGTGGGTTACCTGCAGAGTCCCTCCTTGGGCTCTTCTAGATGCCCATGTCCCAGAGATGCACGTATTCACGGGCAGGCAGGGAAAAGGACTGGCAATCTGTCCTGTTTTACCCATAGTATCCTGAATAGGTGGCCAGTCTAGTCCTGTGCTCAGTCTGTGTGGCTGAAGGTAGGGGTGAAGACAAATCTGCTGCTGTGCAAATGCAAAGACCACTTACTCTTGGGAAGCATTTTTGTGGGCCTCCTCGACAAGTCTTCTGTGGCAGGAAAATCTCAGCAATACCCAGAGAGAGGCGACTCTGCCAGGTGCCAGGAACCTTTCCTTCAGTTTGGGAACAGAATTTTAACCAGGGGCTCCCTCCTGCACATTTACTGGGGTGAACAAAAGCTCCACAGCGTGTTCTCCCCCCACCACCTCCCACCCGCGTGGGGAGGCTCAGTAGATGCAGAAGGGATGTGCAGCAGAGAGCAAAGAAGAAGCCCGTCTCCACAACATGCTTCCCCCTACCTCACACACACAGCACTGGCATTCAAGTTACTCCCAGTAGCATTTAATACCATTCCATGCCTGCACCTCAGCCGACAATAGTTTTTGGTACCCAAGGAGAATGTGCCGCCCATAAGGCAGGGAGACCCTTCCATCGGGTTGCTCTCTCCTTCCCCCAGAGATATGCAGGGTTTGGATGCCACACCCAACATTCTTGGCAGCCTCTCCCTCATGGGAAGCATGGGAAGGAAACTCAACACGGTTCACCCTGCGGATCCAATAGCACCACTGGTAGGCTGAATATATCAGGAATTTCTTCCTAAGTTCCCCTTCCTTAAACGTAGCTCCCCTCCTACCTATTTATGGTAACTTACATGACCACAGTAACGTAGCATCTCACAGTCTGTCATGTATTTAACCTCACAACATCCCTGCGAGGTAGGGCAGGGCCACCCCGTTGGACAGACAAAGTTACACAGAAAGTCTGAGAGCAGGCACTTGAACCCAGATCTCCCAAATCCTAAGCGAGTGCCAAAACACTGAATCATCCTTCCTCCTCCACTCCTGGGGCCAGATTTTTTTATTGTTGTCCAAGGCTTGGTCTACACGTAAAACTTACCCTGGCCGAGCTATGCCAACAAAACCCCCAGTGTAGACACAGACAGAAGTGTCAGCGTCACTCGGGGAGGGGATGCTCCTACTCCGGCAGACAGGGCCAGCTCTAACTTTTTTGCCGCCCCAGGCAAAAAAGAAGAGCGCCGCCCTGCCGTAATACCCCCCTCCCCCCGAGCGCCACGCCACGCCACCAACCCCACCCCCCCCAGCGCTGCGCCGGGTTGCCCAAACCCCCGAGCGCCATGCCGCCCCACCCAACCCCCCCTGAGTGCCGCGCCAGACTGCCCAAACCCCTGCCCCCCCGGAGCGCCACGCCGGGTCGCCCAAACCCCTGGGGCGCCGCACTGGGCTGGGCCAGCCAAACCCCCGCCCCGAGCGCCGCACCGGGCCGCCCAAACCCCCCGAGCGCTGTGCCGGGCTGGACCGCCCAAACCTCCGGCGCCACGCCGCCCAAACCCGCGGAGCGCCGGGCCGCCGAAGCCCCTGCCCCCCCCAGCACCGCGCCGCCGAAACACCTCCCGCGCTGCCCGGCCGAAACAAACAAAAAAAAAACTCCTCGAGCGCTGCCCCGCCGAACAAAAAAACCCCACAGCAAGCGCCCCCCGCCCCCCAACATTGGCCGCCCCTTCTAAGGTGCCGCCCCATGCATGTGCTTGGTCGGCTGATGCCTGGAGCCGGCCCTGCCGGCAGAAGAACTTCTGTTGGTGTATGTATGCTGTGTCTACGTCTATGTATGCAGGTATCTACAGGAGCTGCAAACACTCCCCTGGCTGCCGTGTAGACACACCCGTTGTGTGAGCCCCTGTAAATACACCTAACTGCAATCACAAGGTGTGACTGCAGCTCATGTAGAAATACCTGAGCTAGCTTTAATCTAACTAGTTACGCATTGTGGGCTAGCCCTGCAAGTACATGGGGTTCTGGGAGGGCTGGTGCAACCCCTGCTGATATGACGCAGCTTCACGGCTCAGGTATCTGAGCTGGGCTGGCTACGTAAAACTGGCTCAGGTCTGTCTACACGAGCTGCAATCACACCCATGATTGCCATGTAAACATACCCATTATACGAGGCCCTGTAAATAGCACAAAAAGGCAGTCCAGGCCCCAGACAGCTTACAAAACGCTAGATCTTGCTCCTATTGAAGTCAACGGGAGCTTTGCCATTGAGTTCAGGGGGAGAAGGATCAATCCCCCAGGAGGGGAGAAGAGCGCAGGGTGGTGCAGTGGGGCATGATTACAAGCAATGGGAGAACATGAAGCACCCAACCCTACCACAAGTTTCTCCGCGTGAGAACCAGGATCCTCCCCCCCAGAACTCCTTGCAGGGATCCGGGCTTTACACTGCGCTTCCTAACAGGGTTCTTAGGCTGCACAATGGCCCCGCCGAGGGAAGAAATGCAGGCCTCACTGCATGGGATATTTAAAAGGAGACCGAGGCGAACACTAGAAAGCAGGGAACAATCCTGGTTTGGGCAGGAAGATGGATGGAAGCAAATCTTTAAGTCAGTCAGTATCGTAAAGGGACGTTGGTCAGGTAGATTGGGCCCAAGATTTAGGTATTTATAAAGACCAATATAAATAGTCATGTTTCTAGGCTATCTACAAACCCAGTTTGCTCATTACTTAGAATGTTCCCCGGGGGTGCTGTATGGTAGAATCTGCTAGTGAAGGAGAACTGGAATGTTAATCTGTCCCCACTCAGATCCCTGTCCCTGTACTAGGTCCTGGTGCAAGGGGTACAATGCCACAATGGTTGGTGAATGCTCTTCTGTGCAGGCAGGGGGGAGATCTGCATGCAGGGCATCTCCCACTCATGCACAGGACATGATCTGGCCTGTAGTTTGACACATGGGAAGTTCAGCTCTGCATGTGAAAGCATGAGAGGTAGGCAACTTTCAGCAGTGTTGCACGGGGAGTTGCAAAGAAAGAGAGAGAGAGAGAGCACGAGTGCCTTTCTGAAATTAGCCACTAACCCAAAAATAGATTTTACAACAACCCTGTTTCTCATGCTCAGCATCACTTCCTGTGTCTTGAACTATGCAGAACCAGCCATACTGGCATCAGAAAAGCCCCCTGGGAGGGGAAACGGAATAAGAAACACAGAGCATGGGTGGTTCTAACCATCATGCCTCAGAGAGACAGAGGATTTCCTGTTCCACCTACACAGAATCTAGGGATCTGCATAGGACCTTCTGTTAGGAGAGCCAGAGTACATACCCAACCTGTATCATTTTGGAGTTTCTAATTTCTTCGGTGCAACGTACAGTGGGTCAAACCCTGTGCCTACTGCACAGCCTTGGCAATCCAGCTGTGCAGTGGGGCAGATGCGTGAATATGAGTGAGAGAGAGACAGATACACACACCTTTAACAACATCTCTGGTCTCTATGCTTCACGCTGGGGGGCAGGGGGAAATGGCCAGTGGATCCATGTCACCTGGGTCCACTGGCCCTGCCCTGCACCTAGAGTTCCTCCTTGCATATTGGGGCACAGGAGGGCCCTGCAGAGCTCAGCTCCATGGGATGGGGTACAGGGTGCAGCAGACCCTCTGCATGGGATTCCAAAATCCTGTTCCCTACTCCATCAGGTGCAGTAGAACCACACTAGGTCCATTACACCTGCAGCCCTCTGTAGTCACAGGAGGGAGGGGCAGGCTGGATTTGCCCTATTGTAAGTAACAAGTGTACCAAAACCAAAGCTGCCTGGAGATGGACTAAAGCCAAGCTCCAGATGCTGCTCTAGCTAACTGCTTGAAAGGCTGCAATTTACAATAAAGAGTGCCTGCCTCTCTTGTACCAACAGGAGTCTCTAAACTGCTGCCATTGCTACTTAAGAAAGGTCTGTAGATAACCACTGCAAGGGATGCATTGGAAGTGCAGATAGCTATGTAGTATTATCCAGCTAGGACAGGCCAAGTGGAGGAAGAGCAGATGTCCATAAAGAAGTACACAGATGGCTCATGAAATCTGCTATCTTATTAGCCAGGGTGGCTATTACATTTAGGAAGGAGAGTAGGGCTGTAGATCTGCACTGAAAGGGCCCTGTTGCCTCTCAGAAGCTGTAGGGCAGAGTAGGCCTTCCATACAGTAAGTGCTGCCTGTAGCTATCACAAAAGCCAACTTCTGCTTTGCCCGTAAAGCACTAAAATGCCCCCCACGCACTGCCAGAGCCTGTTGTCCTTGTAGAAGCTCCCAGGGAACCTCCTATAATACTGCCATTAGCCTCCATGTTGAAACGCATTGGATCACAGCCCATATAATTCAGAGAGGGGAAAATTCTCAGGCCACTCTCACATTTCCTCTGTTAGATGATCTGCAGCCAAAGCTATCTTTCCCAGCAGAAATCTGATGACGTGAAATATCAGGGCTGAATTGTTATTCCAGGGTTTAAAGCAGAGGTCCCCAAAGTGTGGGGTGCACCCCTCTAGAGGGACATGGAGGACCAGGCCAGCCCCCATGGGGGCAGGAAGGGAGAGCCACCCAGCCCCTCTCCACACCCAGCTCTGCTCCGGTCCAGCCCCCAGCCACGTGCCTGGCTCCTGGCCCCGTCCCCAGGCTACGGCTCTGTTCCCAGCCCGAGGCCAAGGCTGGGGGCAAGGCTGGGAGTGGAGCCTCACCTGGCCACAGGCCTGGCTGCTGGCCCCCACCCTAGCCCAGCTGCAGCTCCGCTCCCGCCCCCAGCAGCGGCCTAGCTGCAGCCTCGGCCCCCTTACTCCTGTCAACATCCCCCCGGCCCCCCAGAGCCACGGCCCTGCTCCTGGACCTGGCTCGGGTGGGGGCACGGCCCTCAAAAGTTTGGGGGCCGCTGGTTTAGGGTTACCATTCGTCCAGATTCTGCCGGACATGTCCGGCTTTTTTGTTAAAAATAGCGTCTGGGGGGAATTTGTAAATGTCCGGATTTCCCCCCCATGCAGAGCGCGCGCGGCTGACAGGGCAGCCGGCCGGATCGTGCCACTCGCACGGGGCTCTGACAGCCAGAGCCCCTCCTCCACTTCCCCCTCCTCTCCCCTGCAACTTGAGACCACTCCCCTCCTCTCTGTCCCTCGCTCCCCCTCCCTGCATTCGCAGATCGCCGGCGGCCGTTCGCCTCGGGCCTCCGGCAGTCTGGAGCTCCTCCCCCTGCTCCCCCCTCCCCTGCTGCCCAGCACGCCGCTCTGCAGCACTCTGTTCTGAGCGGCACGGTAAGGGGGCCAGGGGGTCGGAGAAGGGGCAGGGAGGTTCTGGAGGGGGCAGTCAAGAGACAGGAAGCAGGGTTGGATGGGTCGGGAGTTCAGGGGGGGGCTGTCTGGAGGTTGGGGGTGTAAGGTTTTGGGCAGTCAGGGTACAGGTAGGGGGTAGGGTCCTAGGGGGGCAGTTAGGGTGGGGGGGTCTCAGGAGGGGGCAGTTAGGGGACAAGGAACAGGGAGGTTTAGGTAGGGGGTGGGGTTCTGGAGGGCAGTTAGGAGCAGGGGTCCCAGGAGGGGGCAGTCAGGGGACAGGGAGCAGAGGGGTTTAGATGGGTCGGGAGTTCGGGGGGGGGGCTGTCGGGGGGGGAGTGGTTGGATGGGGCGTGGGAGTCCCTGGTGTCTGTCTGGGGGTGGGGGGGTGGATAAGGGTCAGGGCCGGCTCTGGCTTTTTTGCCGCCCCAGGCAAAAAAGCCTCTGCCGCCCCCCCCCAGGGGGGGGGCGGCCGGAGCCAGGGGGGGCGGCGAGCCCCGGCGGGGGCTCCGCTCTCCCGCCGGGGGGAGGGCGGCCGGAGCCCCGGGGCGAGGGTGGCGAGCCCCGGCGGGGGCTCCGCTCTCCCCCCGGCAGCCGGGGGAGGGCGCGGGGGGGAGGGTGGCCAGAGCGCCGGGGGGAGGGCGGCGAGCCCGGCTGTGGCCCCGCTCTCCCCGGCGGCCCGAGCGCCGCGCCGCCCCCCTCCAGGTGCCGCCCCAAGCACCAGCTTGGTTGCCTGGTGCCTGGAGCCGGCCCTGATAAGGGTTGGGGCAGTGAGGGGACAGGTAGGGGGTAGGGTCTTAGGGGGCCAGTTAGGATGGGGGGAGGGTCTCAGGAGGGGGCAGTCAGGGGACAAGGAGCAGGGAGGCTTAGGTAGGGGGTGGAGTCCTGGGGGGCAGTTAGGGGCAGGGGTCCCAGGAGGGGGCAGTCAGGGGACAAGGAGTGCGGGGGGAGGGTTGGAGGTTCAGAGGGGAGTGGGAAGGAGTGGAAGGGGCAAGGGCGGGGCGGGGCTAGGGCGGGGCTCCTCCCGTCCTCTTTTTTGATTGTTGAAATATGGTAACCCTACGCTGGTTTAAAGGAATGGAGCTTATTCTAAAAAAAGAGGTGCTTTTCTGTTTTTTAATAATTGAAACAAATAACCTGCTTTTAGTTCTTTATACTGGGATGATCATGTTTGTTATTACCGTTTATTTAGGTCCTAATGTGAAAATAAGAGGTTGGCTTGGTAATGCAACAGCAACACTTTGCAACAGCAGCATGCAAGATGAGACCCCACTTCCAGACTGTATTTAGGGCCTGGATCCTGTCTCCACTGAAGACAGTGGGCCCAAATCCAGCCTCACTTATACTGATGCAAGTCCACTGACTTCAGCAGAATTGGTCCCAATCACTGGGGAAAGCAAGAGGAGAATCCAACCAGGAGCAAGCACTCAGCATCTCTTCCCTCCGCCCCGCCCCCCAACATATGCTTTACAGAATGCCAGACTGTGAGCGTGTCATAAAAATGAGAAATTGCTCAGCTGCTGGAAGAGCCAGGGAAATGTTATGGGGCGGTCTAAACAGCAGCACCAACAGGGAACACAACCCTGCACATTGCTGCGGGAGATCTGGCTTCAGCTAGACACTGGCCTGAACCAAAATCCATCTATAGGAATTGGGTAGTCTCCCTTTAAACATGTGGTAAGCATTCTAGTGGCCTTCACTGTCTTCTGTGTTTCAGAAGCCCCCAGAGCCCTGGCAGAACAGCAGGGTATATCTGTAGCTAGGCCTTGCATGTTGCGTTTAGTTAGTAAATTCAGTTATTTGGGCCCCACTGTGCCTGGATGGTTTCTTCATTTTATGTTGTGTAAAGAGCAAAAAAAGACAACACCAAGGATTTTCCATACTGTGCAGAAATGGAGACAGAGGCAGATTAGGGCCAGTTGTGGACTGGACCAAACCATGGGGTCCCAGATCTGCTCACATTGTTACCTATCAGCTCTGTGTTCTTGGGGAACCAGGGCGCAGTACCCAGCCTGTCTGACTCACGAAAGCCCTTCCCCGCCAGCCTCTGCTTGAACCAAAGCTGATCAGAAGAAAGACTTACAAAAAGCAATGAAAAGGCAGTGGGAGACACACCTAACCCCTCCAGACAAGGGTGACAGGATTAAGCAAACTCCTCTAGCCTCATTTGCATTGAAGATGGGACCAGGAGGCATCCCCATTAGAATACAGAATGGAGAACAGAGATTCCAAGGCAAGAACCACACGGAACTCTGGGACCAGAAAAGCAGGGAAGCACTGCATGATGGGGGAATCTCTGCTCCCGATGTTAATGAACCCACGCCTGCACACACCCAGCTCAGTAGTTATCAGACCAATTCTAGTAATAAATCCTTTATTGGTATCCAAAGTACTGAAGCTGCCTAATTGCATTGTGGGCTCCCTTGAAGGAACAACGCCCATAGCCAGGAATAATCAATTCCTATTGTCTAGCCTGAACAAAACAACTTTGGTATATTCCCTTGAGCCATCAGTTTACACATAAACAAATCTAGTGTTCTCCCTTGAATCATTGTTCTTTCCCTACAAAAACCCCTACCCATGCTCAAGTAAGTGGTCTGATGCCTGGATCCAAAATCTGCATCAGTTCCATTGGGACTTCATCTTCTCCTGACTGATCGTACTGGGGGCTCTGCCTGTCTCCAGCCCTCTGGACCCTCATCTACCACCACCACCTGGGAACCCCAATCAATTCAAGCTTCGCAGAGTGGTGAGAACCGAGCTCTCTCTCTAGGTACAGCCTTCTGACCCTGACTTGTGTGATCAGTTATAGGTTTCTAAACCTGACTTTTATAATCAAATGTAAGTTAGATTTAATATTATAACTGTTTTGTTTGTTTGGCTCCCCTTGTATGGTTATTACCTGGCAATAAATAACTTTCATGGTTAAGCTGGTTGCTTCTCCCCCCCCCGTGGGTGTTTTTTTTGGCTTCCCCATTCGCTTGCAGCAATGCTCCTCGTATCTAAGCTAAAGATCCCTGCAGTGCCCAAAAATCCTGTGGGGTTTGCTCATCAAGTGGGTTACTACCAGAATAATTGTAACGTGAAAGTGGGGATAGGGACGTGCTGAACCTGGGGAATATGAGGGTGGCAGCTTGGAAGTGCTGCTCGACCCAGTCTGCTGAGTCCAGGGCATATAAGGGTGGCAGATTGAAAGTGCTGCTTGACCCAGCCTGCTCAGGCATGCTCTATTCCGGTGCGGCGCCCATGGCATCTGAGTGTGATAGCTTGGAAATGCTGCTCGACCCAGCCTATTGAGTCCAGGGACATATAAGGGGTCAGCTTGGGAGTGCTGATTAATCCGGTCCTCTCAGACCCGCTCTGTTAATGTGTGTGTGTGTGTGTGTTTGTCTGATTCTGGGGCTGGAAGAACCCAGCCCTGGGGAACCTAGGTCCTGCCGGATAGCTCCATTGGGAGGGAACTTGCAGCAGGGAGACGTAGAGCTCCGTATGAAAACACAAGTGACACAAGCAGTACATTGATAGAATTACAGACACTCCCCCCCCCCCCTCCCGAAGAGTAACCCTAATAAATGAGCGTATCCCAAAGTAACAGGCAAATCTGGTAACAACGTATTTATAACTGATGTAATTCTGGGGAAGTAGCTAAGCTAGGGGTGTAAATGCACATCAGTGATTTAAGAGTGAATGTGAAGAAATTACAGGTTCCCCTTTGGAAAAATCTGGGGATGCCCTTTGGAAATGGATTGGCAAATCTACTCCAGCCCTATCTTGAGCACTTTGCACTCTGGACAAAGGGCTCTTTCCAAGCTCAATGAAATGACTAATTGACCAATTGGTCACTAAATGAAGGAAGAAGCCAACTCTAGAATGAAAGGTAGTAAGATTTCAGGCACTCTGTGCAAGAGATGTTTGAGTCTGGAGGGCTGGGCCAGTCTCTGTCAGAAACCCTTGTGTGTTTACATTAAGCAACACAAACCACATCATAACAATTCTATTTCCCCTCATTTGACCTGGATAGGTTAATGCCCCTTGGGCCATTCAGAGAAGAGACATGCCAGGCCTGAAGCCTTCATTAGTGCAGTCATCCAGATCCTCAACAAATGTCCACTCTCCACAGCAGATTTAACTGGCACTACCGCAGACTGCAATCTGTTCAGGGAGTTTGATTGTTTTTATTTGCAGAACCTTGTATCAGAGTTTGGATTTGATGAATCCTCCCCATTAACCTAAAGATTACAGCAAGTGGCAATGGTGCATTTTTCCTCCAGTGCATTTTAACCCCCTTTACATATATGAATCTGCCACCCTAGGGGCTGGCTTGGCTGGGTCTTAGCAAGACCATATTCCATCAGCATATAGGCCTCAGAATTCCTCCTTGAATGACTCACCGGTTCAGAATTTCCCATTAAAAATAAAGTAGGTTTGATGAGCAGCTAACATCCCCTAATGGCTTGCACTAATATTGCACTAGCACGAAGTATAATACAGAGGCCCAATTCTTTATGATGTTGGGTGCCCTTAACTCCCATTGACTGCAATGGGATCTGAGGGTGTTCAACACCTCCCAGGAGACACTGGATGAGATTGGAGAAAAAAATCCCAATCAGGGCCCCATTGCATTAAGTGGTGTCCATACACATAGTAACGGACAAGACCTGTCAGTAATTACCTACACTCTAAAGTTTAAGAGCTGACACAACAAGTGTGTATAACCAACAAATGGAAGTGGGCATGGAGCTAAGTTCCCTCTAAGCTATGTGGCCGCATAGCAGGCTATCAAGGGCGACGCAGGTGGGGAGAGGCGCCTCTTCCCCGGCCCCAGCCCCGGAGCTGTCCCAGCAGGGAGAGGTGCTCTCTCCTGGCCCCAGGCTGCTGCGGTGAGAGAGGGCTGGGGGGAGTCCTCTCTCCCCGCCACAGCCCCAGGACAGCCTGCATCCCGAACCCCTCCTCCCCGGCCCCACCCCAGAGCCTGCACCCCCAGCCAGAACTCTCACCCCCCACACCCCAACCCTCTGCCCCAGCCCTGAGCTCCCTCCTGCACCCCAAACCCCTCATCCCTGGCTTCACCCCAAAGCCCACACCCCAAGCCAGAGCCCTCACCCCAACCCTCTTCCCTAGCCCTGAGCCTCCTCCTGCACCCCAAACCCCTCAGCCCCACCCCAGAGCCCTCACCTCCCCACAACCCAACTGTCTGCCCCAGCCCTGAGTCCCCTCCTGCACCCCAAACTCCTCGGCCCCACCCCAGAGCCCGCACCCCCAACTAGAGTCCTCACCCCCCATACCCCAACCCTCTGCCCCCTCCCACACTCCAAACTCCTCAGCCCCACCCCCACCACATATCACCTCTATATTGATGCACATAAAATTCATTCCACACATGGATGTAAAAAAATTAGAGAGAACATTGGCATGGAGGGATTTTTGCATAGAGGAGCTGCACTACACTGTCTGAAGGTACTAATGTTTTCCTCGAAGTAATGGTAATCTGCTGGTTGGGAGAGAAAGTCCCTGCTTGTAGCTTTCTGAACAGTCCGGTGTTCTTAAAGATGTGAGCATCCAGGCACATTCCCTGACCAGCCAACACTGATGTCAGTGACTCATCCCCAGTGATCCACCAGTGTTTGCAAAACCATCAAAAAGTAGCCCTTTCTGTTGATGTACTCTGTGGCAAGGTGGCCTGGTGCCAAAATAGGGATATGCTGTCATCTATCACTCCCCTGCAGTTCAGGAAACCCATCGCTGCAAATTCATCCACTGTGTCCTGCACGTTGCTGAGAGTCATAGTCCTGCGTAGCAGGAGGCAATTAATGGCCCTGCACACTTGCATGACAATGACCCGTGCAGTGGATTTTCCAACTCCAAAATAATTTCCCACTGACCAGTAGCAATCCAGTGTTACAAGTTACCACAGTGTGATAGCCACTCGCGTCTCCATCATCAGTGCAGCTCTCATTCTGGTGCCCCTGCGCTGAAGGACGGGGGGTGAGCTCAGCACACAGATCCAGAACTTGGCCTTGTGCATCCAAAGTTCTGCAGCCACTGGTCATCATCCCAAACCTGCATTACGATGCGATCGCACCAATCAGTACTTGTTTCTCAAACCCAGAAGTGTCACTCCACCATTTGCAACTGCTTTGTGAATGCCACCAAAAACTTTGAATTGGCTCTCGCTATGTCCCACAGCAATCGGTCCTCCAAGGAATCATCATGTTCCCTGCTGATTCAGTGCTTCTTACGGCTCTGCAAATATCAGAGGATCCTGTGTCCTGTGCTTGCAACGCTTATGACAATAGTGCAGAGCTGAGCAGGCTCCATGCTTCTGTCAGAGATGGCGGACAGTGAGAAGGGCCACGTGGGTTTGTGGGATTTTGAAAAAAGGCGCAGAAGTTATGGGTTAGAGATGACATTATGGGATGGAGTCAGTTGGACGCTGGGAAGTTGACCCCTTTCTCCCAGTCACCCCTGTGCAACTCTTTTCCATCCCATCATGCATTGCCAAAGCTTCCCAAAAGACAGTGGGCTGGACAATGGTGGGATGTACAGTGGGATACACAAGCACTCCTGGTGAGTTCATGGAGTGCTGATGCAAGGAGTCATGTATGCACATGCACAAGCAATATACTAACTACAATGGCTTTATGCCAATGTAACTTGTGTCGTCCAAAGTTTGTAGTGTAGACATGACCTAATTCCAGCAGAAGAGGGACTTTATTTAGCTTAGGCCTGGTCTACACTACCCACCGGAATCGGCGGGTAGAAATCGACCTCTCGGGGATCGATTTATCGCGTCCCGTCAGGACACGACAATCGATCCCCGAATCGACGCTCTTACTCCACCAGCGAAAGTGGGAGTAAGAGCCGTCGACGGGAAGCCGCGGAGGTCGATTTTGCCGCCGTCCTCACAGCGGGGTAAGTCGGCTGCGATACGTCGAATTCAGCTACGCTATTCGCGTAGCTGAATTTGCGTATCTTAAATCGACCCCCCCCGTAGTGTAGATGTAGCCTCACATCCCTTCCAAAGCAACATAAGCTATACCAGAAGGCCTTCTTATACTGGAATTAGAGTGTCCACATGGGGAGTTAAACCAATATAATTATACTGGTATAACTAGATTAGTCTATTGGTAAACACTTTCTGTGTAGACAAGTGTAGTGAGGAGGTGTGGCCTCCCTCAGAGAGTGACAGGATGGGACCACAACAGGCCCCCTGGTGGGCCGAACCAGGAGAGACACCAGGAGGCGGAAGGGTGGAACAGGAAGAGGAAGTACAAAAGGCGGGCCCTGCAGCTCAGTTGTGCAGGAGCCACCACAGGAGATGGATGCATCCAGCCTGCTGCTGGAGCCTGCAGAAGAGCTGTCAGGGCTGCCCCCTGAGGACTGGCCAGAGCTCCCAGGACCGCTGGCCAACTAAGATGCTGAGGAGTTGCCGGGAGGGTAGGAAGCAGCCCAGGGAAACCAGGCAATAGTCTGGTTGGGAGCTGGCCTGATACAAGGTCAGTGTGTTGCAGGTGGATCCCCACTGACCCAGTGGCAGACCACTCTGCCGCTGTTGGGCCCTGGGCTGGGATGCGGTTGAGTTGGGCAGGTCCGCGTCCCCCCTGCCACCACACCCCTGGGAAGGCAGTACTCCCCCTCCATAGGCCAGGAGGCCTGCGCCACCTAAGCCCCATAAATTCTCTTGATGCTCAACGCTACCTGAGCCCCATAGTCTTTTACTGGTGCTCACCCTTCTCTGAGCTTCTAGACGTTATTGGTGCTCACCCCTGCTGAGGCTCGTGGACTGCTTAGCTGCTCTGTCCTGACTGCAGGCCAGAGCCCACTCATTGCTTTGCTTTGCTGCCCTGACTGGGCCTGGGGCTCATAGACTGCTGTACTGTTCTGCCCAGCCGGCAGACCGGAGCATTAGGTGAAGCTAATTCCCTGCTTTGAGCTCACCTTTACAGGTACGTGACAGCGAGGAGGCATGGCCTCCAGAGACTGACAGGGAGGGATGGCCACGCAGCCTACACAAATCCTAAATCAAGTTTCACTTGCTTGAGATCTCGGCTGTCTTACGACAATTGGTTTCCCAGTCCTTCATAAAAGTCTTCTGGAAAAATAAGGTAGACAAGACCTGAATTTCTAATGTTAACACACACCCCTACCTTTCAGGCCTGCCTTATAATCAAACATTTCCCATCATTCACAGAGCAACTTCAAGATGAGAACAGGTGATGGCAAACAAGGGCAGGGTAGGGCCTTATGATTAATACACGTCTTGAGGTGTTGGGTGTCAATGGTATAAGCATATCACACAAACTGCAAGCACTGCTATAAAAACAGTAACTGTCTGCTGGCACTTCCAAGAATGATATAAAACAAGTTGTTTGCAGTGTTGTAGCCATGTTGGTCCCAGGATATTAGAGAGACAAGGTGGAGGAGGTAATATCTTTTATCTCTAAAAAACACAAGGTCAGAGAAAAATCCATCCAAAGAAGTAACAGTCTCCTACCAGAGAAAGTTCAAATTACCGCGATTAACAGAACAAAATGCTGCATGAAATAAGTCTGAGGCTGACCAGTTTTATGATGAAGCACTTTTAAAGAGGAATAGTGCCATAACCAGGATCTATGGTTTACCTTGCTGCACATTAATCCTCATTATTTTTTATCTTGGTGCTATTAATATCACAGAATTCCTTAATGAACCTCTCCCCAGCCTTCTGCTGCTGTCATATGCGAACTTGGCTTGTGCTGATGCTTAGAAAGTTCTGTGGCTAACGCACAAGGCAGGATGTAATAAACAAACAAATCTGCAATTAGGGTACAGTGAGGTTTCTCTCCCCCCCACCTCCCAAAGTTCACAAAGCAATAAATTCACAGCACTGCTAGGTTTCCACTTAAACCAGCAGAGGATGCAAAGTCCAGATTTACCATTGTTCAAATAGGGGTTCACAGCTTCCAGGAAAGGACTGGAGGGAAAAGGGGAAACAAATCTAATTCCTCACCCTTGATGGCTCTTT
This sequence comes from Emys orbicularis, assembly GCF_028017835.1. Classification (NCBI taxonomy): domain Eukaryota; kingdom Metazoa; phylum Chordata; order Testudines; family Emydidae; genus Emys; species Emys orbicularis. The sequence continues at coordinate 160,431,510 of NC_088685.1, read as the reverse complement.
AATTTCATTCAGTGAAAATTAGGTTTATTTAATCTAACACACAAATCAAGTCTCTGTTATCCCCAATTCCCACTCTCCTAGCCCTGCCTCTTGATTTGTGGTTATCCTAACAAACTGGGTGTCATCCAAGCTGTTCAGATAATCAAGATTCCGCTGTCGATATGCACAGCATGCCAAGCGTTTGTGACATCAGAATAATATACAGATGTGGGGAAAAGCTTACAAAGGGCACAGGGGTAAATCCCATCCATTTCTCTTTAGGAAGGAGTATAAACACAGAGGGAGTTGATGTGTTTCTACAACACTTTTTAGGACAGCTGAGCTCCAAAATTTGGATTTTGGCTGTCCCTATGTTCAGAGGTGTTTGGCTCTGGGCTGTTGCATCAGCCATTACTGACATTTCAGGAAAGCTGAACTTTTTTTACAATTCTATTTCCAGATCCTACGGCCAGGGGCGGCTCCAGGCACCAGCGCACCAAGCCGCGGGGGGCGGCCTGCCGGTCACCATGAGGGCGGCAGTCAGGCTGCCTTCGGTGGCATGCCTGCAGGAGGTCCGCCGGTCCCGCAGTTTCGGCGGCGGGTATGCTGAAGGCACAGGACCGGTGGACCTCCCGCTAGGGTGACCAGACAGCAAATGTGAAAAATCAGGATGGGGGTGGGAGGTAATAGGAGCCTATATAAGAAAAAGGCCCAAAAATCGGGACTATCCCTATAAAATCAGGACAGCTGGTCACCCTACCTCTCGCAGGCATGCTGCCGAATCCGTGTTACCAGCGGACCTCCCGCGGGCGCGCTGCCGAAGGCTGCCTGACTGCTGTGCTTGGGGCAGCAAAATACATAGAGCCACCCCTGCCTACGGCAAGGAAGGTGGTTCTCATGCACAAGCACACAAAGACAACAGTAATGCTCATAGGGGCTTTGTGAAGTAACTGGAAGCATCACTTAGAAAATGATGATTGTTTTGAGGGTTTTTAACAGGTGAGGAGATCTGGGCTCTACCTCCAACTCTGCCACACACTTGCTGTGTGACCTTGGGCCAGTCACTTTACCCATGTGCCCCAGTTTACCCATGTGAAATGGGGGAAATACTACCTTGATTCCTCATAGGGTGCTTTTAGGTTTATTTCATTAATGTTTGCATAGCACTCTGACTCCAACTTAGCTTGTGTGTGGACTTAGGAAGTTCATATGTTGCCTTTCTATAACACCTTCTACCAGAAGGATCTCAGCATGAGTAGTAGTGTCCTTGCTAGTCAGAAGAGGCTGGGAACAGTCAAGAGTGACAAATTGTTGCAACTAATGTTTTAGTCTGCACCTGTGTTTAATACATTACTGTTCTGCTCTCTCAGCCTTTGAAATCTCTTCTGTTTGCTGAACTCTTTTATGAAACAAGTAAGTACCTGAGAGTCTGCAATACACAAAACAGAGACAGGAAAATATCCTCCAAGAGGATACAGGACAAAGCCGTCCATGCAGCATTCCCTATCCTCAATCATTTCTCGTGTTCTTTAATCTCTGTCATTGCCTCATTTGCAGCACTGGACAGAATTTGAATTATAGGGAGATTATTATTATTCCTCCATTTTGTGATGTCTTCAGCACAAGCCTGGATACCTTACAGCAGTGGACTTCAAACTTTTTTTCTGGGGACCCAGTTGAAGAAAATTGTTGATGCCCATGACCCAATGGAGCTGGGGATGAGGGGTTTGGAATGCGGGAAGGGCTCAGGGCTGAGGCAGAGGGTTGGGGTGCAGGGAAGAGGGCTGCAGGGTAGGGCAGGGAATGAGAGGTTCTGGGTGTGGGAGGGGGCTCTGGGCTTGGGCACGGGGTTGGGCTGTGGGAGGGGGTAAGGACTCTGGGTGCAGGCTCTGGGGTGGGGCTGGGGATGAGGGGTTTGGGGTGCAGGAAGTGTTTTGTAAAGCCTCCGCTCAAATGCGATTGTAACTTGTATCATTAAGTTCTGCAACCTTTTTGCAGACTTTGTAACTTCAGTGATTGTTAGCATAGCCTTTGAAGTTTTGTAACCTTTGCAAGCTCTGTAACCTTTTCAAGTTACCACTTGTATGAACTTCCAAGCTTTGTAAAATTCGACCCTCTCATCGACAGGCTCACCCGCGAGCTGTCCGCAGAGATTGCCTTCAGGAGGACACCGAACCAGGAGACCACCCGGCCTGCCCCCAGATGGCCCGCCTCGCACCGTGACACCAACACTAGGGGAGTTGGAAGGAGGAACACCGGCCGCCGTTTCGACCCGGCAGCAGCTTCACGGATCCAGAAGCTGTACCGGACGAACCGCCTCAAGGCTGTAAGAGAGGTCCTCGACGGGCCCCCGTCCTACTGCACGATCCCGCCCGAGCGCCTCTACAACTACTTCCACGGAGTGTTCGGCGGCGTGCCCAGGAACGACGCGTAGCGCCCGGAGTGCCTCCGCCCCCTGCCCCGCATTACCGATGCAGACGACCTGGAGACCGACTTCACCCCTAAAGAGGTGACGGCCAGGCTCTCCAGAACCAAGAACACTGCACCTGGAAAAGATAGCATCCCCTACAGCCTCCTAAAGAAGCGGGACCCTGGCTGCCTCGTGCTATCCAGCATCTTCAACCTGTGCAAGCGATTTGGCCGATCTCCCACCTCCTGGAAGAAGGCCATGACTGTCTTGATTCACAAGAAGGGCGAGCGAGACGACCCCAGCAACTGGAGACCCATCTCTCTCTGCTCCACCATGTACAAACTATACGCCAGCTGCCTGGCAGCCAGGATCACGGAGTGGGCGACGACCGGGGGAGCCATCAGCCCCGCCCAGAAGGGCTTCATGCCATCGGAGGGGTGCTACGAGCACAACTTCTTGCTCCAGACCGTCATCCAGACGACCAGGAGAACGCGGAAGCAGTGCGCGATAGCGTGGCTCGACCTGGTAACGCCTTCGGGTCCATCCCCCACCACCACATCTTCGACACACTACAGGAGTTTGGGATGCTGGAGGCCTTTCTCCACCTGATCCGGGAACTATATGAGGGCTGCAGCACCACCATCCGCTCGGTAGAAGGGGAGACCGCCGAGATACCGATCCACAGCGGTGTGAAGCAGGGTTGCCCCCTCAGTCCGATCGTCTTCAACCTCGCCATGGAGCCGCTCCTGCGGGCGATCTCCGACGGCACTGACGGCTTCGACCTGCACGGCGAGAGGGTGAGCGTCCTGGCCTACGCGGATAACCTGGTCCTGATCGCGGATGACCCCGAGAGGCTCCAGGGCATGCTCGACACCATCGGGAGAGCCGCGGACTGGACGGGACTCCGCTTCAATGCCAAGAAGTGTGCGTCCCTCCATGTTGACGGGAGCAAGAGGGACCCGGTACTGATGACGGAGTTCCTCATCCAGGGCGAGTCCGTCGTTCCCCTGGCAGAGGGGCAGGTGTACCAGCACCTCGGCACGCCGACAGGCTTCCGCGTCCGGCAGACCCCCGAGGACACCATCCGGGAGATCCTGCAGGACGCCACCAAGATCGACACATCCCTGCTGGCGTCGTGGCAGAAGATCAAAGCCCTCAACACCTTCCTAATCCCCCGCATCGCCTTCGTCCTGAGAGGATCCGCCATGGCAAAGGTGCCCCTCAACAAGGCGGACAACACCATCCGGCAGCTGGTCAAGAACTGGCTGTCCCTGCCCCGGAGAGCCAGCAACGAGCTCATCTACATCAAGCACAGGCACGGTGGTGCCGGCGTCCCCCGTATGGGAGACTTATGTGACATCGCGGTCATCACGCACGCCTTCCGCCTACTGACGTGCCCGGACACCAAGGTGAAGAACGTTGCAACGACCGCCCTGCACGCCGCCACCGAGAAACGAATCGGCAGACCTCCCTCCGACCGAGATATGGCCACCTTCCTGAGCGGCTCCCTGGACAGCGACTTCGCCCTGGACAGGGGCGATCTCGCCTCACTGTGGTCCCGCGCCCGCAATGCCACACGCCGGCTGGGGAAGCGACTGGGCTGCCGCTGGGAATGGAGCGAGGAACGTCAGGAGCTGGGAGTCCTGATACCGCGGATCGGAACGGAGGACAACACCATCGTCGCCCCCGGAGCCAGAGGCGTGCTGGAGAGATCCCTGAAGGCCGTCCACGCACTCTACGTGGACACCCTGAAGAAAAAACCGGATAAGGGTAAGGCCTTCGAAGTAACCAGCAAGTGGGACTCCAGCAACCACTTCCTCCCCACGGGCAGCTTCACCCGGTTCGCCGACTGGCGGTTCATACACCGCGCCCGGCTGAATTGCGTCCCCCTCAACGGTGCCATCCGCCACGGGAACCGGGACAAACGCTGCAGGAAGTGCGGGTACGTCACCGAAACCCTGCCCCACGTCCTATGCTGCTGCAAGCCCCATGCCAGAGCCTGGCAGCTGCGCCACAACGCCGTCCAGGACCGCCTAGTGAAGGCCATCGACCCGCGCCTGGGAGAGGTCACTGTCAACCGCGCCGTCCCCGGCACCGACAGCCCGCTGCGCCCAGACATCGTCGTAACGGACGAGGTTGGAAAAAAGATCATCCTGGTCGACGTAACGATTCCATTTGAGAACAGGACCCCGGCCTTCCGTGAAGCCCGAGCCCGCAAGCTTGAAAAATATGCCCCCCTGGCTGACACCCTGCGGTCCAAGGGCTACGAGGTTCACACAGACGCTCTGCTTGTCGGGGCCCTGGGTGCCTGGGACCCATGCAACGAACGAGTGCTGAGGACCTGTGGAGTGGGCCGTCACTACGCACGGCTCATGAGACGCCTAATGGTCTCAGACACTATCCGTTGGTCCCGGGACATCTACACGGAACACATCACCGGTCACCGCCAATACCAAGAGTGAGCCGATTAGACCTCGCCCACCTGCAAGGGAGAAGGGACTCGCTAACCCCCCCCCCCCTCGGCTGGGCCTTACCCCCTGAGCCCCGAACCCACCCAACCTCACCGGCCGCCGCCAATTCCAAGAGCGAGCCGGGGAAACCTCGCCCACCCACAAGGGACCTATCAATCCCCCCACCACCACTGGGCCTTACCCCCTGAGCCCCATACCCGCCCAACCCCACCGGCCGCCGCCAAGAGCGAGCCAGCGAGACCTCACCCACCTACAAGGGGGAGGGGACCTTACCCCCTGAGCCCCAACCCCACCCAACCTCACCGGCCACCGCCGATAACTAGAGTGAGCCGAGGGGACCTTGCCCACTGCAATGGGGAAGAGGCCTATATACCCCCCTCCCCGCTGGGCTTATCTCTTGAGCCCTGAATCTACCCAACCTAACTGAATCCCACCACGTGAGGGTCGCCCCATCACCATTGCCCAGCCCACCTACTTGTACCCATGGCTATTTGTACCCCCTGTGCGGATGATTGACCCTCACCGCTTAGCAACTGTGTCTTGATCTCGCCCACCGCCCACCCCCCCATTGGAGACACTGCAGTCTGTATGTATTATGTGTGCTGCCAACCCCAACATAACAACATCTCCCCCATACTCTGTATGTTCCCCCCAATGATTGACAACTGACTCTTCATATCTTTTGTACCGTTTATTTTTAAATATTCTCTAATAAAATTTAATCCCATCACTCAATCAGAGAGAGTGTGAACGAGGGAGTGTGTGGGGAAGATAAGGGAGTGGGAACAAGGGAGTGTATGTGGGACTGGGTGGAGAGGAACTGCAAGGAGAATAGAGCCAGGAGCGCCTGATGTTATCTGCCCTGAGAAGGCAATCACGGAGTGCTGTAAAGAAAAGATGCATGAAAGGAACAGGGACTGGGAATGCTTCTCAGTGAGGGACACAGAAGAAAAACTCGGTGTATGTGACAGGAGTGCCCAGTTCCAAAATAAAAGGAAGCAGCCATGCACACAAGCGGCTGCTCCTTGACCTGCTCAGCAGCCTGGATTCGTGACCACAGGCGGACACACCAGATCTACCACGCTTCGGCTTCTCAGCCTCCATGCTGTCTCCGGTAACTCTCCGCCTGTGTAAGTGTGTGGGTGCATGAGGGTATGAATGCAGTGAATGTGTGCTTGTATGAATAAGCTCCGTCTCTTTTCTAGCTGACCTAACAGCGGCATTGTAATAAAACTAATACAAGTGTGACCCTGGGTTGGTTCTTAGGGGAACAGAGGTAACAGGAAGGGGCTCGGTTTGGGGGGGGAAGGGCCTCAGGGCACAGGGTTACCTCTGGTGGCTCCCGGTCAGCAGTGCAGCAGGGGTGCAGAGGCAGGCTTCTCACAATGTCCTGGCACTACAGACCGCGCTGCGCCCCAGAAGCAGCCAGCAGCAGGTCCAGCTCCTAGGCGGAGGCGCGCAAGCAGCTCCACGTGGCTCTTGCCCGCAGGCACCACCCCCCCACCCCAGCTCCCATTGGCCAGGAACTGGCAGAGCCGGTGCTCGGGACAGGGGCAGCATGCAGAGCCCTGTGGCCCCCTGCCTAGAAGCCAGACCCACTGCTGGCCACTTCCGGGGCACAACACGGTTTCAGAATAAGTAGGCACTAGCCTAGCTGGGCAGCACCGCCAACAGGACTTTTAAGGTCGGCGATGCTGACCAGAGCTGCTAGGGTCCCTGGGTGCTGAGCAAGACAACCCAGTGCCTTACTTGCCACGACCCAGTATTGGGTCACTACCCAAACTTTGAAAAACACTGCCTTACAGGAAGATATGCCTTTGCTTATAGTCAGACAAGTTATTGGGCTCAATACAGGGGTAACTGGGTGAAAACTAATGGCCTGTGATACACAGGAGGATCAGACTAGATGATCCAATTGTCCCTCTGGCCTTAAACTTTGAGTTACACATCAGTGGAGCTATAGTTATAGTATAGGGCTTTGTGGTAAAGTAAGGAGACAGAGGCTTTGCCTCAAGGGGTTTAAAACCTGAAGAAGATGGTGACCTAAAGCAGGGGCCAGTGCTAAAGGTTGCCAATCCCTGACCTAAAGGGAGATAAGATGCAGGGATAGAGGGAATGAGACAGGCTGCTCATGGGAAGAGCATTATGCAGCAATGCCAGCATGCTCAGTGTGTCTGTCTGTTTCATGTTTGCCATGGTCTGTGTGTGTTTAATGGGCCATAATCAGGCCTGAGAGGGGACTGGGTAGCACCACAGCAGAGATCAGCAAGGGAAAAAGAACCGAAAGCGAGCGGCTTTGTGGAGGGATTTGGAGGAGCAGGAGGAGGATGGTGTGCACAGAAGAGAACAGGTGCAGGTTTATGCGTCTCTATGGGGCAAATCAGAGCCATGCAAAGGCTTGAAGGCCGCTGAACAGCTGTGACTCTGCTGCCCGGAATGGGAATGCAGGGTGTGGCATTTCCACTCCTGGTTGCCATGGAGCAAATCTCTGCATGAGGTCCCCAGCTGCAGCATGGATAGAAGGTGTTTACAAGCAGGACAGGGAGGAACCGGAGTGAAGAGAGCATAACCGCTAATACCCGAACTCACTAGCCAACATGACGCTTCCTTTCCCCAGCTTGGCTGTTCCTAGGATTTCCCTTCAGGGCCTCTCTCTCCCACACTCTAGCACCCTCTCTCCAGAGGGTCTCACCCACCTCCCTTACACGTCTGATACAAGGAGTCAGACTGACTCAACTAGCATCCCCCTGCAAGATTCCTACACCGGCAAACAGGGTGAGGCAGCAGAAGAACTTGTTACCCTGTTAGGCCTCTCCTGCTCTGGCATTGTTCTTCAGATTCCCCACTAGTACAGCCACACCTGCGGTAGCCAGGAGGAGAGCTCTAAGGGGGAGGATGAAGCTTTAGGGCCTGTCCGTGCTACAGCTGGAACTGTGCTAGCAATAACCAGTGCCAGGGACTGTTTTCTAGCAGGTTCCCCCCACCACCACTATGGATGAAGAGGGCAAATTCTCTGCTGACAGAACCCCACTAATTTCAATGTCAGCAAAGAATTTTGTCCAAGGATCATAATCTAGATCTAGACTTCTCGGGGGAGGATTAGCTTGCAACAGGGATTTCTCAAGCCACTTTTGCACCACCTAGATTCTGGGTTGCTACAGAGCCAAATCATCCCCTAGCGTAAGTTAGATCAGCCCTGGGACTACTTTAAACTCACAGCAGCCCACAATCCCCATAGTGCCCGACCCTATATTCAAGCCTTTTATGCTGGGGTCTTCAAGGGGGGAGGTGTAGCATAAAGCTGCCCACTTAAGTCTTACAATGCACCTGTACCAGCAAAATTCTCCCCCGGTCTCTCGGGCTCATTTTCAGACCCTGTTAAAAATAAAATTAAATGCTCGATTTGAAGCCTCAAGAGCCTTTGGAGAAGTTCAGATCCAAGTCCAAACTTCCCTGCTGGCTAAATCCCTCGGTGACAAGCATTGGAATATCCCTGCTCTTTGGATCCAGTTCCTAACTTGGCAGCTTGAGCCCCCTCTCTGCTTATATTATTTTCAGAGGTGCAAAGACAGATCCCTCACATTCCAAGGCTTTAATTATTAAAGCAAAAGCTGTGCCCGCAGTCCACTTCACAGCTTCTATCAATCTGGAAAGCAGAGTCAGGTAAAGCCTTCAGGCTGCGTTATGGCCAGCCAAGTTGCTGTTTCCTGACAATTGCTGGAGGAAGTGCGGCCTCTGGGGAAAAAAAAACAAAAAAACCCACCAGCATAGCAAGGAATAGCTCGATGCATGGCCCGAGTCTGAGGCGTGGCCAAGCTTTGTGGCGGCAGCAGGAGCAGCAGCTGCTGCCTCTGCCTCAAGGCTTTGGAACATTCAAAGCACCAGACTTGGCCCTCTAGTTATTTTACTGACACTTACTCAGAACAGCAAGAAGCCCCAACTTAAGCCACACAATGGGAGCTGGTTAGGATAATCTCACTGCAGATATGTGCATCAGCTGGAATACATAGGAAGTCTTACAAGACTTTAAGCAGCAGCAGATTGGATAACACCAGGAGGCGGGGCCAGGTGGGAGGCAGCGTTGTTTAAAGTTTTGAAGAGTCAAGACTCCCGGGTACTATTCCTGGCTCTGAGACCTCAGAGAAGCTATCTAAGCTCATATTTGAAAATGAGGGTAATCTCCCCTAGCTGCCAGGGGAAGGAGGGAGTGTATGTAAAAGCCCTTTGAAGGACTCAGATGAAAGAGGTAAGAGAAGTACAAGTTACTGCTATTGCTGGAAGTCAAAAGACCAGTCAGCAGTTGGGGTGGTTTTTTTGTTTGTTTGTTTTAAACATTCTGTGCCATATTTAACAATAGAACAAACCAGGACTTTAAGGAAGCCGATCTGTGTCTACACATACATATGAAGCTGCTCTTCCACAGTCCTCTAGTTCTCCCACAGATCAGACCTCCCAGCATGCATTGCCCTGGTATCACCAGTAACCCCTCTAATCAGCACTGGAGTCTGGTAACTGCCAATGGGGGAAGAACATTTGCTTTTGTTCAGAGTTTGAAGTTTTCAGTCTAATTTCATAGACTCAAACATGCGAATGCTCTCTCTCACGCTCTCCATTCTAAGGATGAGGCACATTGGCAGGGAATGCTAGGGACAGACTGAACTGTCACTGACCATCCTAGAGATAGAAATAGTCTGTTGGTCCACACAGGAGGCTGGATCTCAGGAAATCCAGGGGCAATACAGTAACTCTTCACTTAAAGTCATCCCGCTTAACGTTGTTATGTTGCTGATCAAATAGGGAACATGCTCGTTTAAAGTTGTGCAATGCTCCCTTCTAACGTCATTTGGCAGCCGCCTGCTTTGTCCACTGCTTGCAGGAAGAACAGCCCGGTGGAGCTAGCTGGTGGGGGCTTGGAACCAGGGTGGACCGGCAGCCCCCCTACCAGCTCCCCCCAAGTTCCCTGTGCAGCAGCTGCCCAGCAGGCTAGCAATTGCAGCTGTCCCTCCCCCCACTGCCATGTGCTGCTCCTGCCCTCTGCCTTGGAGCTGCTCCCCAAGACTCCTGCTTGCTGGGGGGGGGGGGAAGAGGAGAGGAAGAGGGGGGCTAATGGCAGGGTGTCCCCCTCCCCCCTGCTCCTGCACCCCACTTGCCCCATCTTCTATAGAGCAGGGGGGGACACATGACAGGGCTCAGGACAGAGGGAGCTTGCTGGCAGCAGCTGTGGTCTCAGCAAGCTGATCTAATTAACAAGGCAGTGTACTTAAAGGGGTAATGCACATCTCTCTCTCTCTCACACACACACACGGTGTGTGTCTCTGTCTGCGATGCTGTCTCCCCTCCCTCCATTCCTGCTGCCTTGTAGAATGTGAGAGTTAACCCTTGAGGGCTCAGCCAATTGCTAATTCATCATTTAGCAGTAAGTCATTTCCTGGGAAATATCCCACCCTCTGACTCCTCTACCTCAACCAAGCTTCACAATCATCATCATCATCATCATCACTGTGTACCAGTATTAAATTGTTTGTTTAAAACTTATACTGTGCACGCATGTGTGTGTGTGTGTGTCTGTGTGTGTGTGTGTGTGTGTGTGTGTCTTTTGTCTGGTGGAAAAAAATTCCCTGGAACCTAACCCCCTCATTTACATTAATTCTTATGGGGAAATTGGATTTGCTTAACATAGTTTCACTTAAAGTCGCATTTTTCAGGAACATAACTACAACGTTAAGTGAGGAGTTACTGTACAGACCAGATTTCTTCTATAAGGGACAAACTCTCCCCTAGCCCAATGGAAGCATTAAGAAGTCCCAAACAGATTCTCGCAGGGTTTTCTTCTCCCTTGTACCCCATCCTGTGGGTTTTTCCAAACAATCCAGGCCCCAGAAAGGATCCTTCTAGGACATTAGCGATGAGGAAGCGAGATTATTAAAAATGTTGTTAGGATGGAGGTTGGGTGAAACCTTGTGGAAGCTGGTGGCATGATACCTGCCCTTTATTCAAAACAAAATGTAAGAAACAGTTAAGCTCATTTTTTGGAGTAAGATAGGCGAAACAATAGGAGCCACCACCCAAAACAGAGGCCACATGGAAGGCCGGTCAGAAGCTGAGCTATGCAGGCAGAGGGGTTTTACTGAAATGGAATGCAAATGCAAGGGACTGGGTGTGGTTTGATGGAAAGGTGTCTGTGAGCAGAAACATTGAGTTGCATCTGGAAGAAGCTAGAGAACAGGCAGACGACAGAAGTCAAGCAGTTAGCAGGAGAAACACTGGAAACAGGACCCTGAGAGAACGCGAAGCGAGCACACTTTGGGGCAGAGTGCTGGCTGGAAAGAGGGTTGGCACTCTGAGCCAAGAAAATGCCTCATTTCTACTATGTTCAGGGAAACAGAACTTTATGTGCTATTTTGGTAAGTAAACAGGATTGCATTAAATAAATACCTGACTCCATCATCAATTTCTCTTCCTAATAGAAACAGCCTGCAAGATCCTGAATACTGGCTAACTGCTCGGGTCAAAAGGGATAACAATACCTTGCACCTCCCATTGGAGGATTTCTAAACACTCTACAGTCATGAATTAAGCCTTAAGATGCTCAGGACTAAATGCTAAAATTGTGCCAATATTTAAAAAGGGTAAAAGAGATGACCCAGGTAATTATAGGCCTCTCAATCTGACATCGATCCAGGGCAAGATAATGGAGCAGCTGATAAGAGACTCAATTAATAGAAAATTAAAGGAAGATAATTAATGCCAATCAACATTGTTTTATGAAAAATAGATACTGTCAGACTAACCTGATATCTTTTTTAAAATTAGATTAGCAGTTTGGTTAATAAAGGTAATAGTGTTGATATTTAGACTTCTATAAGGTGTTTGATTTGCTACCACATAACATTCTGAAAAAAGTTGAATGATACAAAGTTAACATGGCACACACTAAATGGACTTAAAACTGGCTAATTTACAGATCTCAAAATGTAACTGTAAACAGGGAATCATCATCATCAAGCAGGTGTGTTTCTAGGGCGGCCCCCAGGGATCGGTTCTTGGTCCTACACTATTTAACATTTTCATCACTAACTTGGAGGAAAACATAAAATCATCACTGATAAAATTGGCAGATGACACAAAAATTGGGGGAGGAGTAAATAAAGAGGACAGGTCACTGATACAGAGTGACCTGGATTGCTTGGTAAGCTGGGCACAAGCAAATAAAACGTGTTTTAATACAGCTAAATGTAAATGTTTACATCTCGGAACAAAGAATGCAGGCCATACTTACAGGACGGGAGACTATCCTGGGAAGCAGTGACACTGAAAAAGATTTGGGGATCATAGTGGATAATCAGCTGACCATGAGCACCCAGTGCACCACTGTGGCCAAAAGGGCTAATGAGATCCTTGGACGCATAAATAAGGGATTCTTGAGTAGGAGTAGAGGGGTTATTTTATGTTTGTATTTGGCACTGGTGAGATGGCTGCTAGCATATTGTGTCCAGTTCTGGTGTCCACGGTTCAAGAAGGATGTTGATACATTGGAGAGAGGTCAGAGAAGAGCCACGAAAATTAGTAAAGTGACTGAAAAACATGCCTCATAGTGATAGATTCAAGGAACTCAATCTATTTAGTTTAGCAAAGAGAAGGTTAAGGGGTGTCTTGATTACAATCTATAGGTACCTACATGGGGAACAAATATTTAATAATGGGCTCTTCAATCTGGAAGAGAAAGGCATAATGCAATCCAAAGGCTGGAAAGATTAAGCTAGACAAATTCAGTCAGGAAATAAGGCCTAAATATTTAACAGTGAGGGTAATTTACTAAGGGTTTGGGTGGATTTTCCATCAGTGGCAGTTTTTAAATCAAGATGGGATGTTTTTCTAAAGGCTCTGCTCTAGGAATGATTCTGGGGAAGTTCTATGGCCTGCGTTATACAGTATGTCAGACCACATCATCACAAAGGTCTCTCCTGGTATTGGAATCTATGCATCTTGCTCTTACAGATGGGGAAGCTGGAGCACAGAGAAGGGGGAAAAGGGACTTTCCCAGCAAGTGAGTGGTACAGCCATAAGTAGAATCCAGAATTTCTTTCACCCGGAACTGTTCCTTAAACAAGAGACCATTCTTCCTCCATAACTCTTGTTATGGGACCCAAATGCATGGTGAGGTTGCTGCAATGGCAAAGTTCTTAAATAGATTAGCGTGCAAACCCGTATCAGGACCGAGGAAGGGAAAAGGGACAGAGGGCCCAACAAGCCCAGGATAATCATTCTTAGATACGAAATGGAGAACATGCTTTGGCAGAGGGTTGGGGGAGAGGGATGGGGAAGTTAGTAGATTTAAAGCTGCTGGAAATCATGGGCTGAGTTCATGCTAGCACTGATCACAGCAGCATCAGGAGGGAATCCTTTCTACAGGGATGAATAACTTCTGCATTGCACTCAGTATAAAGAGGCTTGTCTTCCCCACCAGGTGGGTATATAAGTTCTTCTATTATTTCCCTCACCCCCCGTTGTACAAGTGTTTTATTTTCCTCCAAAGCAGGTTTGCAGTGAATTGCTAAATATAGCCTCAAAGGGAGTAGGCAGGTTATACAGAGACAACTGTTTGCTATGATATTCCATTCCAAGGTATTCTAGGGTAATATTATATATGTCTATTTCTTCTGCTCCATATAGTCCAGGATACACCACCACTTAATCTTCCATGTCATTGCTTATGGTCAATACAAACACAATCCCTTCCCCCACCCCCCTCAGTTTCTGTTTGTATTCCACAAGTCCATTTGAGAGTATTCCAGACTACTGTTGCAATAAGCAATTTGGTCCCAGGCTCATTCCCTCCTTGAAGACTTTAGTGTTACAGAACAGCTGATGTAGCTGTTGCCTTATTGACTTTCTGTTCTAATAACTGCTTCTTTGGGGCACCAGAATAGAGTCACCTCCTTCTGGCCAGTGACTACTCTGGGGTCAATGGCTTCATCCATTGTTACCAAAGACGGTGAATCGTCGGCAGCAGTTATGGTAGCATCACAATATGGAGAGAGTGTGCTAGAGTCGCTTCTTCTACTTTATACTATACTCCAAGGAGTCTTGTCTGTATGGCTCAAGGGACTGGTAATAGGTAATTTGCAGTTAGCCTTGAATTCAACTGGGGGATTTACCAGGGGGAGCGTGGCTGGGCAGGGGACCAGTGAGTAGTCAGTCAGTCATCAACCCACAGCTGGATTGTCAGCCAAAGACCTTCATAGCAAGGGGTGGGAGGGTGAAGACATTTCTGAAAATGGAAGGCTGGAAAGGGCATAGTGGGGGCCGGGTACAGAAGCAGCTTCCAGCTGAAGGAGCAGGCATCTGACAGCTGTCAAGGAGGGCAGAGCTGAATGCATCAATGGTACCTGTGCGTTGTGCACATCCTTCCCCCTGCCACCCCTGTCATCAAGCCTCAGTTAATTGAGGTATCAAGAGTAACATCAGTCAACTGCTGTCTCCCTCAAGCAATCAGCTGAAGTACTTTTACCTGTGGATGCAACAGGCATTGTAATCAACTGGGGGACATTGCAATCATTTGATCTCTCTCTAATGCAGCCAAGCCCAAAGTTCTCTCTCTCCCATACTAGCCCTACTAAGATATTCCTTTCAGCTGGATGAAGGTCAAACCTCTACCAATGTTACTACAGGCAACTGGAAACTCCAGTGATGTAGAGGTCTGCATTTGGCACAGAGGACGCTGAATTCTCTGTGCCAAGCGTGTACATTTTAGCCAGCAACCTTGGCCAACATTTTCCAAAGGGACCAGTGACTCTGAGCACTCAACTTCAGACACCATGATTTTCAAATAGCCTGATTTTCAAAGGGTGAGTGCTCACAACTTTGAGAACCCTTTAATGTGTCAATTTGAGTATCTAAAAAAATTGAGGTACCCAAAAATCACTAGTAACTTTAGAAAATCTTGGCAATGGTGGCTTGTTTGTGATTATGAATTTGCTACACTACGTTCAGGCATTAGTGCCCGGACACACATAGGGACTTAGGCGTCACAACACTCAGTGTTGTAACATCTAACTTGTAGGCACATTGGAAAAATCACTGGAACCTACAAACCCTGGGTTAGGCACCTAGACTCCCTGTATAGTTCATGGGAAGATAGGCACTTGAGAATTGGATCCACAGAAGCCAGCATGCTAGCCAATGGGAGGTTCCAACAGGAGGGGTGTGTCTTAAGTCCTTGCCCTCTCACAGAGTTCAGCGCCTAAGTCCAGGCTGCAGGGAGACACCTATCTCTGGTTGCAACCCACAGCTGGGAATCCACCTTGCCTGGAGTCAGGCACCTAAGGGTATGTTGGCTCAGGATAGTAAATCCAGGCTCAGATTCAGGTTTAAACCTCAAAGCCCCCCTACTGTCTACACACAGCTCTTTCTGACTCAGGCCTGCGGACCCACCCAGGGGTTTGGTTCCAAGCCAGAGTCCTGCTAGGACTCCGGTCCAAGCCCAGTCATTTTGCCATTTTGCCCAGCTCAAGCTTGAGTCACCAGAGTCGTGTCCAGAGAATCCACCAATGCTATCCCACAATCCCCTAAGCCTGTGTTTCCCAGCCCTTCTTTCCCAAAACATCTCACTTGATTCCCAGGAACCAGAAGCGACCTCCTGGTTCAAATAGAGCTGCTTGGCATGTAACCCTTCCTCTCCATGCTGACCACACAACTGGAAACACTGTTAACACTGTCTCATGTTATCTATGACCAACACTACTAAGAAGCCCTACAGTAACCACCAGGCTAAAGACTAGAAGGGAGGCTGCCATCTCCTCCACCCCTCCCACCAGCCATTAGGCATGCTCTGAGCACACCTACCAGATCGTGCCCTGCAAGTGAGACAAATAAGGGAATGCCTATCTGCACCTGATTTGAGGATCGTGCTGGGCTTAGGTATGAGATAGGCATCCGGGCACCTGCCCGACGCAGCAGCACACATGCCCAGAGGCAGAAGCTTTAAGCACTTAGGAAACTTTTACAGTAAAGATTTAGGCACCAAGTGAGCTTAGGGGCAGCTGCGCGAGGGATCGCAATAAGTTGCCTAAGCCCTAGATTTAGGCACCTAAATCTTGGGCATAGGTGCCTAAATTCCTTTTTGAAGCTGGGCCTATGGCAGTAGCTCTGAACCTTTCCAGACACTATTTGTGCCCCTTTCAGGAGTCTGATTTGTCTTGTGTATCTCCAAGTTTCACCTCACTTGAAAACTACTTGCTTACAAAATCAGATAGAAAAATACAAAATGTGTCACAGCACACTATTACTAAAACATTGCTTACTTCTCACTTTTACCATGGAATATAAAAAAATTGTACTTACATTTCAGTGTATAGTATAGAGAGCAGTATAAACAAGACATTGTCTGTCTGAAATTTTAGTTTGCACCAACTGCGCTAGTGCTTTTTATGTAGCCTGTTGTAAAACTAGACAAATACCTAGATGAGTTGATGTACCCCCCCCCCCCGGAAGACCTCTGTGTACCCCCAGGAGTACATCTGCCCCTGGTTGTGAACCACTGGCCTATGGCACCAAAGCATGGATGTGGCTAGATTTCTGAAGTACTGGGTCTTCCAGTATTGTTTAAGTTTTCTTTTTAATTGAATTTTCAATCCACAACAAAAGGAACTCCAGGATGAGCCTTAACGTTGACAGAAACCGACAGTATCTTGGCAGTGCACTTGATTTGCAGCCTCACAGCTGCCAGTACTCTATTTGAAATTAATTAATATAGACAATAAGGAGGAAGTAGGGCCAGGCCTTTAGCCTGCATTGAAATGCACTGCACTTCAGGAATTGTTTGGAGGGGCAGAAGGGGAGGTGGGGAGATACTTTTTTTCCTCTAAAGAATAAAATTGTCCTTCCGGAGGGACAGTTGGCATAAACCATACTTCATCATGCTGTGATCTTAACATCTCACAGGGTAAAGCAGGATCAGAACTTAAATCTGAGACCTCTAATGAACCCCTTGTTCTGCAGAAAGGACAGTTGGTCATTTAGTGGGTGGTACCCATCTCTCTTAGTACTGAAACATTCACCAGCCTGGGTTTAGGCTATAATGAGGCTCTTATCTTTCATATGGTATCAAAAACTGAGGCTCAGTTTTGTCTGAAAAAGGGTATTGACCCTGGCGTCCTGGTTTAATTCTACTTCAGGCAATTACATTCTGCTTCCTTAAGTTTCCTTCCAGTTTGTTAGATACAAGAATCTTCGTGCCCTACCTTAAGTTTTTGTATAACATTACTGGGGGCTGTCTTCCGCTCTAGCAGCAGCTTCAATTCACACATCCTTCAAGTGCTTCACAATGAATGGCCCTAAATCTGAGTTCTTATTTCTATCTGATCCAGATCTTTAATCTCTCATTAAAATCAGGCATACGAGACACATTACCATGATTACAATGTTGGTGTCAAATAAGGCACACTCCTTTAACTGTATGTCCGCAGCATGAGAATTAGATTACTGTACTGAAAACTCAAATGTGAAGTTGCGGAACTATTAATTAAGGTTTGTAACCTGTCCTTTAAATTGGCTTCTGTACCCAATGACTGGAAGTTAGCTAATTTAACGCCAATATTTAAAAAGGGCTCTAGAGGTGATCCCGGCAATTACAGACCGGTAAGTCTAACGTCGGTACCGGGCAAATTAGTCGAAACAATAGTTAAGAATAAAATTGTCAGACACATAGAAAAACAAACTGTTGAGCAATAGTCAACATGGTTTCTGTAAAGGGAAATCGTGTCTTACTAATCTATTAGAGTTCTTTGAAGGGGTCAACAAACATGTGGACAAGGGGGATCCAGTGGACATAGTGTATTTAGATTTCCAGAAAGCCTTTGACAAGGTCCCTCACCAAAGACTCTTACGTAAATTAAGTTGTCATGGGATAAAAGGGAAGGTCCTTTCATGGATTGAGAACTGGTTAAAAGACCGGGAACAAAGGGTAGGAATTAATGGTAAATTCTCAGAATGGAGAGGGGTAACTAGTGGTGTTCCCCAAGGGTCAGTGCTCGGACCAATCCTATTCAACTTATTTATAAATGATCTGGAGAAAGGGGTAAACAGTGAGGTGGCAAAGTTTGCAGAGGATACTAAACTGCTCAAGATAGTTAAGACCAAAGCAGACTGTGATGAACTTCAAAAAGATCTCACAAAACTAAGTGATTGGGCAACAAAATGGCAAATGAAATTTAATGTGGATAAATGTAAAGTAATGCACATTGGAAAAAATAACCCCAACTATACATACAACATGATGGGGGCTAATTTAGCTACAAGAAGTCAGGAAAGAGATCTTGGAGTCATGGTGGATAGTTCTCTGAAGATGTCCGCGCAGTGTGCAGAGGCGGTCAAAAAAGCAAACAGGATGTTAGGGATCATTAAAAAGGGGATAGAGAATAAGACTGAGAATATATTATTGCCCTTACATAAATCGATAGTACGCCCACATCTCAAATACTGCATACAGATGTGGTCTCCTCATCTAAAAAAAGATCTACTGGCACTAGAAAAGGTTCAGAAAAGGGCAACTAAAATGATTAGGGGTTTGGAACAGGTCCCATATGAGGAGAGATTAAAGAGGCTAGGACTCTTCAGCTTGGAAAAGAGGAGACTAAGGGGGGATATGATAGAGGTATATAAAATCATGAGTGATGTGGAGAAAGTGGATAAGGAAAAGTTATTTACTTATTCCCATAATACAAGAACTAGGGGTCACCAAACGAAATTAATAGGCAGCAGGTTTAAAACAAATACAAGGAAGTTCTTCACGCAGTGCACAGTCAACTTGTGGAACTCCTTACCTGAGGAGGTTGTGAAGGCTAGGACTATAACAGCATTTAAAAGAGAACTGGATAAATTCATGGTGGTTAAGTCCATTAATGGCTATTAGCCAGGACGGGTAAGGAATGGTGTCCCTAGCCTCTGTTTGTCAGAGGGTGGAGATGGATAGCAGGAGAGAGATCACTTGATCATTGCCTGTTGGTCCACTCCCTCTGGGGCACCTGGCATTGGCCACTGTCGGTAGACAGGATACTGGGCTAGATGGACCTTTGGTCTGACCCAGTACGGCCGTTCTTATGTTCTAGCCACCTTAAAATAGTAAAGCTTTCCATCCATTTTACTTTCAAACAGTAAAACTGAAGTCGTATGTTCCTTGGGGGACCTGTGTCTTCTGTGAAAAGCCACACAGTGGCTCTTAAATAGGTCCTATAATCACTGGTAACTTACAGCGTGATCATTTTGCATTAGGCAAGATGCAGGTGAGAGACACGGACTCAAATATTATCTGGTCACTAAAATGAATAGATTTTCCACTATGTGCAACCTGGGTCGGGCCACAGAAATCTCTTGCCGTCTTGCAGCACCAATGAGAAAGTCACTGGACATTCATGATCTGGGCCATGATAGGGGCTGTTATTTATTGTATGTTTGTATAGAGCCCAACACAGCTGGTGCTACCATAGTATAAACAATAACTGTAATAAAGGGTAACGAAGCTACACTATAGCCTGATTAATTCACTGCAGGCCAAGAGTTAAGCAGGAGAGAAGAGAGGAAGTGGAGGCAAACCGGCGAAGAGGGGAGAGGAAACAGAGTTTCCGCAGCATCCTCAAACAGTTTTCCGCTCATTGGAAGCCAGGAAATATTTACTGAATAACAGCTCAGCTCTGGCTAAGTATAGTATGTAAATCTGAAAACAGCACTTCTTAAACAGTGCATCATTCAGGGGACAGTTCGGGTCATACCAGAGTTTACATGATTCAGGAGTCTAGTACCTGCCAAGAACTGTGCCCGCTGAGTTCCCAGGACATTCAGGGTATGTCTACACTGCAATAAAATACCCCCGGCCTGGCGTGTCAGCTGGCCTAGGCCAGCTGACTCAATAAGATTGCTATGTAGACACTGGGCTCCGGCTGCAGGCCGGGGCCCTAAGACCCCATGACGGGGGAGGGTCTCAGAGACTGGGCTCCAGCCAAATCCTGAACATCTACACCACAATTTTATAGCCCCACAGACCGAGTCAGCTGACTCAAGCCAGCTGCGGCCATGTCGTGGGTCTTTTATTGCTGGGTAGATGTACCCTTAGTAACTCACAACAGGGGCTCAGCACCTCACAAGCTTCGCACCTCAGCACTTAACCAGCGACATCTGCCCTTATTTGAATATGCCAAATTTCAGCTGGGACAAACGAAAAGCTTTTGTCATAAGCTTGGGGGCGGAAGGGGAGGAAGTTAACTTTTTAAAAAGAAACTTTGCCTGCACTTTGTGCAGGTGCCATTAAACAGCTGGGTTATTACAAAGTCAACATCCCTGAAGGATCTGTGAGGATTCCCCCACTCTCTTTCTCCCATCCCTCAGCTAAAATAATCTCAGGCTGAGGAAGACAGCGAAACAGGTTCCCCCTTTATAGTCAACCACTATTACTTCACAGTCTACCTCTTGCCAATATTTATTGCCTCTGTAGGCTGCAGCCACTGCCACCAGATGAGGGAGGAAGTGGTGTTAGTTGGATTGCAGTAATGTCTAGAGGTCCCTATTGAGATCAAGGCTCCGCACTGTGCTAGGCACTGTACAGACACATAGTAACAGCCCTGAGATAATAATCTAGTGCAGGAGAAAAATATTACCCCTATTCTACGGATGGGGAAATACTGAACCACAAGTTTCCCCTGGCCATGGAGCAAGTAAAAGAACAAAAGCTAGGGGCCCATGTAAGAAAAAGCATGGCCGGTCACTTCCCTACAGGCACAATCTTTTTACCTTCTCCATATTAACCTCCATAAAAGCAATCATTGTGGGTTAGTTATGAGCCTGATTTTTCAGAGGAGCCAGCACCCATAGCGCTCATTGGTTTCAGCTGGAACTCTTGGGGCCTAACTCATCCCTGGTTTAGGTCTACTGACTGCAGTGCAGAGATTTCTGGGATAAATTTGGCCCCTAGGATTCAGAAGCTCTGGAAGGCAGGCCCTATTTTCCAGGCCTGCTTAAAACTCACTTACAGGGCCACAAAGCCTTGGGCTACTGCTACATGAAAACCTTTGTTGCAGTCAGTCTAATTACCATGAACACAAAATCACATCCAGAAAAAAAGTCCCTTAAGAAGTTAAAAAGTAGAAGAAAAAGGACAATCTTTGCCTATGCTCGGATGTCTAAATTGGCCCAGTCAGCAAATAAATACTAATAATAAAATAAAGCAGAGCCGAGTCAAAGTGAGGACCCAGCAGAGAACTTTCTCCAAGTTTGTAGGCACTTGGGTCCAGTCTATTGGCTTGGGCCCCACCTCTAAATATTCAAAACCATCTTGAATAAGCTTACTTGCCAGTTAAAGATTTCAGCATCCCAAATGGAGCCTGCACCTTGAAGCAGCCACCTAGCAGAGATGCCCCAAAACACTTCAAACACCAGCCACAATTCAACTGCTTTGCTGGTTCATTACAAGCTCAAAGGTCATCCCAGGTTTGTCAAAAGAGTCACTGAGATTATGATGGGACCTGAGGCTAGTGCGTAGTTCTGCATCAAAGCATGAGAGAACCTGCCTAGGTTTCCAACCAGGTCAAACGTTACATTTGTAGCAGAGTTCCACTTGACTTTTGGGGTTTGTCAGGCTGGCAAACCCACATGGACTGAACCCAGAGGAAATGTTTGCACAAACCAGGATGTGTTGAAACTATCCAAGTCTACTTAGGTCTATCCTACACCTCTCAAAAAGGTAAGAGGTTTTTCCCTTTAATCGACTATAAACGGTTTACTGAAAAGTGCATCATTTACTCACCAGAGGCCAGATTTTCTCTGCTTCTGCTGAAAATGTGGACAGAAGAGCCTAAACAAGCTAATATCAACAGCCTCTTGGAAGAGGTGGAATAGCAGCACTTGATCGAATTCCTAGCTCCACCCAGAAGTCCCTCCACTACATCTCCATGGCAGATAGACTTCATGAGAACTCCAGTGAGCACCTGCTGTCCATTATGTTCTCCATTCAATCAGGTTTGAAGGCTGTTTGAACTTAAGCAAGATTAACATGCACAGGGAACCCTTTACAGCTGCTCCACTGCCACCACAGGCAGAGTCAGCCACTGGCTGCAGCACGTCTCCTTTCAGATCTCCTTGCCTCTCCCCTTTAGAAGCCATGTTGCCAGGAGGAGAGAAGGCCAACAGGATTGGCTGTGTGGAGTACAGGCTGTCTGTGTATCTTAGGAAATCCACGGATTTAGGTACTGAACACACTTGCTTGTTCTAATGGTAATGATACTGAGCACTTATACAGCACTTTTCCTCCATAGAATGAAATGTGCTTTACAAAGATAAGTAAGAGTTTTCAGTTTGATAGATGGGGAAACTGAGGCATGGAGAAGTTAAAGGAAGTGTCCAAGGGCAGATAGCAACTGAGTGGCAGAGTTCAGAAAGGAAAGCCGGTCTCCTGACTCCAAGCCCAGTGCCCTATCCACCGCATTAGGTAGAAGCTCCTTCACTTTCATGTGGCACTGCTTCTGGTCCATCCTATCCCTTCTCCTGCATCCCCTGTGCAATCAGCTCATAGATGTCCACATTTCTACAGCTGTTCAGTAGCTGTGCCTGCACAGCCTCTTCTCCCCACAGGCCCAGGAGATCCAATATCTCCCATCCACTCCAAGACAGAGCACGTGCGGAGCTTGTAGCCAGCATGGTCAGCTGGGAGGTTGCACCCAACAGTGGAGAGCTGCTAGGTGTGCTCGTCAAGCTGGGAAACCAGGAAAAGTCACTTCAAAAATTTGCAGGGCTTTAAAGGGGAGTAGAACTTCGAATCTCTGTGACCCCTGAGCGGTGAAGTCCACAATTGTGACCAGAGCAGTCAGCGTCAGGAATTGTGGGATAGCTGCTGGAGGACTGTTAGGGTCGACATAAGTAATGCAGTGCCTACACACCCGCTACATTGACCTCAGTACATCAACCATGGTTCAATGCCACTCATGGAGCTAGTGTTACTATGTTGGCATAACAGACAAATTTAAGTGCGCAGACATACACACCTAGGTCAATGCATAGCAGCTTAGGTTGACCTAACTTTGTAGTGTAGACCCAGCCACCTTTACTAGTCCTATTCTGTCTGCTTCTTTGTACCCCCTCCCCCTCCACTGGTCCTCTCCCCCTTTGTGTGCTGTTAATTACTTCCATTTCTATTGCCAGCCCAGGTAGAACCTATTTAATTGCTGACAGCTGGTGGCTAGCTGAAGCAGTCTGAAGGGGTGGGGGGGCCCCGCAAAGCGTAGGCCTTAATAGAAGAATCTGGTTTCCCCAGCTTAACCTCCCTTCTCCCCTTACTTCTAAGTGCATTGGGCAAAATTAGCTATGCATAGGAAGTGCCACTAGCTGAGATGCAGAGGGCACACAGAAAATTCTATGCAACACTTTTTCCTGAGTTATCACTGACTGGTCCTAAAGCCAAGCAATTCTTTAAAAAATTACTTACATTCCATGTGCAGTTAGAGGACATAGGTGCCAACCCTGCAATGAGCTCTGCATAGGTCAACCCCTGTGCTCACGCAGAGTCCCATGGTCTTCACTGGTTCTCTGTGCAGCGGGGTCTACCTGCCTAGATCATAATGCAAGGGCAGGGCCTTCTATTACAAGTATTATGAGATTCAGTTTATATATTTTAAGGGGATGTTGCCAAGTTAAGCAGACGGGCTTTCTAAAATTGTTTAGTACTTTTAGAGTATGAACTGAAACAATTTTTTAAAAATTGAATTGACCTTTCACAGCGTTAGCAACGCTCATGATTTTTTTCGTGAGCGAGGGATTTCAGATGGGGCTGGAGCTCACTTCATGATTACACAAAAAGCTTCAGCCCCCTCACAAAGTTCAGCCCGGTCAGAAGCCATCAGTTTCTCTCCCCTCCTCTTGCTGTTCTCACAGAATAGGGAGCAAAGAGCTCAGCAACTCCTCCACCTCCCATCCGGTGAGCGACAGGGACAGGCTGGTGCCTCTGCTTCTCTGCAGCACCTGGCAAAGGAGAAGGGGGGGGTGAAGAGCCCCTGGAGCTGCCCCCCAGCCAGGGAAGGAGGCGAGGAGACCCTGCTGCAGCCTTCCAGGCCTGGGAGAAAGGAGTGAAGAACCCAGGAGGAGCAGAAGTGAGGCTGGAGAGCTGAACTGATGGGGGCTGTAGGACAGGATTCATTACTGGACAGAGAATGGGCAGATGTGGGGGTGAGAGCTCCTGCAGTAGAGGCCAAGCTCACCCTGCCCAATGAATTTGGGAGCGTGGCCAACACTAAATTGTCTCTCACACATGCTGGGGGTGGGCAGTTTAAAATAAATACATAAATAAATAAATAAATAAATAAATAAAAATGGAGACACCAAAAAACATTTTTTTTTAAAAATGTCTCATGATTTTTAGGTGTCCTCTTCCTGATTTTTGATCGCTTTAAGTTGGCAATACTGTTTTCATTGCGTATTGTTTACTTTTCTTCTATTTTATTAAGTTTGAACAATTAAACTAAACTGATCAATTTCACTCCCTGGTTCTCCTGCTCTAGCAGTGTGGTGGTAGCATTTCTGGAGACTGTTTAATTAAAGTTTTGGTTGAGTGCCTTTAAATAAATAAATCGCTTCATATCTGTTTGGGGTTTATACCTAAATGAGAGCTGGCAGCATCCCTTTAAACATGTTAATTTCATCCTGGGTCTTCATGTTTTATTTGTAATATTCTCACCCGAGTTGATGGAGGGGTCATCTTTTGGATAAGAGATAAAAAAATCAAGATCCTGATCACTTTAAGTCATTAAAGACATCATGGGTACATCTACTGCAATAAGACCCTCATGGCTGGCCTGGGCCAGCTGACTTGGGCTCAGGCTGTGGGGCTGTATAATTGCAGTGTAGACATCTTGGCTCAGGCTGGAGGCCAGTTCCAGGACCCTTCCCCGCCCCCCCTTCACGGGATCCCCAAGTCTGAATGTTTACACTGCAGTTTTATAATCTTATAGCCGGAGCCCAAGTCAGCTCACTGTTGATACATCCCATGATATTTTATAAAGATCCAGGGGGTCCTGGTCAAAGTTCTGTGGTTTTAATTGGATCCAGTGCACTTCATTTCTTGACCTAAACTGCTTTGCCTTGTTTGCGGTCAGCTTTTAAAAAACCACTGCATCCTTTCATCCCAAGGAGGGCTGCTTTTCAGTGACTGGCATTGGGCAAAACTTATAAAAGCACTAGATGCTTTGTAAATATAACAAACAAGATATAGGCATACTACATTGGCCTGTATCATTTATTAGACTTAATCAATGCAGAATCTTTCCAACATACTTCATAGTACAAAACTTTCTGCCAACCAGTGACCTGAGATGATTTTTTCCCCCCGGAGATGCTTTACAGTAGACTGTTAATACACGTCACAGAAAGCATTTAGTTTGACAGATCTGTATTGGTTGCTAAGCATTCCTATACCTGTGATTTCTTCTGTGCCATAAGCTGATAGTTCCATGGCCTTTATTTAAAAAAAAAAAAAAAAAAAATCAGCCATTTCCCACATGCAGTACTTAAACCATGCTGCCAGGAACTGAAATATTAATAGGTAGAACTTCCTGGAATGATTTTAGTGTCACTGCTAGAAACCAAAAAAATATTAAGGTATAAGGTCATAATTGTGAACGGTTCAGTTACTTTTTAAAAGTTTCTTCACAGTTGTTAGCGAATGAGAAACATAAGATTATGCTGTGGACCCACTATATTACCTTAAGGCCCTGATTCTGCAAACCTTTATGCAAGTGATTAACTTGCAAAGTCCTGGGACTGGTCACAGTAGTAAGTGATTTCAGGATTGGGGCTATAGGTTCTCCAATCCATCAGACTACCCATTTTGAATTAAGGGTTAGAAAGTGAAATCTGGTACATTTTAAATCTTTTTAGATCTGTTTCTGGGTGCTCAGCACCTTGCAGGATTAGGTCCATTTACTTACTAAATACATGGGCTACCAAAGCTTGTCCCATTTCAAGTTTACCGTTCTCTCTTCTCCCTTGCTCAACAGAGTAGGGTCAGCTACATTATAAAACCCATTGATAGTGGTACCATTTAAAAAAAAAAATTTAACCTCTTAGCAAAAATTAAGCTTTTTTTATTATTGTAATAATGCCAGGCTTGGTTTGTGCAATTGTCAAATAGCTGCATCTGCTTCAGCCAACGCACCCAACAACAGGGGTGCTGGAACAATTTGTATAGGGGGTGCTGACAGCCATTGAACCAAACTGTAAACCCTGTGTATGGTGAAACCCACTTCAAGCCAGAGGGTGCAGTAGCTGGGCTCTTCACCTTATAGTTCCAGCACCTATGCCTAAGGAATGTCTTTATTTTCACCATAAGCAAACACCTTGTCATCTTTATTGCTTGCACAAATGGCTCAGCAACCTTTAAGAAAAGGAAACATACAATTGAGAAGAAAATGTAAAACTTTCAAATGTAGTCTGCTCCACTAAACTGTTTGCGCGCACAGAGGAGGAGCGCCCCAAGGTAAGTTATATTACAGAACCAAAGCCTATACCCAGATAGAAGTCTGGATTTGGATCCCCTTTATTCACATTGAATTGTGCCTTACTCCCCAAGTGGGCCCATTGAAGCCAATGGGAGTAAGGTGCTCCTCAACGTGAGTAGGGGTGGTAGAATCTGGACCTGAACGTGCACTACTTGGCCTTACATGCAGATTATTCAACAGAGAGAAGAATCAGGCTCTTAACGATTGGGGGGTTTAGTTCTAATCATTTTTTCCCCTCTTCCCCTTGCCCTTTTCTTCCCAATCTTCTCAAGTTCTTCTGCCAGCCTTAGCTGGTCCTGTTCATATTTGTTCTTCGTTAATGAATTCAATGCTCATTAAACAGGCTGGATGGACAATCCTAAAGAGTGAAGTTTATCCATAGAACAGGCATAGACAACACAATCTTCTTAACACTGTCCCCTCAATGTGTCAGCTATGCCCTGGAAGGAACTCCGTGCAATGGGAGTTCAGTCCCCATGTCTCACTTGATCCTTGTACTTTCCTAAGATTGCCTATTAGTGCCAAATAGGGTGTTGGATTTGTGAGATGGACATGTGCCTACATGGAACTGGATGGAGATCCACCCACTCATTTCATATAGGCCACCTTACCTTCTGCTGGCTGTTAAACTTTTAGTTCATAGTTATCGGAGATGGATTTGAACTAGCCACCTACGGGTAAAAATCTCCTCATGCAAATATCATTAGCCCGGGAGCCATCCACTCCTCAGTAGCACTGAAGATGGTCATTCTGGAACTGCCACCACTTTTTTTTTTTTACAATATATTTTAAATGTGGTAATTGACAAACTTCTGCACAAGTGAGAAATGGTGAAACATAAGTAGGGAAGGGCAGACTTAGAGAACCTACAGAACATCACCAAACCTCACCTCCTCCTCTTGCCCACATCTCAGTGCTGGGCTCTTCACCTTATAGGAAGACATGACAACATTTGCACCGTGAGATGGTGATTCTGTCCTGGAGGGACAAAGTCTGAAAAGTGGTGAGTAGAGCTGGATAAACACCATATTTCTTTTGTTTCCATGAACCAAACTTTAAAAAAAAAAAAAAAGTCATGGTGTGTGCGCGCCCGAATTCATTCGGAAACCAACCAAAAATTGTCTGAATTTCTGGATGAAAAAGTTGAAAACCTTTCATTTCAGGTTGAATAAGAGGTTTCATTTATTTGTTGGGGGGTTTCAGACATTTAAGGTTTTGTTTTTTGGAATTTCCCTACATTTAACAAAAAACAAAAAACAACCATCTTTCTGACAAAAAGGAATCTAGGTGTTTTGGTTTGGAAATGTCGAAACAAGCTGTTCTGACTTATTTTTTGGGGGGTAAAAGTTTTTGACCAAAACTATTTACCAAAACTGACTCAAGTTTACAAAATAGTTTCAGTTGACCCAAATCTACATTTTTCAGCCAAAAGCTATTGGCTGAAATTTTTCATGAAAACTGTAGTGGTGAGTATTCTTGCACGTGACAGAACCTGACTAGCAATGTCCAAGCTGGGATGGTCAGACTCAAATTGCACTCACTTGAGCCATGTGTGTGTGTTTAGGTTCTTATATGGCCCCAGTCATTGTAATGTTCCCTTCGCCTCACTACACACATCCCCAAATCTGCTTGGAAGTCAGTTCACTTCACCACCCACCAAGTGATTGACAGGTGATTCTACATAGTCCCTTAGCATTTCTGTTGTGCCCAACAGCTGCCAATAACTCCGGAAAAGATGGTGATGATTTACTGCCTGCTTCTGTTGGGACTAGCAGAGCTGCTGAATA
This sequence comes from Emys orbicularis, assembly GCF_028017835.1. Lineage (NCBI taxonomy): Eukaryota > Metazoa > Chordata > Testudines > Emydidae > Emys > Emys orbicularis. Next base: position 160,403,330 of record NC_088685.1, on the reverse strand, counting down.
ACAAAAAGCAAGACAAACTAGAGTCCCAGTGAAAATGAAGTCATAGGCACTCAGATGACTCTAGACTACTTTTAAAGGAATGTACTCAGATATGGCAATAGTCAGCAATACAAAATCCATAAGATACATACGCTAATGATCTACTCAGATCCAGCACTTGGAAGGTTTTCTGCTGCTAGTCTAAAAGGAATGATTTCCCTCCACTTGAAGTTTTAACCCTGAAGATACCATAAAACAGTGATTCAATCTGTGCTCTACAAAGCCTTCCCAAGTGGCCTGCTCTCACAATGGCATTGCATCTGCCAGTCTTTAAGCAGTTATCCTTCCTGCTACTTAAACTGCAACCCAGTCCAGGACTCTGCTATGGTTTCCAGAGCTTTTTTGGACCAAGCCTCTCCCCCCTCACGCTGCACCTCCTTTGTCAGTTGTTTTTGGTATAAATTAAGCAATGATCAAAAATGCAGGAAATAAAATTAGAGGGATAGCAAAACTCACAGGAGGACAGACCCCAACTAGAAAGAAGGGAGACCAGACTGCTGAGATGCAAGCAATGATGGCAAAGTCAGTAATAATCAGACACCCTAACTCAGGAAATAGGGAGTAAAACCAGGCAGCCACACCCATCTGAATAAATGGAGAATTTTCATCTTATCTCCTTAATACTGCCCTGATAATATCCTTTTACATTCCCAAACCCTGTGGTTATAGCAGAGGTGTGGAACTGGGAAGTTGGATGGGGAAACATCTATGAGAGGATGGAGTGATCCACAATATAGTCTAGAAATACAAGCATAAGATAAGCAACATCTTGCAGTGACTAAGAAGCCTGCTCTGTGCCAGTGCTACTCAACCTTCACTGAAAGAAGATGCAGAGAGTCATGGCATGTCCTTCTGCCGCTATTTTGCCCGGAGTGGCACTGTTGTGACACAGCAGCGTTCTGCACTGACAATGCTGTAACAAAACACTGCAATGCAGCGGAAAGCCATCACACCACTGTTATCTGGTGACTTTGCAACTTGACAAGGAATTCCCTTCTCTCTTCTCCTGCTGGGAATGAACAGGTGAAGTAGGGGATGAGTTCCTCTTTTTCTCCACCTGGTCTTGGGCAGGGTGGATGGAATGTTGAACAGGCCCTTTGAGAGGCACAAGTACTGTCTGAAATAACCACAGGCTGGCTATCACTGCTCTATGTTGCTTATACATGTCTGCCTTAGAAAGAGGCCAAGGTGCCACGTGAACCCTCTGGAGACTTGCAAGAGAAATGGGGCCCTGATACTCATCTCAGTTATACCAATGTAAAGCAGGAGCAATTCCACTGAAATTGCTCTGGATTTACACCAGTATAACAGAGATCAGAATCTGGCCTGTGGTCTGGGCATATTCCTGTGTTGTCAACAACTCATGCCTGCCAGTTCCAGGAGTTTGTAAATAGGATTCTGGCCTGGACCAGTCCACACAAGAGATCCACTTCCTGGACACTACAGTGCAAATAAGCGATGGTCACATAAACATCACCCTATACCGGAAACCTACTGACCACTATATTTACCTACATGCCTCTAGACCACATCACACAATCCATAGTCTACAGCCAAGCTCTAAAGATACAATCGCATTTGCTCCAATCCCTCAGACAGAGACAAACACCTACAGGATTCTACCAAGCATTCTTAAAACTACAATACCCACCTGCTGAAGTGAAGAAACAGATTGACAGAGCCAGAAGAGTACCCAGAAGTCACTGTGACGTTGCACCCCATAATGCTTTAAGGGAATATGCTTATGAATGTATATATGACATAACTGGAATATGTTCTATGCTACATATGCCATGTAACATATCTCCGTAAAGGTTATGATCTACTGAATATATTCATCCTATTTGTATGCATGTATCGTTTTTGTATTCGAAGTTATGAATATTGGCTATGTACTTGTTTAAATTTTAAGTAGCCCTCAGTGAAGCAGTTGGTCAGCTTCCTGAGAAAAGACTATTCTCAGTAAGTGCCCAATCAAGAAATACTTAAGCCAACGATAACTTGGAGACGCCAATCCACATCTGAGCTTTCCCAGGAATGTGGCCTGGCTGGTAAGGAACACAGTCATGGATGGACATGCGACTGCAAAACTCCATCTTGGAGTTGGATTTTGCATAGGAGAGAGGAGAGGGGTCTCCACCCACAAGAGAAGGTCTATTTAAGCCCCTGGGAGACTCCTCCATTTGGTCTTCAGCTGGCTCAAGAGATATCCTTTGGGGGTGGGGAGGCTACCCGAAAGAAACTGAAACAGAGGACAGTAACCACGGGGGTGTGGACCCAGACTAGAAGGAGGCTAGTCTGTAAAAGAAGCTTACTGGAACACCTCTGAGGGTGAGGTTTCATCTGTAATCACTTTCTTACTGTATTAGGCATAGACTTGTGTGTTTTATTTTATTTTGTTTGGTAATTTACTTTGTTCTGCCTGTTACTACTTGGAACCACTTAAATCCTACTTTTTGTATTTAATAAAATCACTTTTTACTTATTAATTAACCCAGAGTATGTATAATACCTGGGGGAGGAGGGGAGGGAAACAGCTGTGCATCTCTCTCTATCAGTGTTATAGAGGATGAACAATTTATGAGTTTATCCTGTATAAGCTTTATACAGCGTAAAATGGATTTATTTGGGGTTTGGACCCCATTGGGAACTGGGCATCTGGGTATTGGAGACAGGAACACTTCCTAAGCTGTTTTCAGTTAAACCTGCAGCTTTCGGGAGACATGGTTCAGACTTGGACCTGTGTTTGCAGCAGGTTAGCGTGTCTGGCTCAAACAAGGCAAGTTTCTGGAGTCCCAAGCTGCCAGGGAAAATGGGCTCCGGGGTAGTCTCAGCACATGAGGTGGCAGTCCCAAAGGGGTTTCTGTGGTCCAACCCATCACAGTCAACTACTCCAGGACAGGACCAACAAAGAAAGTAACAGAACACCACTAGCCGTCACCTTCAGCCCCCAACTAAAGCCACTTCAGCACATCATCAAGGATCTACCACCTATCCTGAAGGACGATCCCTCACTCACACAGACCTTGGGAGACAGACCAGTCCTCACTTACAGACAGCCCCCCAACCTGAAGCAAATACTCACCAGCAACCACAAACCACACAACAAAAACACTAACCCAGGAACCTGTCCTTGCAACAAACCCCGTTGCCAACTCTGGCCACATATCTATTCAAGGGACACCATCATAGGACCTAATCACATCAGCCACACCATCAGGGGCTCATTCATCTGCACATCTACCAATGTGATATATGCCATCATGTGCCAGCAATGCCCCTCTGCCATGTACATTGGCCAAACCGGACAGTCTCTACGTAAAAGAATAAATGGACACAAATCAGACATCAAGAATTATAATATTCAAAAACCAGTCAGAGAACACTTCAACCTCCCTGGACACTCAATTACAGACCTAAAAGTGACAATTCTTCAACCAAAAAACCTTCAAAAACAGACTCCAACGAGAAACTGCAGAACTGGAATTAATTTGCAAACTGGACACCATCAAATTAGGCCTGAATAAAGACAGGGAGTGGATGGGTCATTACACAAACTAAAAACTATTTTCCCATGCTAATTTTTCCAGCCAACTGTTACTCACATCTTCTTGTCAACTGTTTGAAATGGGTCATCCTGATTACCACTACAAAAGTGATTTTTCCTCCTGGTCTTAATAGCACACTTTAATTGGTTTGTCTCGTTAGAGTTGTTAAGGCAACCCCCATCTTTTCACGTTCTCTCTGTATGTATGTGTGTATAATCTTCCTACTCCATGCATCTGATGAAGTGGGTTTTAGCCCACAAATAATGCCCAAATAAATTTGTTAGTCTAAGGTGCCACAAGTACTCCTCGTTCTTTCAACAAAATTAGGTAACTAACCTCATATTTTAAGTCTGATCGATCTATCTCAGGGTTTTCTATACCATCCATTACTGTAGCACCTGGTCAGTGCCATCAAGATCAGTCATTCTTAGCCCATTGCAGGGCAAAGGCCTCCTCAGAGTTCCCATGGGAGAGACTGGGCCTGCTCCTTGCCACACTTGGGCAAGTAAAATATTTTCTTTAATGTATTCTAAATGTATCGACCATTAAGGTCAGCCTCCGACCTCTTGTTGTGGTCTGATGGGACAGGGTAAGAAGGAGGGACTGATCAGTTTTCACTCTTCCTTCTACAATGCTAAAATAACATTCCCTCTACAAGTTCGCTTCTGCTCTCCAAGATAAATGACCCCAATTTTCCTAAGCTTTCATCATAAGACAATCCTGCCATAGCCGGAATCAGCATCCTTTTGTCTTTGAGTAGGTCTAAACGGCAATCACAGGGTGTGATTGCAGCTGGAGCAGACATACCTGAGCTAGCTTTAATTTAGCTAGCTCACAACCCAGAGCATGAAGCTGAAGCAGCATGCACTTCAGAGCAGACTAGCCCTGTGAGTAATTACCCAGGGTATGCTTGTACAGCCCATGCTAAAGTGTATGCTGCCACAGTTTCATGGCTTCAGTGCCTGAATTAGCTAGATTAAAATTAGGCCTTTTGAGGGGGGGGGGGGGAAAAAAAGTTATATTTTTCTGTCATGTCTTTAAATACACTGATTTCCTCTCAACGGATTCTGCATGCTAGGAAAATTCTTCCCAGAGCTACTCTTCATGAGTTTCACCTCCAATTCTTTATGTTTGATTTGCAATGAGAACAGGAAACCTCCCAAGAAAAGCGCCCTGACATACACAATATATTCTAGTTAAGCTTCTGGCTAAGCTATTTGGTGCTATTGCATGGCATGGCAAGTTGTAAGGGGCAGGAACAACCAGGTCTTCAATAGAATAACTGATCAATGAGATCCAGGTTGAGTAGGGAAAGGTTCTTTATTCCCCACCCCCCCTCTTTTATGGGGAAATGTTTATTCTTCTCCAAAAACTCAAAAGCCCAGATCCACAAAGGATTTAGGTGCAACTGTGACCCACAAAACCCCTGCTCAGCTGCCTCCTCACCCTGTAGACACTTAACTCACTCGGCACCTAAATTTTTGCTTTAAAAAAGTTCCATAGGCGCTTAAGTTTCTGCCCTGGGCACGAGCGTTGCTGCCTCACTCAAGGCATCTGAAGGTCTACCTCACACCTAAGCCCTAGTACGATCCACCAGCCAGGGGAAGACGCGTGGTGGAATACCTATCTTGCTTCTGGGGCCCATTCCAGTAGGTGCGCTCAAAGCACACCTAATGGATTAGGCCCCATTCAAAATCTGGCCAAAGGAGGGGCTGGTGCCTCTTATAACTTTCAGCCTAGTGATTACAGCACCCACCTGAGAGGTTGGAGACCCAAGCTTAAGTCCCCCGTCTGCCTGATGGGGAGGAAAAAAGGTAGCAGATCCCTGTTCAAATCCTGAGTGTGTGCTCCAACCACTGAGCTTTTGGATAGTCTGATATAGAGTTCTCTCAGCCTCTCCTGTTGAAGCCATTCCACTTTGCAGATGTAGTTAGATAGGTAGTGGGCGAGAGAGAGAGAGAGGAGAAAGATTCTGTAGCCTACTCCCCCTGCTCAAGTGACTATTCTACAGCAAGCAGATGATTTAGAGCTCCTTGCAATTGAAGTCAATGGCAAAATGACCAATAACTGGAGAGCAGGATTCAGTCTGATATTACAGCCCATTAAAGACCCCATGGCACTTTTTGAAAGGGCAGTGATTGGCTGCATTAGTGGATCAAATTTCCCCTCTCCAGTGGTGTACTGCAAGCTAGAGATGGCTGCATTGTAGTTAGGCTTCAAAGCATTTGATTTTTTAAAAATCAGTAAACATCAATTTCACCCTATATACCCAAACCAGTATTGCCAGCCATAACAACTGAAATTTACAGATGGGCAAAGTAAAAGAAAATGCTGCTTGAGAACTTAGAGCTTGATTTAAAGATATTTACATTGTATGTTTTGACATATGATGTTGACAATTTGTGTTCTAACAGTTCTATAAAGCTTCAACTTTTTTAAGCTCAACATCTACTGCCATAAATAATTAGACAGCTGCATAATTTCCCACAACTGAACATTTATAAAAATAAAGTGCTTAAAAACAATATCCAAATTTATAAAAATTAAAAATCAAAATTCTGCTAAGCCTTAATTGTACTGTATGTAGCCTGTGAAGGGCTTTAGGATGAAAGGGTCTATAAAGGAATAATGTTTTATTATGGTGAGTAGTAGCATCATGGTAGCCTTTGACCCACCACAATTTCAACAGCTGTCAGCAGTCTCAATACACACACTGAAATTTTTCTGCTGCTGAGAGGAGGAAATCACCCTGCTGAATGTCACTTCTGCGGCACACTATGAACCACAGACCTTTCACTCAATATGGCTGCAAGATCATTTCTGCTATGGGCGTCCTATTGTGTTGACCATTATGCTGCTGTTCAAAGGAAAACTTTTCTTGTCAGACATCTGGATTAAAGCCTCTCTCATGAATGATGGATTTATTCTGTAACAGCGGGGGGTGGGAGGAAATGCATCTTTCTTCTCTTCCCCCCCCCCCCCATTAAATGTGCTGATTCAGAGGTTCTCAAACTGTGGGTCGGGACCCCAAAGTGGGTAGCGACCCCATTTTAATGGGGTCACCAGGACTGGCAGACTTGCAGGACCCTGGGGCCAAAGCCCTAGCCCCACTGCCTGGGACCGAAACCCGAGGCTCACCACCCAGGGCTGAAACCCACCCCTTGGGGTCACGTAGTAATTTTTATTGTAAGGAGGGGGTCACGGTGCAATGAAGTTTGAGAACCCCTGTGCTAATTTAACAATTCTGCTGCTGCATCGGATGTTGCAGCATTCTGCACTGACACCTTACTATGCAAGCAGCCATTGGCTACAGTTTTAATTGAGGTCTTAACTTTCTTAGATCTGCACAGGTGTCATTTGTGCAATTAAACTAATTTGCATAGGATCATGTGGGGGGGTTTTAAACGATTATTTACATAGATAAAACTCTGTGATTAAGAGGAAGGATGGTGGCGTAGTTAAGGTACTGGACCAGGAGTTGGGGAGGATATTGGTCCAATTTCCAGTTCTGCCACAGACATCTCATAAGACCTTAGGCAAATCTCCTCAGTTTCTTATCTATAAAATGGGGATGATTCGATGGATTTCCCCACCACCACCACCTTTTGGCTGTCTTATCTATTTAAATTGTACAGGGACTGTCTCTTATTGTGTGTATGTACATTGAGTAGCACCATACACACATCCAAGTTGGGTCTCTAGGAGCTACTGCAATACAAATTTGTACAACCGGTCTAGTAATGTGGTGTTTTCCCCTATCAAATTTTTGTACATGAGGCAGAGTGATCGAATGATCCCAAATGGGACTAGGAGTAAAGATTTCTCAGTTCATTTTTAGCTCTGGCACTGACATGCTGTATGAGGTCAGGCAAATCATTTGACACTCTGTGCCTAAGTTTCCCCCACTTGTAAACTGGGAATAATTAATACCCACCACACTATGTTATGAGAATTAAACTGCATCACAAATACTGAGAACTTCAAATGAGAGGCAAGAGCCAAGTGTGATAACTTTGTGTCATGAGTTTGAAGCAGCTTGCCTGAACCTGACGCAATAAGGCTCCTACATCTATCCCAGAACCCTCTGCACATTCTTTTAAGGGAACATCTTTGAAGGTTCTGAAGCATTCTTTTAGCTTTGGCCTTTTCCTAAGACCAGGAAGGTTCTGGGTTCCAACCGAGACCAGCCCCAGAGGTGCTGAAATAATACAAGAGTATCTCCAAGGTTTTTAGGCCAGACGTAAGTAGGATATACTGGAAATCTCGAGAGCATCTGTTAACAGTAACACCAAGTTTCCAGGCCAATTTTGCAGACACAGGAGGTCTGGCTGGGCTTCAGACAAGCGCCTTGATTGTGGATACATATCCAAGCAACAGGTTCACCCAGCATAGACTCTACCACATGAACCTCAGACTATGGATCTAATGCCAAATGCATTCCTTGGGGGGGGAGGGGAAGGAGGGGAGAGAGGTGGTATTAATATGTGAACAAGGCCCTTTCCTGGCTGTGCCTATTATCAGGCAGAATGACTGTACGGCCAATCAAAGGCGTACTCCCCATGCTACCCAAACTCACGGGAGGCTCTGCAGGAAAAGTTGAGTAAATGAGGTGGAGCTTCTTAGACCCCTGTTCCTCTAAACAGTCAAAATAAGGGAGAAAGGGAGAGAAGAGAATCCACCCTGTCTTTGCCCCTTCAGCAGTCAGGAAGGAGTGAAAAAGAACTGAAGGGAATATTAAGCAGTTGTGTTGCAAAGAGCCATAAAGTGATTGCTTTGTGATATTTTTCCTGATGTTACAATGGACCCAATGAGTCAGCTTCATCCCTAGTGTAATTACACTGAGTAACCATGAAATGCCAAGAGTAGCAACAATAATAGAACTCAGATCCTTATGCTCCAAAACCATAGCCTCCTGCCATTTAAGCTAAAGGAGAATCACCACTAGCAGCATTGGGCTGATGAGACACAGTTGATCAAATCTGATTCCATCCAGCAGGGGGTACACACACAAGCTAGTTCAATACATACTGATTTCCCATTAAAATGGATTAGCCACAGTATTGTACAACCCCCCCCCCCCAGTTATTCAATATGTGAATATCACTGGTTGATTGCAGAGTTCTAAACAGGAGCCAAAATTCACAGCCAAGGATGCCACTGTTTCTCATTTAAAAGTCCGTTTTGTCTGTTGACATCAGCAACATACAGCCAATTGCTCAACACAGAAATAAGCACCCATCCTGCCAAAACCAAGGACAGGTTTAATAGCTTAAGAAGTACTGCGGTATTTTGGTAAATAAAATCTGCTTATTTAATAGCCTTTAAATAATGCAGGTGCATTTCCTGCTGTTAGTATCTGTTCAAGAATTTCATAAACAATTATTAATATCTATGCTAAAATGCAAAGCAGCAGGAAACTCAGTGATGTTATTAAAAGTGAATTTTCATCAGCAGATTGTATTTAGCATCACACTAATGCTTTCTTATGAAGCATAAGCTATTTTATCTCCTTTGTCCCACGATCTTTGTAGCAAAGATGGATAACTGGGGGAAGTATAATTAGCTAGGAGCAGTCCAGCATGGAGCAGTGTGGACATCAAACGCTAGCTTCCAGAAGAGTCTACAAACCAACACACACCTTTCTCTCCAATGTCTTCTCCATTTCTGCCCAGGATTTTGTATCCATCCAGTTTTCACAAGATGCATAACAAGTTGAGACAGCATACTTGGGACTAGACTGCCAACAAAGCAGGAAAAATCCTGTAAACCAGTTAGTTCTTCAGAATGCTCTACGCACATTCATTGTAATCTTCACAACACCCCTGGGAGGGCAAGACGCATCATCAGCCTCATTTTAAAGATGAGGAACCTGAGGAGCAAAGATGAAGCAACTTGCCCAAGGTCACAGAGAAAGTCAGCGTCAGAGCCAAGAGTCGAAGCAGGGGAGTTTCTAGTACTCAGGCCTGGGCTCAGACCACTCGATCATGCCCCTCTCTGATCATTACACAACTAGGACAAGCCTTCCAAGAGTTTTCCCTCCCACGCTCTTCATTTGTCTCCTCATTCCTCCCCACCCCATGGTTTGATTTAATACACACACAGGTTCTGTTATCCGTCTATAACAGACTACAAAAAATCCCCCTGAACAGCTCTTTGTCTTCTTCTATATCTGTGAAGCACCATGCATACCTGTGACATTTATTTAATATCAGTAATTGTCAGGCCACTCTTTTCAAATGGTGAAGCTGCATTTTGTTGCTGTTACCACGGTATTGTAGGTGGTGCTACCAGCCCCAGCTATTAATGTTGCCCAGCACATCCCATTTATGAGATTCTGTTTTCGGTTGTTTATAACTTTGCCAAACTAACTGCTTTGGCTAAAATTTTCCACACCTACCTCATGCTCAATTTTGGGGGGAAAATATCAGCCAGAATGGTTCAGCTGTTTCTGAGAATGAGGTTAGGGAATAATGTTTCGTTTTGCCCACATGAAAGATTTTGGCATCCTTCTCTTTGAAAAGTTCTAATGCCCCCAGAGTTTGGAGCAGGGACTAGGAATTTGGCAAGGAGTGGCCTGTGTGTCAGGGTAGCACCTTTAGCCATCCCCATGAAAAGCTGCCCAGATTTGGCCAAATTTTAAGCATTTGAAAAAAATGATGTATTTTGCACATGCTCATTAGGGACTTACTAGAGCTTCACAGCTAAATGCTCCCAAGTTTTGTCTGCATTTAGTATGCTCCAGCCCAAGGCTGAGAAGGAATTTCCTTGCAGTTACAGCTCAGGCCTGCTGTGAGCCAGGCTGGAGCTGGGCACCAGGACTAAGAGGAGCCTCTCTGTCCCCCTCCCCCACTGGGCCCTTACAGGAGGAAGTCTGAGTCCAATGCAGAAGGAACAAAAGCCTGGGGAAAGTAGATTGGAACAAGGAGCCTGGGGGGAGAAGAGAAGGAAACCGAGATGAAGATTTGGGGTGGGAAAAGATCGGGGCTATCTGGACAAGGAGACTGGGACAGAGCATCTCGAAAGGTGAGACCAGGACTTGCTGGGTAAGGAGACGGGAACAAGGGGTGGGGAAGAGACAGGAGTGGGACAGAAGGGGTCAGGATTTAGGGAAGAGAGCAGAAGAGTCTGTGCCCACTGGAGAAGACTCCCCTTCAGAACCCGGAATGGAAACCAAGATTCCCAAGCCTCACCTTCTTCAGCTATCAGCTTATATCTGTGAAACCCACTGGCAAAGTGTCCCATCCCCTTCTAATACTGTCCACAGAGGATAATGGTCTACTACTGCTATCAGTTACACAGGGTATGTCTACACTAGAAATGCTACTGTGGCAGCCACAGCTGCACCACAGCAACAGAAGGGGTTCTTCATCACTGTAGGAAATCCACCTCTCCAAGAGGCAGGAGCTAAGTCGATGGAAAAAATTCTTCTGTGGATTTAGGGGTGTCCACACTGGGGTTTAAGTCTGCTTAATTACCTCACACAGGGCATTAACTTTTTCACAGTCCTGAGTGATGTAGTTAAGCCAACATAACTATACAGTATAGGCCAGCATTTAATTAGTGCAAGTGGCAGAGGTTCATGTAGTGGATCTAAAGGCTAAAACCCTGCTGATGACCCAGATAGGTGTCAATATGCCACCACGGGTTCAAAATTGTGGTTTTGCTGTTTGTTTGGTTTTTTTAAAGCAATTACACACAAAAATGCAATGTTAAGAGAACATTAATGTCACAAAGTCAAGCACTGAAAAGTTAAACACCAGAATTAAGGCAAGATTAATTCAGCCCCCTTGTGCATATCCATTATGATTCCATATTGTTTTTCCCCAGGACCCTTACCTCATTCAGTGCACAGGATGGACTGGCTCTTAGGATGAGTCAGGGTTGTGTAGAGAAAAAATGTTGTTCTCTAAGGCTTCTGCTCTATTTGTTGCAGACATTGGAACGTGCCTAGAAAACAAGGCAGAGAACTGCAGGAAGAGAAAGGACAATTGCATGGTTAAGGCAGTTCAATACCACCCTAGGGAACTGGATTCTATCCCCTACCTCCACCCCAGAGCTCCTATGTGATATTAGTGGTCATGGGTCACACTCACTATCAGAGCACCCTTCATGGGCCAAACACCAGCATTGCAGGGGCTCTTCTACTCTAGCACTGCCTGTCATCCACTGTTCTGGTTTTATAGTGGTCTGCAGCTTCCGTTGCCTGGGCCTTTAGAGTTCAATTCTCTTCCAAGAGGTAGGGGTTTGCAGAAAAGCCCAGACAGAACCAAACCCAAGTCTACTGGCCTTTATGCCTTTGGCCCTCATCTGTGGCCCCATCAATCTCTGCTTCTTTTAGTCTAGAGCGGGGTGGGCAAACTTTTTGGCCCGAGGGCCACATTGGGGTTGTGCAACTGTATGGAGGGCCAGGTAGGGAAGGCTGTTCCTCCTCGAACAGCCTGGCCCCCGCCCCCTATCCACCCCCTCCCACTTCCTGCCCCCTGACTGCCCCCCCTCAGAACCCCCAACCCATCCAACCCCCCCTGCTCCTTGTCCCCTAACCACCCCCTCCCAGGACCCCCAACCAACCCCCCTGCTCCCTGTCCCCGACTGCCCCGACCCCTATCCACATCCCCACCCACTTTGTTCCCCCATCCCCTGACCACCACCCCCCAGAACCTCCACCCCATCCAACCAACCCCTCCTCCCTGACTGCCCCACAGAACCCCCCACTTCCCACCCCCTTACCAGCAGCAGGAGCTCACAGCCATGACACCCGACCAGAGCCAGCTGCACTCCCCACTTTGCCCAGCGGGAGCGGCAGGCCAGAGCGTGACCCGTGCAGTGGCATGGCTGCGGGGGAGAGGGGAAGGCGACGAAGGGGCCGGGGACTAGGCTCCCTGGCTGGGAGCTCAGGGGCCGGGCAGGACGGCCCACGGGCCGTAGTTTACCCATGTCTGGTCTAGAGACTTGTAGTCCCCCCTCTTGCTGGCAGAGAGGTAAGGGAACCCAGGCCCACCCTCTAGTCTGAGTTTCAGCCCAGGGACCCTGCATTAGGCAGGAAACTGCTCATTCCATTTCCCTGGGCTGGAGATTACACTATTCCTGTTCTGTAGTTTGGTCTCCTCATCTGGCTACTGAGGAGATTCCTCAAGTCCACCCATGGCCTTTCTGGCAGCCAGTTCATGCTTCAGGTAGTTACACTGTCCCTCCTTAAGGCAGCCTCCGCTCCTGGAACTTGGCTGTATTTTAAACACTTATTAGCACTTGGCTTAGATCAGGCATCCCCCCAGCTCTCCTCCTAAAGCTGGGCTCCAGTTCAGGCTAGCTGCAGGCCCTCAGCCAGTTTTCTCTCCAGCTGAGTCCACTCAGCCCTTTAGGCTGTGAAAGTTCCACAGACACACCTTCCCCCTCCATAAGGGAAGAGGCAGCATATATATGGTCCCCTTCCAAAAGCTCATCCAACTGAGCTGGGAGAGAGGAGGGCTTTGCTCCACTTACCCTGCAAGGCTTCTAGTCCCAAGCCCTTAAAGAAACAGTAAAAGGCCAGGCTCTATTACTCTTAAGGGGAAAGACTAACTTCCAGCACATTAATCATGTCACTTAAGCCAAACTTTTCACAGGGTCACTAATCCTGTGTTTCTCATTTTCTGTGTGCACAGTCTGAGATCTGATTTGAAGGGTGTTGAGCACTCACAGCTGTAGGTGAAATCAATGGGAGCTGTGCTTTGAACCTATAAAGTGCTTTATAATGCTAAGAATTCTGAAAAATCAGGTTCTAGGTGTTTAGGCACTCAAAATTAGTGGCTACTTCTGACCTTAATCTCTCAGTTCCCCATGTGTAAAATGGGGATAACACTCATTTATCTCCCACGGATGTTGTGCAAATAAATTCATTACTGTTTGTGAAGCACTCAATCGTGTAGTGATGAGCACCATAGAAAAATCTCATGAGGAGATTAATAATTGTGTCTTGAGAGCACGGTTTGAATAGTGTGCAGTAAATAAGGCCTGGGGCCTCACACTGAACAAACAAGAAGAGAAAGAGCTGCACTAAGTGAGCACAATCCATCCTGTGCACTGAATGAGGCATGGGTCCTGTGGAAAAAAATAGTATATGGTCATGTAATTAAAGACTCTCTCATAATGCCCAGGCACATGGGGGCCAAACCAGGGGCAGCAGATGTATCTTCCCCTGGGGGAGGCTAGCTCCCTGTCCCGCCTCTTCTGCCTGTGGCCCGACCCACACTCTACCCCTGCTATGCCCCAGCCCCCTCAGGTCCCACCCCCTTCCCTACTCAGCCCCCCACCACTGCTCCCTGCATCCTCCTCTCCTCCACCCCCCTGCTCACACTTTCTCTGTCCCTCCTCTCCTCCACCCCCTCTCTCCCACGGGGGTGGGGGGTGAGGAGAGACATGACAAATGGGGGGTATCGCAGGGGAGGGGAGTGGAGGAGAGGGGGGCCACAGCGAGTGGCAGGCAGGGGAGTCTCATGGGGGAGGGGGTGTGAGGAGGGACGCAGTGAGTGACAGGCAGGGAGTTTTGTGGGGGGGTGAGGAGGGACACAGCAAGTGGTGAGCTGTGGGGCCTCATGGGGGAGGAGGATGGAGGTGAGGAGGGACATGGCAAGCAGCAGTGGGGGGGTCTCACGGGGAGAAGGAGTGAGGAGGGATGTGGTGGGTGCAGGGGGTCTCATGGGGGTGAGGAGGGATGCGGTGGGAGTCTTGCGGGACATGGGGCTGGAGGAGAGGAGGGATGCGGTGAGTGGCAGGGATCTCTGGAGTGGGGGGTAGAGTGGAGGAGAGGAAGGACTCTCCAGGCAGCGGCGGGTGGTGGAGGTCTCAGGGAAAGGGTGGAGCAGCGAGGGGAAGGGGCGAAGCGCAGGCGGGGCCACCACGGTTCAGGCGTCTGGAGGTGAGGTAGCAGCATCTGCACCAAGGGAGACTTAGCCTCCCCTGCCCTGTTATACCTACCACTCATGGGCCAAACGATAGTCGCACGGGCAACCTTCATTCTGGCATTTCCTAATTTTTGAGTGCTTGACTTTGCAACCTTACTGTTTTTATGAAATCTTTCTTTGTGTGTAATCAATTATTCGGGGTGAATGAATTCAGGAGTAATGGCCAACACTCTCCAATCTGACCTAACATCTCCATAAGCCACCTAGCGGTTAGGAACAGAGAGTTCTTTAATAATCACTAGGGGTGTTCCACACAATAAAACAATGGTATAGAACTCAGTACATGGGAAGTGATGGAGTCCAAGCCACTTCCCCCACCTTGATCCCTTAGCTCCACACTGGCAGTATCTCCCCCCGTCCCCACCTTCCTTCTCATGGAGGATGCTTTGATGCAGAGTGAGCTCCGGGGGGGCTGGCCTGGGTCACCACTATAATAATTGCTGCTTATCTCCATCTTCAGTATGTGCAAATGCAGTTTCTCCACAGGACATTCTCTCAGCCAGGCCTGCAGGAAGGACAGTTATACAGCTGCTTTGGGGGACTGGTTTTAGGCACAGAAATGTTTTGCATGTCATTGTCCAGTCCTACCTGCAAGGCTAATTACCATGCATTACTCCTCCAGTCCCTCTGGCTGCTGGCTAATTCTATGGTTGCCTTTGGTAGGTCCCTTTATTGGTAGCTCAAATTAGAGCATTTCCCCTATTTTCCCCTTCCCAAGCCCCTATACCTTGCTAGTCTGACCTAGCTTGCTACCACTCTACTTCCCTGCTCCCTGGGTTTACCTAGAAGAAACCAGGCAGTCAGGCCTGTTTCAGGCCAGGGGCAGGCTGGTCCTGGTTCAGGGTGCCTTTCTCATTCACTACCCATCCTGAGCTATGTGGTGAGGCTGTGGCCTAGATCATCTGCTACCCATGGGCCATCTTAACTTGTTTAGTGGTGTCCTGTCACACCTTTTCTTGATGGGCTTGCTGGGGATTACAAGTGTACAGTGCTTCTAGCAGTTCATTGTAGCAGTGCTGGACAAGTATATGTGGGTAGGCAGTCCTGTCCATATCACTCACCATGACCCCTTGGTTATGGCATGTTGTGGAGCACAGCTGAATATTTGCAAGCATCTGCCCTATATAAGGAACACTAATCCTGTTCCCAGCAACTAAATATATCTAGTTTTAGGGGTGATTGATTGGGCTGAGTGCTGCCAATGCTTGAAGAACCTTCCCTTCTTTATGAGAGTTATTCGGGAGCTAGTGTCCGGTAATTTTTCCATCTGGAAGGATGATGTGATTTGTTGAACATTTGCCAATGAACTTGAACCGCTCCCTGTCAGGTGATGGACCTTGTTGTCTGAGGCTCTTAAAAAAGAAAAAGCCTGCAAGCGCCTCATTTGTTTTATTTGTTCTGCAAAGTGCCTAGCACATCTAAACACTGTAAAAATAACTATGAAGAGGAGGAGGAGAAGGCTGGCCCTGTATAAATCTTAATTGCTTATGTTGCTGGTAAATGTCACATGCTTTTTTATAGGGATTCTCTTATGGGATGAGGTTCTGTAGGGAACTTCAATTAACTGCCCTCCTATATCTTATCATTAAGAATGTCTTCTGAAGCTTGATAGCCTAATATTCTTCCATAGAGCATTTCAACTAGAAGTCTTTTGATGATCCAGTACTGAGAAAGACACTAGTGTTACGTGGTGTAATAGATTTTTGATTCTCCATGGCTTGTAACACCCTCTTGGAAGCTTGAAAAGCAAAATGGCTTTCACTACCAATTTAATTCTTTTTCTATTTGACAAATCCTGATTTGTTTGTTTGTTTCTAACAGGATTGAAATTAACATGGCTAATTTTCTCTGCTTCTCTTTTTTCTGTTGGGATAGCCATTCAGGGTTGATTCAGAGGGATAAATGACATCTCCTGGACCAAACTGCTAATTTGGGTCTGGTTACAGATGTCCCGACGGGTTGAGGAGAAGGGAGCTGGTTCTGATCCTGGTCTCCAGTGGACAGAGGCGGTGAGTTATATGGGCCCATGGTGCCCATGCTCCAGGAATATTCAGGGCCTGGGGGCCCAGCTCCACCAATGTTTGGGGCTGGGTCTCTCCCCGAGCCCCGCCTGCCGCCCCCGTGCACCTCCCCCAGAATGTCTCCCAGACCCGCCTGCCACCACCACGCACTCCCCCGGAGTGTTTCCCGGCCCCACCTGCCGCCCTGGAGCGATTTAAAAGGGCACGGGGGCCCCCGGCCACCGCCGCCACCACCAGCAGTGCAGCGGAGCTAAGGCGGCTTCCTGCCCACTCTCCCTCCATGCCACTCCTGGAAGCAGCCAGCACATCCCTGTGGCCCCAAAGGGGGTGAGTGTCTCCGCGTGCTGCCCCCGCCCCGAGCGCCCACTCCGCAGCTCCCATTGGCCGGAAACTGCGGCCAATGGGAGCTGCGGGGGCGGTGCCTGCAGGCAGCAGCATGCGGAGACCCCCCCGGCCCTCCCACCTCGGTGCCGCTGCCAGAGGGGTGTGCGGGTCACTTTTGGGAGCTGCACGAGGTAAGCACCATACCCCTCAACCTCTCGTGCACCCCAACCCCCTGCCCCAGTCCAGAGCCCGCACCCCGCACCCAAACCCCCTCCCACACCCAAACTCCCTCCCAGAGCCCACACCCCCTCCCGCACCCAAACTCCCTACCAGAGCCCACACCCCTCATCCCCTCCTGCACCCCAACCCCCTGCCCCAGCCCAGAGCCTGCACCCCGCACTCAAACTCCCTCCCAGAGCCTGCACCTCTCACCCACACCCAAACTCCCTCCCAGAACCTTAGGCAGGTGTGTGTGGAGGAGCGGGACTTGGACCCGTTCTGGGCACCACCAAAAATTATACAAACCGGCCGCCCCTGTCAGTGGACCCATCTTTATTTATCTGTAGCGTGAATTGTGACCATTCAAAAAAACCTTTGACCCCAGTAGAAGGAACTGCTTCTTTGTACAACTTGAGAGTCAACCTGTAGGACTCCTGCTAAAGCTAAGCACTCGCAGAGTCACTGGCTTCATTGCATCCTCACTTCTGCACATTGTCTATCTAGATTGTATGTTCTTGGGGCAGGGACTTCAACTTCTAATTGTTTTGTAAAGTACCTAGTACACTTTGGAATCTATGTAATGGTAGGATATTGGGGGAATCTCAATGAGCTCTTCCAGTGTATGTACCAGGAGATCAGCTGCCTGAGAAAAAGGCAGCCACTAAAGGGGTGGGTACATCTGCTGGGGGTGGGTGGTGATGATTGCATTGCCCGCTAGTGACTGCAGCCTACATAGTAGTTACAAGCCTTAACGTTTTGTTTATACCATTTTTTCTGCTCTATTTTTATTTAAAAAAAAACACATTCCACACACTAACCCATTTACAGTGAAGAATCCACTGACCATTTGGTACTTGTAAAAATAGAAAGCAATATATATCCCCATTTGATCACCCATTGTGTGTTTATATATAAATAAAAACCCATGCTTTTATATATATATATATAAACACACAATGGGTGATCAAAATGCTATCATGGAGTGCAGCTGCCTGCTTCAGAGAAAGTGCTAAGAGCAGGCAAGAGGCCCCCGGGCTACTGCAGCAAATATACCTGCTGGGAGAAGGAGTTTATCAGTGCATCTGCTTGTTTGAAGTTTGGGAGGCTGGGGACTGGGAGTGCATGGTGGGTAGGATAGGGGAGAGGAAGTTTGTGCATGGGGAAAGATACAACACCAGTTCATTTCTGCTCCTTGAGGTAGGGAGTGCAGCATGTCCCTTCTTCTGTGAATATAAGACAGGGAGATTGAGGGATGGTTCCTGCATGGAGCAGGAAGAGGGTGATGGTACACATGTGGGGACTGAGAGCAGGGGAGCAGGGCCAGCTCCAGGTTTTCTGCCGCCCCAAGCAGCAAAAAGAAAAAAAGCCGATTGGCGGCGGTTCGGCGGCAGCTCAATCACGCCGCTCCATTCTTCGGCGGCAGTTCGGTGGCGGGTCCTTCACTCCCACTTCGGTGGCAGCTCAAAGAGGAAGAGAGGGACTGAGGGACCCGCCGCCGAATTCCCACCGAAAACCCGGACGGGCTGCCCCAATAGGGGACGGAGTGCCACCCCTTTGTATTGGCCGCCCCAAGCACCTGCTTCCTTAGCTGGTGCCTGGAGCCAGCCCTGCCGGGGAGGGAAGCAAACTTTCAGCAAAAGTTCATTTCTGTTGCTGCTTAAAGTAGGGAGTGCAGCAGTGCCATTTCCACTTATTTGGAGATGGGCAGGGGTTAACACATGGGGAAATAAGAGAAGGCAAATAGATGTCATTTAGGTGATGAAGGCATCTACATTTAGAGCTTCCAAGCTTGCCACTTCCTGATCCGGAGTTGTCACGTCCACATCATGGAACTAGGAGTGCAGGGGTTGCTGCTGCACCCCCTGGCTTGAAGTGGTTTCTATTATATTTAGGGTTTACAGTTTAGTTCAATGGCTCTCAGCACCCCCGCTATAAAAATTGTTCCAGCACCCCTGGAAGCATGGGTTTTTTCAGGGAGAAGGTGGTGAGACCAACAGTATTTTAATACTAATGTCATGTATTACAGAGCCTCCTATAGTTCAGGTAGTTAAGGCTTGTGTACAAACTCAGTCTCAGGTATCCCAGAAGTCAGTGGAATTATTCTGGATTCCCACCAGTGTGACTGAGAACAGCTCTGTGTTCTATGGGTAGGGCCCTACCAAATTCACGGCCCACTTTGGTTAATTTCACAGTCATGGGATTTTAAAAATCATAAATTTCATGATTTCAGATATTTGAATCTGAAATTTCACAGTGCTGTAACTGTAGGGGTCCTGACCCAATATGGGTTTGTGGGAAGGGTCAAAAGGTTAATGTAGGGAGGTTGCAGTATTGCCACCCTTACTTCTGCACTGCAACTGGCGGCAGTGTTGCCTTCAGAGCTGGGCTCCCGGCCAGCAGCCACCGCTCTCCAGCTGCCCAGCGTGGAAGGTAGTACCACTGCCAGCAGCAGCACAGAAGTAAGGATGGCACGGTATGGTATTGCCACCTTTAGTTCTGTGCTGCTGCCTTCAGAGATGGGTCCTCAGCCAGCAGTTGCCACTATTTGGCCATCCAGCTCTGAAGACAGCAGCGCATGAGTAAGGGTGGCATGGTATAGTATTGCCACCCTTACTTTGGTGCTGCTGCTGGTGGGGTGCTGCACGGCCAGTAGCCACCGTTCTGTGGCCACCCAGCTCTGAAGGCAGCACAGAAGTAAGAGTGGCAATACCACAACCCCCCTACAATAACCTTGCAACACCCCCCCCCCCCCGCAACCCTCTGTTTGGGTCGGGACCCCCAGTTTGAGAAACACTTGTCTCCCCATGAAATCTGTATAGTATCGGGTAAAATTACACAAAAGACCAGATTTCATGGGGGAGACCAGATTTCACATTCAGTGACATGTTTTTCACGGCCATGAATCTGGTAGGTCCCTATCTATGGGGCCAAAATGCCCATGTGTGCAGTATAACTGATGCCTGTGATGTCTGTATGACTAGTCACAGATTCCTTACAGCACAGAGATTGTGTTTGCTTTGTGATGCCCTGTGCCAGATATAGCCAAGGCAGGCTTAGAAATAGTGAACTTATTTTTTAAAAAATTGAATGCTACTTTAATTATTATTATTATTTATTTTGTTACATAAATTTATTCGATAAACACCAAAGAAGTTGGATGTTATCCGTGGCTCTGGCTCCTTTTTTTCACGGCATTCAAAGCAACTCCTCTTGTGAAAGCAAATGGTCCATTTAGTCGGAGGATCTTTAAGGCAGAAATGAGATCAGATTCCTAAACAGATGTGCCCATCTCTTGGGAAATTCCTTGCTTTCTAGGCCTCAAGCTGACACCAGAAAGGGGCGGGGGGGGGGGGGAGGGGGAGGGGGAAATCACTGTAAATGGAGAACTTTACTCAGACTCAATCCACGGATAGCTGCTGTCTATCAAATTATTGTTCTAGGAACACAAAAATATCTCTTGGAAAACACCTGTCAATTTAAACCACTTTGTGCACCTAGGAATATAAGCCATGAACTGATTCTTTTCTCTTTTAATTTAAAAAAAAAACCTTGTTTTAGGTTTGTTTGTTTTTTTTAATCTGGTTTAATGGAAACAAATGTTGCTGGGATTGCTGTAAAAGAGAGAAATACTTCCATCCAATCTTGGTCTTCTCACAGCAGCTTTGAAAGTGAACTTGTTTGTGTGGGGGAGTAGGTGGCTGAAATCGTGGCATCTTGTATATAGATCAATGACTGACTGCCACTACCACCAATAATATTTTATATAATAAAATGAAAAGCTTCACCTTGTCTGTTTATCACGCGTCATGCAAAAACTGAAACTACAAGTCTCTGGTTCAAATCCAGTTCAGGTCAGTAGTAATCTAAAGTTGATGACTTATTGTCAGCCTCTACGAAGTAAGTTTGCTGGTGTCAATTCAGTTCCTAGGGGACAAATGTCCAACTCAAAAGATTATCAGCAAGTACTAACTGGCAAACTCCGGGCCAGGCCCATGTTCAGAATGGTACAAAGCTGTACTATGCCAGGGGAAGCTTGGGGAGACATTATGCCCCAACACAACAGCATCCCCAGGAACCAGGGGAACATGCCCACTGCACCATCCCTTAGGACAGCATAGCATGTGCTTCCCTGTGCATTTGTCTGTCTCCCTTCCATGGTTGGTCATGCTCCAGGCTCTGCCCTGCCTGTTTTGCATGGCCAGAGCCCCAAGGAGCATTAGGAAAGAGCAGTTGCTGAACACAAGGACTGCCATTGTGCCTGTCCTCTGTGCAAAGGTCAGAAGCCTTGTAGCATCCTCTTCTCTCCTTCGGCTCCCAATCTGGCCCCTGGTTAGCATTCTCAGCAGAGAGGCTGGTCAGCATGGGGCATGAAGAATAAGCCATCCCCATTCCATTAGAGGTGGCCTCTCCAGGTCAGGCACATTGGCAGGCTAGTGTGAGGAAGCTTGCAATGCTGCTGCTGCCAGTTCTGTATCTGCTTTGTGGCTAAGCAGAGGCCTGCAGTCTTCAGGACTGTGTGAGCCTCAGCCTGGCACTTTTCCCAAGCTCTAAATTAACAGACACACAGAAATTGTTTGAAGTCACTCCAGCCATTAGATGGATTGACACAGTTCCTTAGCCATAATCTGTCCCGAGGATGCTCCCAGCTGGGACTTGTATCCTAGCCATCCAGAATTTGTGATCACATAGGCCATGGGATAGCCTCTTAGTTGCCTGCATTCATGCCCATGTGTTCGTCTGGCAATGTCCCCATTCACAAGCTGTTTGACAAGGTCTCAGCTGCCAGGCAATGATGCGTTTAGACGGGAACCCTGCATTTCGACAGGACTGTAAATGCCATCTCTCTTGCAGGGCTTCCCTTCCCTGCTACATTGTAACCACATCTCTTTACCTGATGACAGCAGCTGTATCTTCCCATTCTATCCCCTCCCTCCTTGAGTCACTTGCACAGTAGAGCTATAGATGATGCCATGTTTGTAGACCCTTGTGCCCACCATCAAGGTCCCAAGGCTCCAAGGAAACTCCTCAAGTTTTCAAAATCTATATCAAGCCCCATAACTGACAACCAAACTTGTGGACAAATTTAACAAGTCACAAGGTTTACATTTGCCAAAGCAGTAGGTGTATAATGCCACCTTGTCCATAACATGTGACTAGTGGTGGGGTGGATGTAAAAAATAAACTTTGCCCACATTGGTTCTGCATGGGAGAGACTTTTATTACATGGCACACTGGCAAAGACACAAACACAAAGGAGAGATCATCTGAT
The DNA here is from genome assembly GCF_028017835.1 of Emys orbicularis. Lineage (NCBI taxonomy): Eukaryota > Metazoa > Chordata > Testudines > Emydidae > Emys > Emys orbicularis. Next base: position 160,380,970 of record NC_088685.1, on the reverse strand, counting down.
GGGAAGAAGTGAAGATACACAAGAGGAGAGAACCTGGAGCCATGAGTATAGGCAGCAGACATCACGCACAATTTAAATTTCTTTGAGGACAAATTTTTCATATTATGCTGGCATATTTTTTTATTTTTGATCTCCATTATGCCTTTTAGCAAGTCATGGCTCTCTAAGTACACCTATTGTGTTAGTGACCACGTTGTAACTGCCTACACTGGAAAATCAGGGAGATTCTGCCAGCAGTGAGGCAACAGATAAGATTGTGTGTGTATAAATTTCAGATCACTAGCTTCACCCAGGCCTTGAAATGCCTGTTATCAAAACCTTGGTGGAATTAAGCATGAGACTTGTATTTTCCACTCAGAAATTATTCAGCTCGAGTGTTGTGTCACCCAGCCTTGGAGAGAGCACATGCCATACCCGCCAAACCTGAGGCATTTGGTCCAAGATTCTGGTTTTTGGAGTTCACTCACCAGCCTCCAGAATCTCAGGACTTTCAGTGCTGCAGCTGTGAAAGTGACACTGAGTAGAGTACAGGAGGAATAGAGATGGATTCTGTCTAGATCAGCTGCAGTGAAGACAGTTTCTGAGACCCACTGTTGTGCAGTAACTTAAAACTGTGAATACATTTTGCTCCTGGTTTTAAATAAATACATTTCTTTTATGTCAATTGGTTTTTGGTCCTGTAGCAAAGAGAATCCTTGGAGATGGTGTCTGGGAAGCAGTCAAGATGAAGAACTCAGGCTTTTTCAGGCATGGTTCATGCTCCCTATGTCAACATTACCATCTCCCCACACACGGTTCATTCATTAAGAGCGCACAACAAGAGCGCACAACAATCACTGCAGTACACCTAGCATCCAAACCATTAGCGAGATTTTGCGCCCTCTTTCCTGGAACTTTGCAAGTATTGTGGACAGTGGTTATAGAGGTTTTGCTCCTTCTAGTAGGGAAATATTGCTTGTAATTAATGATGTAAAGTGCACCCAGATACCACACTGAAGCACTTCACATCTGTGATAAATAATGCATCATTATGGCCGTTTCTTTTCATGGACTTTTGAGGGAAGAAGAAAGTGTGATTTCTGGCTGTCGTCTAATCATGTGTGTGACAGGACATGAGTGCTACAGACTAAAAATAAGGCACAATTCTTTGCATTGAGGGTGACTAACCCTTGGAACAACTTGCCTAGAGATGTGGTGGAGTCTCTGTTTCTTGATGTTTTTAAATCAAGAGCTTTCTAAAAATATATGCTCTAACTCAGACAGATGTTATCCTACAACCTGTATTATGCACATCAGACTAGATAATCATAATAGTCCCTTCAGGCCTTGAAATCTATGAACCTATAGGTGGGATGCAGCAATTTTCAGCTCCTGAAATTGACATGGACACCTCTGCAGCCAAACTGTAGAAGACCATGAAGTCTCCTTAACCACATAGCAGTGACTTTTTGCTGAACACAACCCCTTGTTGTTCATCTCTGGCAGCAAACCTGCACTAATCAAGCCTGTGCAGTGCTGATTGTCATGAAGTGCAGGTAAATGCTGAGCAGAAACTTCTAATCATCGATGGGGTGAGATTCACAAAGGGGATTTTCTGTTCCCCACTACTGAGAGTATTTTGAACTGAAAGGGAGAACTCTAATTTCTAGACTTAAATCTGCAATGTACGTGATGTTAAGGGTTTTAATCCTTTACTCATAATGACTTGAGAAGAGTTACACACATTTGCTCGTTATAGGAAGTGATAGAAGTGCATAGAGACAAGGTGAAATCAAAATTCTGAATCTGAAGTTACCAAACCTTGGGGAAATTCAGATCCAGATCCAAAATCTAAACTGGGTAACACACACTGTTGGACTCAGAGAAATGGGTGTAGCAGGAAAATCAACTATTAAGAGGGTGGCAGAAAGCATAAGCTGAAGTAGCGCCCTCCCAAACCATAGCTTGCACCTTCTTCCGCCCCCTTACCAATGTAGTTTCCCTTTCACCCACTTGTTGACATAATTCACATCCCTTTATATATTATCTGAAACTGAGTCTGTGTTTCAGCTGCATGAATTGCTCTTCACTTTCCTTCCTAAAAAATGTGTGGTGTTGCTGGTGCAGAATGGATGCCATGTTCCACCCCAGAGGTGATGACATTTCAGTGATGCGAGATTCGATTATACAAAGGGACAGATTCATTCCTTGCTGATATAAGGGCTGCAAGCCCCACTGGCACCCCTGAAGCAGCTATGTTGGAGGGGAAGTTCAAGCCAAGGGAGGCCTCTTTATATTCCAGCAGAGACTGTTAAGGGAAAGCATGGAAACAGTATATCACCCTTCTGGCTGGCCTCACCTCACGCTTACTATGCTGACTCTGCCTACTTTTGGGACTGCATTGACTGACTGCAGGCCAGGTGCTGCCAGTGTAAATGGATGATTGTAAAAGGTTTTGGCATGTAAAGCACTATATAAATGTAGGATACTATCAAAGCAGATATAGTGAGAATTTGCCTTTGACTTCAGCATGGTGTCCTATGAGAGTCTTTAATCATCCTAATGAAGAACCCTTACAAATTCCTTTTCATTCTTGTCCTTTTGCCCTAGTTTCCCTCTCGATTCTCCTCCTGCTATATACTAATCACTATCCCCTGCAGATGCTCAGATACCATCTGCCGATTACCAGATACCAGTGGATATTGCATTTCTGCAGAGGAGAATTTAACCCACACTGATAGCTTGCTCTCCACTCTGACATTCTCTATTTAATGCCCATCTCAGCAGATAGTAGCTATCTGGTGAAATTATCAGGAAGTCACTAATATCACAGTCAGGCACAGATTGATTTTTTTTCCTCCTTGTTATTTCCAGGTCAGTCTTGCTTCCTGAATTCAGCATGTAGGCAGCCTCAGCCGCCTTTTTCGTCCTACATGACAAGGCTTCTATGCCCTCCCGGAATCCTGCCTCACTGCTGCCTCATGTGTTCACTTGTCAATGGAGCACAGTTTGCATCCATGCAATTAACATTTATAAAACAATGAATAATTAAAACAATATAGGAGATTACCACATGGCAAAACATTTGCAGTCAATTTATGTTGTGCCTGTAGTACTTAATTTATATTGACTAAATTGGTGGGTGGATTCCATATAATTTTTACTAATATTTTAATACCATAATTATTAGCTCCATTGTTCCATTTTTGCATTGACTATACAGAACACAAAAGTTTGCTCTTCAAAAATATAAAGACGTTCTGGGAAAATAGCAAACCATAGACCCAGCTTTATAAAACTTTGAAGAGCGCTGAATTGGGACATTAACCTGATTATACTTTAAAAAAAAAAACCTTATTACAAATACTTGCTACTAACCATGTTATATTGTTAATACTACATAGTTATATAGTAAAATACAATACTGCTAAAAATTGGGTTCATTTTTCACTTTTTATTGCTGGCTAACATTTCATAAGTCACTTTGCTTAGACAGTGAAAACAGACTAATGAGTTTGAAGTTAGAACCAAGTTATTTTCAGGTTCTAATGTACTAGCCCAGTGCCATAATGTTGGGGCTGTAAATCCTGCACACGAGGTGATCAAATCCAACAATTATTTTTACTAAAATAAATGTTTTAAATGTGTTGCATTTCTTATATATTTAAAACATGATAAAATTTTGGGCCTAAAGTTTCTTGGTAACTAATTAGTTACTGCTGTCAAGGTCTATACCATCTGAAGGATTTGATACAGCAGAATCATAAAGACACTAACAATTTTATATTTCCGTTTCTTTCATATTACATGCAATTTGTTTCTAATAGACGTATAAAATCTTGGATATTTTATGTTTGAATTTGGCATATTAATTTAGTAAATATGGACACCTTGCTTTTAATTCAGCTCTTCTGGCAGCATATTTTCTGGAATGTCTGAGTCTTCATAAAATGTATAGGGGAAGTGTGACCAAGTAAAATTGTTCAGGAATGTATATATGCTCATAAATGCTTTGCTCACAGGTATTTAAAACGTTGAAAGGAATCTAACATATCTGTGACAATTAACAGGCAGTGGGCCAGTTCATTTTCATCCCCACGGTACTGAAGTCAATACAGTTACTAGGTTAAACTCATCCCCTAGTGTATGTTCACATGATAATACATTTTACCCCTGCGTGCAGCAAAGTTGCAGCTATGATTAAATAAATTACCTATTTAATTTCTGTTGTCTACAATGGGGAACTTTATTTCAGAAACCTACGTTCTAACCAGATTGTTGTAAATATGAAATTTCAGATGGACACTAAGCTTTCATCAAAACCTTTTTTAGGCAAATGACACCACTGTCTTCTAATTTCCATTACTCTCCTTGTGCCTTTCTGTTGTAGATATGCCCCGTTTGCATGTTTTGCAGACAATGCAATATTTCTGTTTTTATTTCAGTGTCAAACAAGGCAATATTTGTGTATAAGAAATATCATACCTTTCCCCAACCCTAAATGCTAACCATTCCTTGAGAATTCAAAGGATAATCCATAATTTATACTCTAAAGTCTCTTTATAAATAATAAATTTGCATGCATCCATGGACAGTTCACAGTGAATTTTCACATAGAAAATGCCAAAGATGGGTCATGTTTAACTCTGCTACTTCAAAAAAATCTTTATTTCTTTTTAATTGTTGGCTTTTCTAGACTCCAAAGAACATGGAGATGCTCTTCGTTAGCACCAGACATTGGTGGGGATTTTACAATAGACAAAAAAAAAAAAAAGCATAGTGCTTGAGAAACATGCTAGAATGGCAACTCTATATTTATCCACACAAACAGATGCTTCACAAGCAGCAGCTGCAGGACAATTTTGCCTAATAGTGCCCTGTGTACCTGAATCCTAACATGGAGAGACCATCCCTTCTGAGGGTGCGCGAACAGGTCAGTTTTTATGCACACTCAATCATGGCCTCTCTATTACCCAGGGTGCCAGATGTGGTATCATACAAGACCGGTAAGCAAATACAGAGACGTATCTAATTCCTTGTTAGTTTAATTAAAACCAGTTCTACAAAGTGGTAGTTGGGTAAGTTAAATGTTAGACAAATAAGACCATGCTACTAGTAAACAAAAGCCATTGCTGTATTCTGATCATATGGTGGTCACAGACCAGTTCCTACTGAACATTCACACCCCTGCACCAGTGATTTGTACCGTCAGACTCTATCTCCCTCCCACAAGCAACCTTTCATTATAGAAAAATATTGTTTTTAAAATTGGTATAGGAAGAAACACCCCTTAAAATCATGTTAGTTTGTATGTCTAGTAAAAGTATAAAGCCACAGGACTCACATCATACACCTGCCATTGTTCAGGTGAGCTATTTTAGAGGGACACTTTTGCACAACCAAGTGGGTGAATTTACATTATTTTGCAAATAGCTTCCTCATGGCTGATCTCACCCAAGGAGCACAGATTTCTTGATTCTCAGAAGGATGGCTCATTGATTTTATCAGAAGAAAATTAAAAACGTTGACAGCAATAAAACATTTTAATAGTGATCAGCTGATAGTTATTTCCCCCCATATAACTTCCATTTCTTCACCTGTCAGCAAGAGGAGGGAGAACTCCAGCCAACTTCCTGGTTTTGCTTTTTAACAGCAGTATTTTCTTAATGTAAAGAGACCAGTTAAAGTATATTCAGTAAATACAACTGAGCTTTAAGAGTCTTTTCAATTATAGGCTGAATTTCTTTGCAGTTGATGCCCACATTGCATACACAGACAGCAACCAGACCCATTGATAGCTACTGCTCACACCAGTCAAACAATACAATGGCTGTATGCTAACGTGCAAATGGGAGGGGGCACTGCACTGGTTAAAATTTCTTGAGTTAATTTTAACACATTACAAGTATATTGAGCAGCCATACTATTCTGTTGCCCATCTGAAGGAGTGACTGGAGCTGCACTCTACTAAGCCACTTTAGGAATGGATTACCATGAAACACTAGTCACCATAGAAAAGGACACACAATCAAGGTCAGCATCTTAAAACTTAGCAGGGCTATCTCATACACATCCCTTCCATGAGTAAAGTGTACACACATCTAGCAGCTCTCAGCCTCGACCAGTGGTGCTCAAACTTTTCCTGTCACGGCCCACCCCTCCATTACTGCACTGTTAGCTCAACAGAGGAGTTTGTGCTGAAGGCAGAGCTGGGGGCAGAACTGGGGATGGGGAAGGAGCTGGGGCTAGAGGCGGAGCTGGCCTGGGGGCAGAGAGGGAATGAGGGCAGAGTTGCGGATGGGGCTGCAGCTGAAGACAGGGCAGGGCTGGGTGGCATTCCCCCCACACACCCCATGAGGACTGCCCCAGGTCCTGCTGCATGCCACCCCAAATGTTCCTCCATGCCCTCCCGGGGGGAGGGAGGAAGGCACACCCCACAGTTTTGGCTAAGCTGAAGCAGTGCCTTAATACCGTTTTCCTTCCCTGACACCAAAAGCAGGGGTGCTACAGCAGTGGGAAGGAGTGGATTAAAGCTAGCAGCAGCAGAAGCTTAGTCCTCTCTCCCTGGGCAACTTCTGTACTTAAATTAACACCAGCATGTTTGTCCTCCCAGCCCTCCTGCACTGTGGAAGTTGCCTTTAAGGCAAATTCCCAATCCAGCAAGGAAGTCATTGTCATCACAGCTCTTAGAGACATTACACTGAGAAGGATCTAGAACAGTGGCTCTTAAGCTTTATTGGTTCGCATGCCATCCTATTAAAAAAAAATTGTTCTGAAGTGAATGGACGGAACATGAAGCTCGTATGCTAGTTTAAGAACTCCCTGGTCTACAGCCTGATTCTCTCCCCACTTAAAAAAACAAACAAACAAACAAAAACAAAAAAAACTGTTAAATCCATGTAGATCTCATTCCAAGACCTGACAAAAAAAAAATAAAAAAAATAAAAAAAAATGGAGACTTCACATTTCCTGTCCATTCCCATGAGAATAGCCACCTAGATTTATTTATTTAGCATTTGCATATTCACTGAGCTAGGAGATGAAGTAGCCTATTGAGTGCAAGTTTTAAAAAAAAGGAAGTGACACCTGTCTTATAGTAAGATCATTTTATTTTTAAAAAATCAGATCAATTCAGGAGCTCTTCTGCTGCTTCTCATGGTAAATATTGAAAGGGCAAGGTGGGAGGGGGACACTATAGAAACAACTGAATGTAAAGCAATACTCTGGTGTAGATTATATTCACAAATCTATTGCTTTCTTTACAATGGGGGCAGAAAGCTAAAGGCCCAAAATTCCACAGGAATAATTTACAGGGGAAGGGTACTTAATATTCAAATTACAAGCTCTTTTAATAAAAGATTTGGGGGAAAATATGCTCCTAACAAATCATACCATGATTCACTGCACACCACTTCTTTAGGGGTGTAACAGTTGTAACTAGCACTTTGGAAAGATGCAAGAATCTAAGAACAGTCTAACATTACATGCTTCAATACTGACTGCAAGAAAAACATGGCAAGTTTAGGTTTGGGTATCAGCCTTCCTTCCATTCTGAATGCTCTTGCTTTGGTCGATTTAAAGCTTTTGTTTTAATTTATTAGCTTTAAATAAAAGTTTTAAATTCTTTGAGGAAACATTTTGCAGTCTATAGTCAGTTGGTGCCTTATCGTTCTGTTCTCCCCAACCCAATTAAAAGAAAAAAAAGTACTAATATCCCATACCAACACATTTAGACTTATTTTTCTGACGTGTGGGGGGGAAATTAAGTCCCTCCACTCTTTTACCTACCAATACTTGAGTTCAAGTTATAGGAAAAATAGCCAACATCATTGCCAGCTACAGAAAATTGGATAAATTTAACTAGTTTAGGTGTTATCAGCTAATGTATATAAACTGGAAATCCAAATATAGGAGGGCCCTACTACCAAATTCACAGTCCATTTTGGTCAATTTCATGGTCATAGGATTTTTAAAATTATTAATTAATTATTTCAGCTATATAAATCTGAAATTTCACTGTGTTGTAATTGTAGGGGTCCCTCCTGACCTAAAAAGAAGTTGGGGGGGGGGTCACAAGGTTTTTCTAAGGGTGGTTGCAGTACTGCTACCCTTACTTCTGTGCTGCTGCTGGTGACAGAGCTGCCTTCAGAGCTGCCGCTCTCCAGCTGCTAGCCAGGAGCCTAGCTCTGAAGGCAGAGCCACCACCAACAGCAGCACGGAAGTAAGGATGGCATAGTATGGTATTGCCACCCTTACTTCTGTGCTGCTGCCTGCAGAACTGGGCCCTCAAGTCAGCAGCCGTTGCTCTCCAGCCACCCAGCTCTGAAGGTAGCAACGCAGAAATAAGAGTGGCATGGTATGGTACTGCCACCCTTACTTCTGCACTGCTACTGTCAGGACACAGCCTTCAAAGCTGGGCACCCGGCCAACAGCCGCTGCTCTCTGGCCAGCCAGCTCTGAAGTCAGCGCAGAAGTAAGGGTGGCAATACCATGACGCTTTTAAAATAAACTTGTGACCCCCCTGCAACTCCCTTTTGGATCATGACCAGCATTTCTCAAATTGGGGATCTCCCCCGTGAAATCTGTATAGTATAGGGTAAAAGCACACAAAAGACCGTATTTCATGGCCCGTGATGCGTTTTTCATGGCCGAGAATTTGGTAGGGCCCTAACTATATGACATTGTAGGCAGTTAATATTTGAATATAGGCTGTTTGTGTTAAAGTGAGTTTACCAGACGTATGTGCAGAGAGGGCAGGCTTGAAATCTCAATTTACTTAAACAGTCTTTGCTGCTCACCTTTAACAGTTCTATTGGGTTGGTTCTTGTAAGACAGTCAATCAAATATTCATTGATATTTGGTTCACAGATTTGGACAGGTTTAGCATCAAACGATCTACTCTAACTACACTGTATGGCATTACTTTTCCTTGATAAGCTACTCCATTAAGAGAGACTTCACTCTGAACAATGCTGGCAGATAGTATTCATTACTACTAGAGCTGGACAAGTTATGAACATGATTTATTGAATAAGTTTTGGCTCTCTCTCTTCAGGAACTGCCAAAACAGATCATGAATCTCTATTGTTTCAAGGTATCTGCAGAGGATGAAACTCACCCTTGCATAAAGCCTCAGTGCCATGAAGTCCTTTTTTGAGGGACTCAGGGGCACACAGGTTTTGTAGGGACTCTGCACGGGGAAAATTTCACTCAGATTATTACCTGTAAATGAGTTACAGAGCAGAAATTAGTTAGATATTAGAGCTGTTGACTAAAAAAAGAGTAATGTGGTATGTTCTTCCTCAGCTGGATGATAAGAATCCTTAAAGTCAAGTTTCCAATGAATTTAACCACTATTATGAATTCAAAATTAACAAATTAATCAAGTTTTACAGACAGAGGTTTGGAACATTCATTTAAAATGAACACAGAGGCACAATCAAGGAGAGTTTAAAAAATAAAACTGATATTCCAATACGAGCATTTGCAGTACCTACCCAGCTTGATTCACTACTTGCATGAGAGCTCAAAACTAAAAGACGACTTATCATGCAGGTACTATATTATTATTTTGAACAGGGAGTAGGAATTACAAGCAATGGTGCATATGCTGAGTTCTCAACCAGGGCAAAGAACTTTGTTTAAAAAAGGCACTCATCAAAACAAAGCAAACATTACCTAGTTCAGAACGAGATGGGCGGTGTGGCGGGGGTGGTGTGCAGGGGAAGAGATGAATTAAAAAAAAAAAAAAAAAAATTACATTTTGCCTTGGTTTGCCCTGGGTTCTTTTGATTATGTTCTGCATGGACTGAAGGTTTACTTCCAGACTCTGCATGAATGAACAGTTTTTACTTGAAGTTAAAAAAAAAAAAAAAAAAAAAAAGTCAAATTACCAACAATTTTTTTTAATATATAATGAAATGTAGAACTCTGACCCGGTGACTTTCTTCTTGGTTTCCATACTGCTTCCACATCCTAGTCTCTTTACCTATTTAATACACTTATCAAAAAGTGTTGCTTAACCCTGAAGTGATTAGAGGCTCAAAACTCTCACTTTCCTCCAACAATGAAGCAACTTTATTTTCTTTTAAAAAAGCAGCTACTTCACAGTTAGTGTGAGGACACACTCTTATGGAACTAAGCTAATGTTAAAACAATGCTGGAAATGTTACTTTTCAGTATTAAAACTGGAGCAGGAAGAGGAATCGGTAGAAAAGTTGTCCAAAAACCTATACACTGAACACTTGTATCTAGGACGATCCAAGTAGAAGGTTTAAAAAACAAGAATAAAAGCAGGTGTCATTTAATGTATTTTAATAGCAAACTTACAGGAACAGCACAGAAGACAGACAACATTAAAAACATGTACTTGCATGTAGGACAACTCAGTTAGAAAAGTATAGCGAATGGATGGAATCTACTGTATGATAAAAATGCTACAAACACCATTTAATTGCCATCGATAAGAAATTTACTTGTTTTAAAAAAATCCAAATGCTGGCATTGTCCAGAAAAATTTGACAGGTTTATTTATAATTGATATAAAGTTGAATTGTTGAAACTTGTTCACTGAAACATTTTTGACTGCATTAATGCTTTATGTCTCCGCATTTATATTAAAAATCCACACACAAATGAAAATGGAAAAAAACTTGCCAATACCCGATTCTGTTCCCTATGTTTCCATTTGCAACCATATACTTAGGTACCTTTTAACCCCATGGAAAAAAAATATCTAACGTTCATTACTACCAATAACAGGAAGAAGAGATTTGTATTGAGAAGGACAAACCCACCATAGTGGAGTTTAAGCACGCTCTCCACGTATGCGGCGTGCTAGCTGGATATCTTTTGGCATGATTGTGACACGTTTGGCATGGATAGCACAGAGGTTGGTATCTTCAAACAGGCCAACCAGGTAGGCTTCACTTGCCTCCTATTATAGAAGAAACAAAGAGTTAAAGACTTTTTACACACGCAGCACCTACAAGAATATAGGAGTCCATGACAGAATCTCAAGTAAGCGTAATAATTAGAAGTCTAGGAATGTATCTATTAAAGATACCAACAGTTTAGTATTTTCAATAGTGTGGCAGTCTCTCTCACTGCTTCCCTACAAACAGCCAACCTGTATTACTTTTACTTCCACAGATAAAGATTTTCTGTACCTTCGGTCAAATAAAGTTTGGTATACCACTGCTATTTAGCTGATATTCCCTGGAAGATGATTACAGAAATACTTTGACCAAAACGTAAGATATTGGGAAATATTATAGCTACAACAGTACTCCTACAATTAAATAAAGAAATATTTAATCATTTTAAAATACTTTGACGAGGAACTTGAAGCCCATTATTATGATTAAGAGTGACACTAAACTCAGTAGAACAGCTTACACTGTTTGAAGTGAGCAAGAGTCTGAATTCTAACATCAAGTAACCTTCAAGTTAGCTTCTAAAATACACATTACAGAAACAGGTCCGAAGCCCATACAGATGTTCTGCAGCTTCTATACCTGTAAAGCAAATTTGGAAGACTGCTTACATTTTTTACACAGTATATAGATTGATGCTGAACTTTCTTTTGACCTGTACTTGTGAATGGAATAATAGGACAAATGTAGCATTAAAAGGTGTGTCTCGATGAGACAAAGGTGTATCTAGGCTCCCACATGTTCTTTAACTTGACCTGCTAATTCATGTGAAAACTACTAACTACCTTTCTACACTAGGATTTTTCCTGGAATTCGTTATTTTGAGTTCAGCACACAGCTTTTCCTACTGACAACAAGGCCGAACATACGTTAGAAGCCTAGCGTAGACCAGATACTCTGCCATTAACATATAGTGAAGTGGTCAAGTTAAAGCCTGTGGGGGAAGGGAGTGCAGTCTACAACATAGACTCAATACAAATCAGCCTGCATCTTAACAGGGCTTTTCAATCATGTTCAGGTAACTAGGATGAGCCAACAGGATTGGAAAAATAAACACACGTACCCTTTTTGCCTGGCAAGATTTACCACTAGGCTGAGCACTACAGTAAACCAAAGGTTTCTATCCTGAAACAAAAGGGATAAGTGGGATGTGTCCACATTAGCCTTTGACATGTTTTAGCAACCTTGAGTTAATTTGCAATCAGTTAATTCCAGGTAAAAAAAACTAGTGTAGACAAACCCAAAAATCTTGAGAATCTCCCACTAGGTTTTAAAACACCATTTAAGGATTTAAAACCCTCATGCCACAATCCCTCACTTACGCACATGCTTAACTTTAAGCATGTGAGCCCCACTGAAATCAGCTGTTGAAGTTAAGCATGTATGGGTCACTAACCACAGACGTTTGCTTTAGAAATAATAAAGCAAAATCATTTAGAGACAAGCCACCCACTTGAAATATTTGGTCCTTCTAATTACCTGAACACAGAACTTTAATAGAACTTTATCAAGACAAGTAGGCACTACTATTTTTCACAATGAGAAGAGAAGAAAGGATGCTATAATGCAGGGGTGGCCAAACTTACTGACCCCCCGAGTCGCATACAACAAACTTCAGAAGCTCAAGATTTGGGGTGTGCCTGTCAGGGCTTGGGGTTTCAGCCCTGTGGGGAAGGGAGGGCTCAGGGCTACAGCCCTGCATGAGGACCCTGCCCAGGCTCAGGGCTTCATCCCCACTCCTGCTGAAATCCCAAGCCTCGGCAGGCATGCTCCGTGGGGCTGAAACCCCAAGACTCCCCTCTCCATTGGGCAGAAGCCAGAGGCAACACATGGGGGGAGCATGTGGGGTCACGTGCCCTGCCCCCCCCCCCCCGATTTTTGCCAGGGTTTGCTGGCCCCACTCGGTCACATGGTGCCGCCAGCCGCCCTCCCTGCACAGCAGCTGCTGGAGCGCCTCTCCTTATGCTGCTGCCTCTCCACACAGCAGAGCTAACACCTGGGAGCTGCAGGGAAGGGCTGCTGGGGGGGGGGGGGGGGAAGAAGCATGCCTCAAGCTGTTGGGGGGGCACAATTTAAATGTGTGTCGTCGTCCCCCAACTCTCAACAGGCACCAGTTGTCTCTGGCAGAAGCCCCTAGCCTCACTATGCTGCCGCAGGGCAGAAGCCCTGAGCTCCCCTCCCACCCCCAGTCTGGTAGATAGAGAATGGGGGGAGACGTGGAGGGGAACACACTAACTGTAAAAGAACCGCATGTGGCTTGCAAGCCACAGTTGGCCACCCCTGCTATAATAGAATATAAATATAATATAATATAGCAGCTTTATCCAGTTATATTATTAAGTTACAGTTGTATTAAAATTTAATACTGAAAATTGCCAAATCATTTTTATATGCAGAGATAACAAAAACTTAACTATTCAGGATTTAAGTTGCAAGAGCAGGATCAATAAAAAGCCACCAATTTCCCAATATACTTTGTGGTACATAACTGAAATGCTGGCAAATCTGCAATTATTAATCCCGGTCATACTAACTGTATTTTAGGCAAGAACTGGTTACCTAAATGTGTGCTCAGTGAAGTTTGTTTTTGAGTGTCCTGAAACCTTAAATTAAAAACACATAGATTATCTACTCTCAAAGTGCTTGGCTTTCAAAGATGTTAAATTATTACAAAATTTAAGTGAGAAGGAAGGAATAGAAGATTTATCTCAGTTTAATACGAGAAAAGTACTATTTCTGCATTTAATAAGTTAGGAGATTTTTTATGAGAGCTATTTCCAATTTTAATAATATATTTATGGCATTTTTATAAAGTTGTTTTATTGACTAGATTTTATCAAATTATAAATGATTCAACAACAAAAAGTTAATTACTTTGGGCAAATTGAACGCTGTAGCATCAATTCACCTAGAATTGAATTGGTAGATGCCTACTTCTGAAGTTCACCAATCAAGTGAAATTTTGACTAACCATAGAAACAGCCTAGCCAATTACATGACTTTATGGAACTGACCTATCACATCCTCTCTCCCATAGTAACAAAGGCAACAGCATGGCCCTATCAGCTACTGCTCTAAAGAAAATATTATTTTAAGTCATGTCCATGTTTTACCAGCATAAGGATACTTCTATAAAAGTTACTGCAGATTAATTTGTGTGCATATTTACAGCAATATCCCAGCAGTTCCACTCTAGCCATGATGAATTATTTCCTTGATAAACCTTTTTTCAGGTATTCAGGGTACTCTAAGAGTTAATCTGCTTAAATTATTTTTTAAAAAATATTAGAGCTTTCAGTTAGGGATGCTTCTTTAGTTCTTTGTGATGTTTTTAGATATTCGCATGAGGAAACACCAGGTAACTCATTTTGTTAGACAGTACTCAAACTATTAGGAATCCACACTAGCAGACAGGGACATCATTTAACCACCTTCTGAATATGAATACAGATGCATACAAACCTAAGCAGAATAACTGCCTTGAGTTTCACAAGCTCGTCTATAGACATCCACGCACAAAAAAAATTCATTTAAATTAGGCCTCAAAATAAATCACGGTCTTCCGTTAAGTTTTACCTGCAAAGCACCAATAGCAGCGCTCTGGAAGCGCAGATCTGTTTTGAAGTCCTGAGCAATTTCACGCACCAGACGCTGGAAGGGAAGTTTGCGGATCAGAAGTTCAGTAGACTTCTGATAACGTCTGATTTCACGGAGAGCCACAGTACCCGGCCTTTTAATTAATAAAAAAATAATTAACATTTACAAATAATTTATATCGTTTTAGAATACCAAATAACCCATGTTCTTCTAATCTGAACTAGGAACGTTTTGCATATGCTCTGTTTTTACTAGAAGCATCTCAGTATTTACAACACAAAAACACCTTGACTTACAAAGAGGGCCTGATCTCATCATTCATTTGTATATTAGCTTCAACAGGCATTCTACCTATGGATAAGCGACAAGAGTAGGCCCTCCTAAGCCTTGTCTTCAGCATGAAAAAAGGTGTACAACACATTAGCTAACGTACACTAATCAACATGTGTTAAACTAAGTGTAGACAAGGCAAGTTGTAGTGTTAACATGAGTTTTCTGGTCAAGTTAAGCCAGACTCTCCCCAAGGATTTACCTCAACCAGCTAATTCAGGGGTGGGCAAACTTTTTGGACCGAGGGCCACATCTGGGTGGGGAAATTGTATGCAGGGCAGGGGGTTGGGGTGCGGTGTGCAGGAAGAGGCTCAGGGCAAGGAATTGGGGCAGAGGAGAGGTGCAGGGTGTATGAGGGGGCTCAGGGAAGGGGGTTGGGTGTAGGAGGGGTGAAAAGTGCAGGAGAGGGCTCAGGGCAGGGGTGCAGGAGGGGTGCGGACTGCAGGAAGGGGTTACGGACAAGGAGTTGGGGTGCAGGAGGGGTTCGGGGTGTACAAGGGGGCTCAGGGTAGGGAGTTGGGGTGCAGGAGGGGTGCGAGGTGCAGGCAGGGGGCTTGGAGCAGGGTGCAGGCAGGGTTCGGGCTCCGGCCCAGCTTACCTAAACTGGCTCCGGGGCCAGGGCAGGCTCCCTGCATGCCTCCTCTGTCCCCGGACCCGCGCCGCTCCAGGAAGCGCTGCACCCCTGCGGGTGGGGGGGCGGAGGGCTCTGCGTGCTCTGCCCTTGCCGCACCTCCAGGCACCTCCCATTGGCCGCGGTTCCCCATTCCCGGCCAATGGGAGCTGCAGGGGATGGTGCCTGGAGACAAGGGCAACGCACGGAGCCCTCTGCCCCCCGCCCGGGGGCTGCAGGGAAGTGGTGCTGGCCGCTTCTGAGAGCGGCACGGGGTCCATGGCGCCACAGGGGGCAATCCTGCGGGCCGGATCCAAAGCCCTGAGGGGCTGGACCCGGTCCGCGGGCCGTAGTTTGCCCACCCCTGAGCTAATTCATGTCAAAAACAGGTCATTCCCTCCCTACTCTGTAGCTATGACCATAAAAATGGCATTGAAAAACATCATATCCTTGGTTATATTTTATACTAAGAACTTAAAATCTATTCTCATGAAATTTCCTTACATTAGTGTTTTAACTAAAAATTCATGTTAATACCATCTTTCTGCAAGAACACAGTTCATTTCTGGCATGATTATTGTGTATATTTCATTTATTATGAAAATTTTGCATTTTTTGCCTTAAGTTACTTACTAATTTGTAGTATTAATTTCCATCCCCCTCTTCTCATCTGTATTCTCTAATACTACTTATGGACCATGAATGCAGACTAAAACATTCTTAAAATATGCATTTGCAATGTTTCAAGATTACATTCACTTTCCCAAATGCCTTTCTGTTCCTCTTCTCAAAAGGAAACACACACACTCTTTAACAACAATGACCATCCCTCAAGATGAACAATCGTATGTTAAAACTCTTGATTGCGCAAGGATCCTTCCGGATGAAAGAGTTTATTACAACATAATTGTCAGCAAGATATTTACCTGTAATTCTAGCCTATTTCCTCCTCTATTTAAGTCTTCATTTTAGGTTAACTGAACATAAAATTATTTGCAGAGGTTCTGCTTATATGTAGACATGTTCTGCCCTCTAATGGTAGAATATCTTAACTACACTGTCAGTTCATTAAATAGCGAAATAGCTGTGAAGACAGAATTGTACCAGTTTAAGTAAATGAAGATCAGTTCTGTGCATTAAAGTTTGTTCCAGTCTAATTCTGTTACAATACTTAAATTAATTAGAAGCCAAATCACCAAAGTGCATATATGTTTGGATGACATTTATTTGTTTAAGCTTAAACGAGGTCTTAATTGCATAAATATAATTTAAAATGCATAATCTATTAAATAAAATAAGCCTATTATTACTACACATAAATTTAAGCCACTGTGCAAATGTTCAACATAAAACATATTATGGATTATTTAAAACTTGTTCATAATCAAGTGGTGAAATAATGAAAGCATTATAAAAATCACCCTGATCAAGAATTAAAATGAAAACCACCAAAGTTCCCCCAATGCAAAAAGTTCTGCTCCGATAAACGTTTCCGTTTGGTTAAGGGGATGTTGCATCACAAGCTTTGTCCCTGGTAATTTCTGTACCTGTAGCGATGAGGTTTCTTGACCCCTCCAGTAGAGGGCGCACTCTTGCGAGCTGCTTTCGTAGCGAGCTGCTTCCTAGGTGCCTTACCACCAGTGGATTTACGGGCAGTTTGCTTGGTACGAGCCATGTTCCTGAAAACTTCTCTTCCTTACACCTATCGGTAAAAAATTACCATGCGATCACACACTGCAACAAACTAACCACTAGCTCAGATGTTCCGGAAATGCAGATTTACCGTTTACACCTTAAAAATATTGTCTAACAAGAATCAAAAGACGTACAACATTGAACAATTAAAATGATCCCGATTATACCTCTGTACCATGCAAACACCACACTTCTCACAACAGAAACTGCGACCCTAGGTAACTGCTTGCCACATAAAGGAATCCTTCCCTTTCAACTGCTGAATTAGGAGAAAACACACTAGCCAAAAAGGACCATGGGCCTAATTTATCTAATTGCAAAAGAAATTAAGTGTCTGAAGACCTCAGATTATTATTAAAATGCAGTTTCACCCAAGAGTTAAACAGGAACGATGCAGCAGCAAAACCTAAATAGGTCGATTCAAACAACAGATAAGAGATTATTACTGCCCCCTGTAGCTCTCCCCCCGTCAGCTGAAAAGTGCTACAAATATTACCTGAAAAACATTGGGGGGCTTGCATCCAATTTATAGTCTGCATTGAGCAAAAATACCTCTTTCAAAACAGTAGAGAGGGGGAAAGTAGACAAGCTGCCCCTCAATGCTTTCTGCAAAGCAACCTGCCCATTGCAATCGCTCGGCTATGCCCGCAAATTAAAAAGCAAATACACGCAAATCGGCATTTATGTTGCAAACAAAAAGAGTCTGACTTAAGTTCAAGAAAGCAACAAACTTTTTTGGGGGGTTGTTTTTGGTGCTGCCTCTCTGTCTCTTTCTGTGCAATTGCTTTTCCAAGGCTGCCTCGCTCCCAAGCGCCTCTCACTGGCAAACTCATCTCCCAGACCCGAACAAAATGGAAACAATCACGAAATGCAGCCCTAGTCCTTTTGCAAAGAGGGAAAAAATAAAATTGCAAAAAATAATGCAAAAAATACAAGGAACTCCAAACCATGTGGGTGCAGATCAAGTGGGAATGGGGGAAAAGTTTGCAATCAAAATGCAAAAAAATGCACTGGGTTGCGGTTGTTTCTTTTGCAATTTTCTTTCCTTTTTTATTGTTTTTTATGCAATAGGAAAAAAATATGGTCGGTGACCAGAGAAAAGAGACAAGATGGTGAAGCTGAGCAACAACTGTGGGGAGCAGGGGAAGGAAGGCAGGAGAGTTACCCTGGGCTGGCAAGTGGCTCCTCTTTGCAGCTGCTTCCCAGCCCTGATCCGGGGAGATGTTGGGCTCAGGAGGTAGCTAAGGGGCTGGGGAGGGTGTTGGGGGGGGTTTGGAGTGGGGGTAAGGGGGGCACGGGGGGGCAATGATCGAGCGAAGAGGGGCTGGGGGTGCTGGGGAAGGGAGCAGCTCAGGCTCCTTGGCTGAGCAGGGGAAGGTGGCGAGGAGAAGGGGGACTCCGGATGCTGCCGCTTCCCAGCAGCGATTTCTGGCCCCCAAAAGTTTGTGCGGCGGGTTGGGGGGCGGCCATGGGGGCCCCCGCCGGGTTGCGGGGCGCGGGGAGTCTTGGGGGGAGAGCTAGGGACTTACCCCCGTCCGCTTGGGCTGAGAGCGGCTGCCGAGCAGGGAGGGAGGAAGCGAGGAGGAGCTACAGCTACTGCTGCTGGCGGCGGCGGCTGAGAGCACAATTGAAAGATGGCTGACTCGCGAGGGCCGTCCCCGCCGCCTGGCCCCGCCCCATCCCGCCCCGGACACGCCCCATCGCCCGCCAAGCGGCCAATGGTGCACAATGGAGGGAAGGCTTGGCCACGCCCACTCCCCTTCCTCCCTCCCTCATCTCTGCCCCCGCGCAACCTCTGAGCCGGGCTCTGTGTGTACAAACACAAAAGACACGCCGCGCGCGCGAGAGGGATTCCCTCCCCTCCTCCCTTTTCCCGCGAGCAGAGGGGGAGGCCAGCGGCCAGGAGGGAGCGCGAGGCCACTCCGGGGACTCTGCCGCGGCTAACGGCCGCGGGCGTGAGCCCAACAGCCAGCGTGAGATCAGACCAACGGCAACCGTCCCCCGGTACCAGTCCGCCCCTCCCCTACCCCAACTGTATCCAGCCCCGCACCTCGCCACCAGACCCGACCGCTGCCCTGTCTCCACCCCGCCACATGTCCCTTCCCCCTCCGAGATGGCTAGGGCCAGGCAACCCCACACTGTTGTGCGGGGTGAGCTCCTGCTCCCATCCATGTCAAGGGGCCCCTAGTTGCTGAACAAATAAAAATATTAGTCGTGCTCCTGGCTCACCTGTGGGGCACTGCCCGGATGGGTCCCACAGGCTCCTCTTGCTGGGACACTGCAATGTACAACAGTGCAAACAAACACTGCACGCTTGGCACCAATGTAATTCATAAATGTCAAAGGTGCTTTAGGGAGCCAGACGCAGTCCCTGCCCCCAAAGAACATAAGCAAAATAGGGACTGACAGGCTGGAACAGTGAATGTTGGGAGGTTAAAAAATGAAATTAAACATGGCTGGAAAAACTCAGATCTAGAACTGGTTCTTGACACCTCCAAAGTTTGAGGATGCTCAGATCTGAAGAGCTGTATCAGTCCTAGGTCTGGAAAAGTATTTTAGGAAAACTACAGGTATCTAGTTCAAACACATAAAAACAAAACCCTGTAGTGGAACCAGGTGAGACTTTTAGAACCGCCTTAAAATTAATCTACAATAAAAGAATTCTCTTCCCCCTCCCTGCAACATCAGACTTTTGGGTGCATGAGACTGGGAAGGGATCACTGCTGAGAAGTTCAGCTTGGAAAATATTTGTGGGAGAAATGGGTTATAAGGAGGGATTTGAAAAGAGTGGGAACGAGAGAAGGTACTTGGAGGATCAGTAGTGGGAGGTTATTCCAAGGTGAAAGTGCAGTTATGGTCAGAAAAGTGACTATGTAAAAATGCCCCCCCGCTCATCCAACTGATCTGATCCCTGTGTTCATTCAGAGTTATATTTGTTGCCTTATTATTTAATGAGAACATGCATTTTCCTTTATATTTTTGTTAAACCTGAGAAGCTCAAATATCTATGGGAGAGTGAACTGAATTCTGTTCTGACTTACCCATCATGAACAGATTGCTAAGTTGCAGCTGCAGGGTCAACTTCTGTAGTCAGTTAGACCTGTGCAACCCAATTGTCTTGAGTTGTACAGGTATATAACTAAGCTGAACCTTTACCACAGGTGATGATGCAAGAGCCAGAAAAAATAGTTTGACTCTCTGATCTTAAGATGAGTTTGTGAAGCTAGCAGTTAGAAAAAAATATCATTTTACTTGTAAACTTTGGAAAAATCAATAGAGAAAACAAACCTGTTATCCTCTGATACTACTTTTACAATCACTTTTTAAAGTAGAACTGCACTTTAAGAGTTAGCAAGAAAGAAGGCCCAGAGTAAATCATTATAATAGTATAGAATAGGATATTAAAATCGGATATTATAAAATACAATATAAAATAATAAAGGCCAGGCACTCAAAATTAACATTATTACTGATACAGTGCAAACAGACTTCAATGACTAGTTGGAAGAGTTAACGGCCATTAGCACAGACAATTATTAAATGAGAGGAAATGCCCAGCCTAAAGGCCATTATTGTTGGTATTAACTGTAAAAATATTAAAATGTAAAAATAAAGTAACTATGCTTTCATGTATTGAAATGTTGCATTGGATATGGGATTCTGTTTACAATATAGGTCTTTTCTTAGCAGTTAGGGCCTGACTCTGTAGTCTTGATTAGCACGAGTAGTCCTATTGATTTCAGTGGGAATCTTCATGTAAATAAGGACTGGAGGATTGAGCCATTAGCTTACAGTCCAGTGAGCAGGGGGAAGCTGCATTCCATTCTCAACATACCATTAGGTTTAATATAATTTGTATTAATAACATTAAACTATGCTTAACTCAAGTTCAACATTGCTTTGAATGATGCCCTATTCCAGCGTTTTTCAAACTTCGTGTCGCGACCCAGTACTGGGTTGCGGCATGTCAGTCACTGGGTTGCTCTGGTCAGCACTGCCAACCGGGATGTTAAAAGTCCCATCAGCGGTGCTGCCCAGCGAAGGCAGGCTAGAGCCTACCTGTTTCGACACTGCGCTGCACCCTGGAAGTGGCCAGCAGCAGGTCCGGCTTCTAGGGAAGCCTGCCTCTGCTCCCCGGCTGCACCGCTGACCGGGAGCCGCTGGAGGTAAGTCCGCACCCCAACTCTGTGCCCCAACCCCCTGACACAGCCCTGAGCCCCCCCAAACCTGGAGCCCCTCCTGCACCCCAAACCCCTCATCCCCGGCCCCACCTCAGAGCCTGCGCCCAGAGCCCTGACCCCCTCCCACACCTCAACCCCCTGCCCCAGCTCTGAGCCCCCTCCCACATCCTGAACCCCTTACCCCCGCACTCCAACCCTCTGCCCCAGCCCTGAGCCCCTCCACACCCCAAACCCCTCATCCCCAGATGGTGGGCATCAACAATTTTCTTCAACTGGGTCCCCAGAAAAAAAGTTTGAAAACAACTGCCCTATTCTGCTCTCCCAGCCAGGAGCACTGCCTTTGGTGGAAATTCCCTTGAATTCCATGATGTCATAGGGGGTGGGACAAAGCATGAATATTCTGGCTCAGCAGGCTCAGTCTGTCTCCTGCTCTTTACCTAGTCACTTCTTCTGGTTCCCAAGATGCAAAACACAGTTCCTTTCCCTTCTCACAGGTCCAAACCAAACCATTCAGGAGATAGTGAATGAAAGAAACCCCTATAAGCAACCCATGAGCAAGGAATAAGAGGAAATCAAATGTGCATCTACCCATCAGGTCTTACAGCTGTGCTGTTGTCCTGCTGTTGAACTGAAACCTTACAACAATAATATCTTTAGGACCAAGCTGTACCCTCAGTTAACCATGCACATTGAAGCCAAAATTAATCACATATGAGTATTTGAGGGGAGAATCTGTCCCAAAATCTTTCAACTTTCTTTAAATTTAAATTCTTTACATTGTCTTCAGCTCAATTCCTCTTTTCTTACTGATGTTTCTAATATCCTTAAAGGCAACTTGCAAAAGAAAGAAAAATGGATTTATTTATGAATATATAAAGAATATTTGAAACAATATTCAAAATTTTTTTTTCTTGTTTGTACCTTAAAAGTACCAGAGAATATCAAGTTTTACCTTCACAATGTTTTGCTGGAGGATGGGGTGCTGGAACAATTTTTATAGTGCGGGTGCTGACAGCCATTGAACCAAACTATAAACCCTGTATACAATGGAAAACACTTCAAGCCAGGGGGTGATGCAGCACCCCCCGCACCCTTAGTTCCAGCACCTATGGGAGAGGACACTTTTGAGAACCAGAGAACAGTTAATAGAGCTGAGGGTGCTACTGAGAGATCTTGTCTCTTAAGTGTTTTTCAGACATTGAGTTAAAAGGTTAACACAGAAGCAAACTAACAAATGTTGGATGCCTCACAGTCAGGGTTCAGACCAGGCACAGCACAGCAGGTGTTCTAGTAGCACTAAAAGACCCGGCCTCAAGTAAAGCCAGGGGATGGATGGACGGTCTTCCCTCTACCAAAACCCAAGAAACTAGGCAGAGCCTACAGCTGAACACATTTTGTATTTAGGTCACAGAAAGACCTTTTTTGAGCTACCTTGTGTGAGCTAGACATCAATTGGACAACTGAAACTAGGTGAGCCCATTTTGCGAGACACCTAAGCATGAGAAATTTTATCCCCAAAGGAATTTCAAAGACAACATTATACGAGAGAAAATAGGGGTGAATTAGCACAGAGAACTGAGAATCATGGCTCCTGAGTTCTATTTCTGATTCTGGATTATCACTGATTTGCTGTGGGTTTGAATAAAATGAGTTCTGCCCCCATCATTATGGCTTCAGTCCTGCAAAGACTTATGAATGTGCTTAGTCCAATTGACTCAAAGCTTAACTTTACACTGATCCTGTCTGCATCTTCCAGGCTCCCCCTAACATCACCACCACATACGCACAAGCAAACTTATACTGCCATTGATTTCTGGACAGTGGTCTGTACTCTCTGACCCTTCCAAATGGGGGCCATAGAGCATGGAAGGGTAATAAATGCTACTTGAAGCAGCATTAACTAATCCCTACTTTTTACATGGCCCAATGACCATGTGAATTTCCTGTGGAGGAGAAAGTGATGGCTACACAGAGCAGAGAACATCCCGTATAACCACATCCCCTCCACACCAGCACCAGGTTTTTATAACATCTTTGCTGCCCGCCACACGGCACGTTGCAGAGGGACCACAGAGTTCATGATGTGTGGGATCATCCACTGTTTGGCATATGTATTGCAATAGCTGTTTTTAAATCTTATTATATATATCAGCTATGAAAGTCTTGTATACCAATATCCACTGTATGGGGGGTGGGGGCGAACACTTAAAATGTAACAGTACAAAAGAATCAATATTCCTAATACACATTACAAAAGTCCCAAACATAATACTGAGGAACTTTTAAATAGTTGTGCTTGGTTTTACACTATGTTTCCATTTCCTTTGATTGTCTTTATAATCCACATGTTTATGCTGCTTTTTATTATATGTTAAATTGTTTCAGTGAATGGATAACTGACATGAATAAATACCACTACTATATTTTTAATACAGCTGTGGGCCTGCCCTCATCATGGAAGCTGCAGCCTCTTGCTGAAGAGTTCAATTGACTCTCTAAACTTGTGCATTTTGTTTTTCTTTCCTCTGCATAGCATTATACTACTAAAAACACATTTTTGACATATTATAAGAACATTAGAACGGCCATACTGGGTCAGACCAAAGGTCCATCCAGCCCAGTATCCTGTCTGCCGACAGTGGCCAATGCCAGGTGCCCCAGAGGGAGTGAACCTAACTGGTAATGATCAAGTGATCTCTCTCCTGCCATCCATCACCACCCTCTGACAAACAGAGGCTAGGGACACCATTCCTTACCCATCCTGGCTAATAGCCATTAATGGACTTAACCTCCATGAATTTATCCAGTTCTCTTTTAAACGCTGTTATAGTCCTAGCCTTCACAACCTCCTCAGGCAAGGAGTTCCACAGGTTGACTATGCGCTGTGTGAATAAGAACTTCCTTTTATTTGTTTTAAACCTGCTGCCCATTAATTTCATTTGGTGTCCGCTAGTTCTTTTATTATGGGAAAAAGTAAATAACTTTTCCGTATTCACTTTCTCCACATCACTCATGATTTTATATACCTCTATCATATCCCCCCTTAGTCTCCTCTTTTCCAAGCTAGATGTTGTAATGATGCTCTGTAATATGGTAACATCCTGTTAAACAGAAAGATCTGATGATTATATTCTTGGATAATGTTTCTCTAAACAAAAGCTAATATTGTTTTGTTTTTGATATTTACATGGCAAGGATTTATAAACTTGTTAAAACTTTCTAAATTCATAGTTTAAAAAACCCCACACACTTTTATTAAACAGGGCACTGTGACCTCCTAAGATACAAAAGGGTTAAATGAATCAGACACAAAATAAAGGAATGAATACCAGGGCTCTAAGCAACCTCAAAAAAGATTTAGTATGGCTTATGGGTAAGACAGATGCTTGCAGGGTTAATTTACAACAGGACCAAAGACTGGAAATTCTATGATATCTCAGAAAGTGATTTGTAGGGGAAATGTGGTCTAATCTTTAGAGAAGGGAACTGGGAGTCAAGACTCTATCTCAACACTTCCACTTATTCTGTTTGACGTGGGGCATACCATTTAACCTCTGCCTTAGTTTACCCATCGTAATGTATCTGCAATAATACATATGTGAGAGGTATTGTGTGGCTTGATTGATATTTATAAAATGCTTTTAGGTTCTTGGACGAAAGTTGCTGTACTAATGCAAATTTGTATTCATTATAAGGAAAACTGGTGGATAAAGAGAAACAGATTTGAAACTAAGCCCAACAAGCAAAAGTTATTTTGCACAGATAAAGATATTTTGAGGGAGGTTAAAAGGTCTTCTGCATACAGAGCAGTGGTTCTCAAAGCAGGGCCAGCATTAGACTCACTGGGGCCCCAGGCAGAAAGCCAAAGCCCTGCCACATGGGATTGAAGTTCGGGCTGAAGCCGAAGTCTGAGCAATGTAGTTTTGCAGAGGCTCCTGTGGCATGAGGCCCCAGGC